>NC_136658.1:65071475-65610325 GCF_903797595.1 Erithacus rubecula
AAAGAAAAGAAAAAGAAAAGAAGAAAAGAAAAGAAAAGAAAAGAAAAGAAAAGAAAAGAAAAGAAAAGAAAAGAAAAGAAAAGAAAAGAGAAAAGAAATCATAAAAGTTTAGGCAGAAAAACAACATACTTGTAACATTATTTGGGACAGAAAGAGGGGAAAGTCATTCCTGCATTGCATTATGCTAGAGGTCCCTGGTGCAAAGACCTTGGAAAGGTACCATATGAAAAAATGTGAGGTGAGAAGAAATTTCATCCTTTCTATTTTAAAAACTGCTTCTTGCAGGGAGTTACTGTGTCCCTCTGCACAGAGGGAGTATTGGCAACACATGAGGAGAAACAACTGTCATCAAGCAAATGAGTGATGCTAAATGGGAGAATGTTATTAGTGTTCTGGTAAGAAGTATGCTCGTGTTTTCACCATTTCCCCTGAGTCACCCACTGTTTCTTGCTGCAGGGTAAAAAGAAGGTACATTGTGTCTCTGTCTCTGAAGTTACTTTCCCTCACTGGGAAATGCATCGCTCCTTTTCAATCTTTGCAACCACAAATTCTTTATTGAGTGACTCCAGAAAAACCAAACCAACACAAAGAATTCCAGAAGGACAAGGGCTTCTCTTGGGTGTAAATTTTAATGCATACTTCTGCAAAAATACCCCCCTATACCACTGCACACATGCACCAAGTAAATGTGTTCAACATAGAAAAGAGAAACTATCAGTATGAATTTCATGGGGAAAAAAAAGAGCAAGATCTCATTTTCTTCCTTTGTTGTGATACGATGATGCTACATGCTGCCAGATCCTTCTCTTAAATTGCTCTCTAACAGCTAGATGCCCTCCACAAAGCTGTCACCAGAGAAGAATAGCACACACAAAGGTTGTTTTCGTTTGTTTAAGCTCCTGCTGTGCTGCTTGTCTCCAGTATCAAAGCATTCCTTTTTCAGAACAAATTTCTTTTAACATATTGTTCTCCCTTTCTAAGATTCTGCTTGGTTCGCATAACAAAATCTCCATCAAGCACTCATTGATTTATTGAAAGAAGTTACTTTTTCCAAAGGAAAAAAAACAAACAAAACTGGTGCTGCTGTATAGATTTTCACATATTTAATCAGAAAGCATGTGATGATGTATTGGTAACATATGAACCAAAATCATTATTATTAACTTTGCTGACCTTGCTACCATTAAATGATATTGTCATCTATTTCTATTGTTTCCATAGGAGAATTATAACTTCAAGCCTTCTGCTACCATACCTTGAAACCTTTTTGCTACCTGCACAGATTAATGCAATAAGGGCCAATCTCTGCAGAGATTTCTGCAAATGTATATCAAAAATATATATATATATATACATACATACACACACACACACACATACATATATAGTTTCCATATATATATATGTATATCTATAAAAAAGTAATGCATGCAACACAATGCAGCAAACTGAAGATGCCATTACAAAGTGAGAGCAACATTGTTTAAAAAAAACAAGAAAGAACAGGCAATTATTTATTAAATATTTTAATTTTATGTTTATTAATGTACACTTTTGAATATCAGATACATTATTAAAAAAAATAACCAGTAAGAAGATATATTCCAGAAAGGAAGCATCGCCCCATCTGCAGTTTATTTTTCATCTCCTAAGTGGTAGTCACGAATTTATACTATTGATTAGCACTGTAGTGAGAGCACACTGCTTGATTCAGCCAAGTGTCCTCCCTCCCAGAAGCTCTAGGACAGTCTATGCCATTGTGTTCTCCTAGCATTATTTCTAGTCTTCCTTTTATTACTTTTTTTTTTTTTTTTTTTATCACATCTTTCCTTGTGACTGGCTCAGTGAGTCAACATGACGAAAACAAATGTAATAGACCTTCATTTTCACACTAAAATCCCAGAAGGGGAACTATCCTGCTTACAGCTCTAATTGCTTTACCAGCACATCCTTCAGAGCTTGTTCTTTTGGGTTTGATTCTGCAGCCCTTACTCAGCTTGAGCAGTACAGTTCTTCTGAGTAGTTTCATTGATACCCAGGATCCTCCTCTCACTATTAAGTGCTTCTCAGCAGGAATAAGGATTGTAGAACAGAGCAGTGTGAGTTTATTTCAAAGGGATGAAGCAACTAGGCACAGATTCCAGTGAACGGGAACACAAGCTTTCCTTATCTCACATTTGCCTGCCACACACATCTACTCCCCCTAGCCCCATCTGCCCCCACCACTCTTCAGTTCCCAAGTCTCTCAAGCACAAAATAAACAGAATTCTAGCAAGTTAGAAACAGACAATTCAGCTGATGCTGTAGTTCATTTTTAAGCCAATGCATGTTATTCAGGATATTTCTAAACAGTGGAAAAAGTACAACTTCAAGTGTCTGCAGAGCTCCTGGTTTGCACTCTCAAGATACTTTTGTTGAGGCAGTCTCCACTAAAGTTATTAATTTAGACAAACAAGTGTAAATAATTTATGAAAATAACTTTGCCATGTTATTTAATGTATAAATTTTGATTTTTCAGGAGTATTATTGTCTTCCAGCTCTCCTTTGAAGCTCAGTAGAATTAAGTATCTAACAAAGCACCTAAAAGAATGTATTCATATACATTTGAACAAATGTCTATGAATGTCAAAACCCATTGTATCAACTAGAAAATTTTCACGAATGCTTCTTCCAATGAAAGGTTCCTCCAAATATCTCTAGGAAAAAACATAATCTGTGACAGAATTAGATAAAGGTGAGAAAGCAGCAGGATATGGACCCATACTCAAATACCTGGGGCAATACAGCAGTATTAGTGTGTTGCATTTGGATTTTTTCTAGTCATGGGAAAAGCATTGGAGTGTTGATAGAGTATTGTCCTAGAAAAACTCTGAGACATCCCCTGCTATCACAAGCTCACTTAGCCCACAGAGCACTGCAGTCTCTCAGCTCCATGCCTTCAGAGACACACAAATCCTTGTCCTGATGTTCAGATTTCCAGAATTGTTCCCCAAATTGCAATATCAAGAAGATCCTAAGGTCAAGAAAATAAACTGTTCTGCTAAGTGGCAAATTAATATAAGTATTTCACACAGTTCATGATTTTCAGGTTGCTTAGACAATATCAAATCCTGAAAACAAAACTTGCTTTTTTATTCATCAGAAAGGCCTTAACACTTATATTAAAAATACAGATGGAAAAATCAGTTAATTAATCTATGAGGTTTAGTACACAATTGCAATATAATATAAATTTAAAAAAAGTAATAAACATTTTGTTCATAGATAAATACCCTCATAAGCTCATTCTAATTCTGCATTGTTTTGAAGAAGACAACCTAAGTAAAAACTGTTGAAGTTAATGTCTACTGAAACTGAAGGTAAGATATAGTGAAGGCTTTGAAGATATATATTGGCATATATAAATTATATTTATTAGTATTAGTTTTAGTATTAGTATTAATATTAGTGTTATTTAGCTCTCTGAAATGTCTCCTTCTTTCACCTAAGATCATAGGATAAATGTCTTATACCATTCAGAGTCTAACTCTTTACTCCTAAATGCCAAAACTCAAACCACTTCTCTCTACAGGTGTTTGGTGTTTCTGAAATTCCCCAAGAGATTTTGGATTGCCAATTTTCTCTAAACTCACACAGCGCAGGCTATGTGGCCTACTAGTGGAGTCAATCATATTTTCTTTTGCATTGATTTTGTAATGAGAATCTAGGGATATTTTGTACATATTTGGCAATCAATCACAAAAACTTGTTCCCAATTCTCTCTTATCCAAAGTGGATTTTTTCTGTCTTCTACAGGAAAAGCCTTTGCAGAAGGCAATTATTCCACTCCCAGTACTTGTGGCCAGACTCCTTTCCAAACTTCATATGTATCTACCTGCAGCAAGAACAATCTTCCTTACATAGGGCTTGGTTTTGTGAGTATTTTGGTTCATTTGTTGGCTTTGGATTGGGTTGACTTTTTTCAGATACAGATACCTGAAGCAGTCCCATCTCAACCAAGGTTTCTTGGAGCCTGTTGTTATTTTCATGCTTTTATCATTCTGGAATACTGGCATTTTGATCTCCGAATTACCCAATTACTAACAATTATGTTCAGTATTATTTTTTTTTTCCCTTTTGTTTCCACTTTCATTCTTCTGACTTTATGGGACTTGCAGTGATGAAGATCTTTAGCAGAATCACGTCTGTACAGGGTTTCTAATAAAGCTTCCTTGATTAATTTTTCATGATTCTGTGTGCCTTTTGATACTGTAAAACCATTTTTTTCCAGAATGTATTTAATTTATTATCTTTTTATCTTTCAGGATCCTTCAATTTAAGTTTCTCCTACATAGTTGAACCTTTTAAAATATTTCTGGAATTACTCAATTGAATTGAATATAAGCCATTCTTCTCTTATTCTGCCGCAGTTTCAGCCTAATCAGCATCAGAATATGAAAGTGATATACAAAAATGAAACCTTTGTTTAGTTTTTTTATTTGACTTATAATCAAAAATTAGGTAGTATATTTCTGAATATATTCTTAGCAAATCAATCCTTGTGAATTAATTTCTCACAACTTACAGCAGCCAGATTTATCTTTAAAAGTAAGATAATAAGCCTTCATCATACTGGATATTCAACACATAAATTTAGACTGAAATCTTCAACAGTGTCCAACTTTAGATTCCCACTGGAAGTAATGGAAGTCTGATCATAGGCTCCAATTTTAAGTGAATGTTGAAGCTGCTACCTGAAATATTTAACCAGTTGTGTAATATAGCCTTTCAAGTGCAATTTATGACTTTGTTCACTATCTGCTAAGTATATTAATTAATCAGTGCTTTATGAACCTAACACTTTACAGGATTTGTTGCTTAGCAACAGAACTTCCTCCAATAAGAGGCTTTATCCAGAGTCCTTTACCAGCTTTTATCTTCCATGATGTTTTTAAATTCAGTTATTTCATTACTTTTAGAATACAAAGTACTTCTAATTTCAAAGGATAAATTATTTTATTTAATTTTTTACATCCATTTCAAATACTAAAATGACACTTAGAAATGGCTATAGCTGCACTAACATACTATTCACTGTACATATGTACAATGAAATCCAAACAACAGTAATCACATCTGCCAAATGTTGGCAGTTCTTTTCATTGCTATGGGAAACACACACTCTCACTCATTCCAAAATCCCTATTAAATCTGTATTAATGTCTTCTATCTCTGGAAACAAGCAATAGAGTAGTAAATTATACTTCTGTGTAAACTGAATTCTAAACTGAGTACTGGACCTTTGCAATTTACAGACATTTTAACTTCTAATGTTGCTAAAATAGATATGTTTCTCAGTCCATGAGCTCTTCTGTGGCACAAATAACAGCTCTGTTTGTGCATCAAGGGTTCAGTTTCTAATTCCACTGTTATGCATAAAAATATTAGAACTGATATTAATTTCCCTCTTTTATAGGACTCATTTGCTGAAAGCTAACTATATCCCCACCCATGCAGACATCCCTTGCTGAAGGTACCCACTAAATTTCCATCCTTTGCAAAAAGTGTAAACATTTAACAAATATTTACTCTGATTCTTGGAAGTGTTATATATCCACTTTATGCTTGCGTCAGACGTTCAGTACTGGAATTATGCCTGTGTCTAATTTAGGAGTAGTTATAAAATCAATGGTAGTAATTTTTTACATTAAGGTAAATACCTCATATAGTAGATTAGAATTATTTTTAAAAAAAACCCAAAAAATAAATAAATAAAACAACCAAACAAACAAAAAACCTCTCAAAAATGAAAACAAACAAAGTAACAAACAAATAAACCACCCAACCCCCCCAGTATTTAGATTAGACAGTACAGTCTTTTCACTTTTTAACACTTGATTTGTGGCACCAAATGTGTCAATATACCCCTTTTGATATACATATACACCACAGTCTATGGAGAGAGGATTTGTTTGGGGAGAAAATATAAAATGCATAATGAACTCATTTGGGCACTAAGC
Source organism: Erithacus rubecula (assembly GCF_903797595.1). Taxonomy (NCBI): domain Eukaryota; kingdom Metazoa; phylum Chordata; class Aves; order Passeriformes; family Muscicapidae; genus Erithacus; species Erithacus rubecula. Next base: position 65,077,475 of record NC_136658.1, read on the forward strand.
TGTGAATTTAGCCATTGACAAGTGCTAAATAGGCAAATATATTTTATGTGTCCGTGTACAAATTATGGTATTTTACTTTTTCAGTGCAACTAGGATTTCCCAATGGTGGAAGCTATGTTCTCCAACATATGTGCTCCTCTACTGCTCAGTGGGTTGCTACTGCAGTGTAGTTATTTGGATAAAAATGAGATCCTGCCCTTTCTCTTTTCAAATTATGTGATATAATTTCATAGACATAATCTTTTCCATCTGTGGAGTGTCACTTTATAAGAAAATCTAATCAGAATATTGTGGGATCCAACTGGCTTCAGGAAAGTACCCCATCTGATAGGCATTCCCTTAAAATCTATGTGGAAATAAAAGGCTATATTTAAGATTTAAGATAGTATATTTTGTAGAACTGTGCATGCTTGGTTTATGCTGCTTAATATGTTACATGAGAATTAACCAAAAGTTTGGATTACAGCAGTTATTTTTACAGACAGCTTTTGAGAAGGTTTTAGTTTTGGGTTTTGTTTAGTTTTGGTTTTTTTTCCCTTTGGAGTCCTTGAATTCTATTCCTCTCTTTGATACAGGTGAAAAGATGGCATACAGAGAGAACAAAGTTATATTGAAATGAAATATGCCTCAAAAATCCTTTGTTATTCTTTCTTTAAGTATTGCTCCTCCTTCAGATGTTCATTGTCTCTGTTTCGCATATTTTGCCTTCATTTAGAACCTTGTGAAAGATTGAGAAAACAAAGGATAAGTCTCAATTTTTCACCCTTTTTTCACCTGAGAAAGTTTGTTCCCCTCAGCTATTCAGCTGGGATCACAGGGAAAAGTCCTGAGGGCTACTGTTCAGTTACAGGACATTAATATGGCAAATATTTCTTGCTACCACAATGTCTTCCATGGGTATAATAAAGACAAAGGTATGTGCCTGCATTTTTTTCCACACTTCTCTGTGCAAACACAGCTCAGGAGAAAGGAATTGTGAATGCAGTTTTGCTCTGCTTATCACTTTTGACAAAACGGTTGTCCCATTTTTCAAATATTTTTTTCCATGGTAACATAACCAATGCATAATATTTCTTGAAATGTTAATAAAGCATAAATAAATTTGTGCAAACTTTTTTAATCTAAATAACTGCATATATGTAAAGTTTCTAATCACTGCAATGCAGTAATGTGTTGTAAAAATGGTTTGCAGACAAAAAAAGAAAAATAAAAACCTCAAGATCTCATTCACTATTCATGGCTAGGAATGGATGTCTCAAAATTTTGATTGCATTTGTGGAGAAAGGCATGCAGTCATGCAAATGTAGAAGTTTGGTTCAGACAAACCTATAGAAATAACAGTGTCAAGTAGATATTATTAAAGGACAAAGAGGTCTCTGCCACCTCTGAAATAAACTTGATTCTTCTACTGCCAACACAGTGACTTTCTACATCATTCTATAAACCTACTAACTTCAGTTACCCAGCCTGGGACGAGGCAAGAATCTCTCTTGAAGCTCAGCAAGAAAAGTCTCTATCTGTCTGAAAAATGACATGCAGATTTTCCTAAAGAAATGTCAGTGTTCAGAAACAGTTAGCAGAATACTTGGAAAAGGAAGAATTTTTAAGAATTAGTCATGAAGGTATTTAAGAAAAATCTTGCTGATTTGCCTTGAGGAAATTATAAATAATATTCTTTTTGTGGCTGAGTATTATTAAGATAATTAATAACAGAGTTTATCCTCATCATTCTGCTCTATTTTTTTTTCCAGTGTTCATAAATGCTGAACTTTAAGTTGCTACAACTGAAACTATGGGAGTATTTAAACAGAGTTCTTAAGTCTAAGTTGATATTTGAAGGTATCTTAGAGCAGTGTGTATTATGAAAGACTCAACTCAACTGACTGAATTAGGACTCCAGCAGTGTTAGGATATTCAAAATACCCAAAGAATGTTGTAATGACAAGTGAAATATCCATGTACCTATAGAACAGTCAGAATACCACTGGGCATTTCAAACCACAATAGATAGCCATGTAAAAGTAACTGAATGAAGTTCTATGTACTGTTTATGGATCCTTTGACTACAGTAGGGGCTCAGAAATATTAAAAGCTGCCTGTAATCTGGAGTCCAATCCCTCTGTAAAAGTGAATATTCTGTCACCTTAGGAGCCCAAAGTCATTTGAGCTGATCTAATATATATCAGCTGTCTTCCATCAGACTCTGCAAAAAGATGCCTCTGAAAGCTCTCTCTCTGTTCCTCTGAACATTTTGGCTAGTCTAGCAGATTTGACACATCACCTGACTTCAATGTTTAGGCAACTGATGTCCATCATGGGTAGACAGTCAAGAGTAAAGAGAAGAGTAAAGCAGAGAGATCTTTTAGAGTGACTCGTTTCATAATCTGAACCCCTTAAAAAAGGAAAATCATCCCACTGATTCTAGGCACTTGTGTTTTTCATCAGTGACTACAGACATCTTCCCTTTAGGAGGTCAGAGCTAGATGTGATTAGTCCAGCTACAGGCTGATTTCTGAGTACTTTTCATCCATTCTATTGATGGCTAAGTGGACAGACCTTTTTGGAAAGTTCATGGCACACTTGTCTGCTTTTGCAATCATCTCTACTTTGAAATACCTGGCAATTAGCTGGTTGGTTCTATTTTTAAGAGCCTTAGTTAATGAGAACACATTGTCCTAAAGAGAAAGTAGATCTCAAAAAAACCAAGTTCAGATGCATGGAAAAAAACCACTACAGTAAAAACTGTAGTGAATGTAATGAATCTTTAAAGTGTTATTTCAAATTGTTGTGATATTCATGGGAGCTGGAAGCTAAGAGAAAACTGCCTGCATATTGAAGATACCTCATTTTTCCTTCTTTATCAAATTCTTATTTCATTCTCTAGCAAGTTCTGAATTATTGATTTGCATGTTGATAAAATTCACCCTAAAGTTAAAAAATGATGAAAAGAGAAATTTGAATTGTAAATATTTCTATTAAAGTAATTGTTTAAAAAATGAATAAGAAACTCAACAAAACCCACAGAAATTTAGCATATAGGTAAATCATGCATATTGTACAAGATAATAGCCTTTCATCTCTACAGTTTGTCTAACACTGAAGCATAAGATGAATACAGAATCCACAGTTTTTGTGAAGTTATTTGTTTGGAACTGTTCCTCTGAGATGTATGGAGAACTGTGAACTATTCCTTTGATTTTGCCTTATTGACTTACATATAATTGCTTACAGACATTATTCTGAAACATTATTTTTTAATCCTAAAATTCTTTATGAATATGATGGATACTAAACTTCACTGGACTTTGTCCATTATGTATCGTGTTAATGAAAAAAGGTTTGATTGCATAGCCTTTGGATTTATCTTTTTATCTTTTTCTCCTTCTGTGGTGCTCTCAAACACAAATATTATCTCTCTTTATGTAGGTACACAGTGAGAAAAACTCTATCCATATCATAGAAATACACTGTATTATTTTATCTTTCCTTTTATTTACTAAATGATTAGCTGGGTAGAGGTTTTAATTTAAATAACTTAATTCATTAAAAGTCTGCTGAAAGATATATCCAAGGACACCTCCTCTGGCCCAGGGAATCTCTGAAACATAAACCACTATAAGCTCTAAGAAAATGTTAATTAAGCTCATGTAGTGAGTTCTCTGGGATTCTCCATTAGTGGTTTCTGTGCATTGGACAACAGATGGGTCTTTAATATAGTTTTCAAGACATTAACTAATGATATAAGGATATCCTTCAGCTCTGTTTTTGCAAATTTCAGAATTCTATGGAAGGGAAGAAACTAGTATTCATAGAAACACTAGGATGCTCTGTCTTAAATAGTAGTCTATTGAAAAGGCCTTAAAACATGTTAAAACTTTACAGGCTGTTTTACCTAAATGGATGTCACTAGAGAAAATGAGAAAATTACAGTTTATTGTAATAACCAGTGGTTTTTGTCCATCATTTGATTAACAAGACTATAGTAGAACATTTTTGTACTTGTCTCTTAGATTTTAATTTTTTCTCCCTTTCATTAGGTAAAATTTATATAACAAGGTAAATGCCCAGTAAATAAAGTATGAAGAAACAAATGTCTTTCCTCAAAAGGATACTGAGGTACCATTTGTAACTAATACAAGACATAAATGAAAAAAGTATAAATCAAGTGATTTTGGATGGTGGACTAGTACATCTAATTTTGTGACATTTTCTTTGCTAAAGTAAAAAAAGGTATTCAATGCTTAAGCAATGGCCATGACTTTCAATATTTCATCTCTCCATTGTTCTAAAGAATAATTTTTTTAAAAAATAAAGGGGAAAACTCAGCACACTGAAGTAGGCTCATTCATTTATGAACTGCCTATAATGCATTCCATATTATATTCAATGCTTTCTTGGGCTTTTCCATCCACTGTTCCATTCACCTTTGTCAATGCACAGGACCAAACCAATAGAAAACAAAAAATCTAAAAGGCTTTGATACTTTAAAAATGTTTTAGCTTTGTCAATAAGCCACAAATAACATATTAATCTAGCCAGGATGACCTTCTTCTGGATCTTTCAAAGAACTACTATAACTCCTCTCTTTGCCTAAGGCCTGCAGAATTGAAGCTATTAATCTGACTCAGGATGTGATACTTAACAAAATTTTAACATTACTGTATTTTCTTTCATATTCAAAAAAACAGAACTAAAATACAAAGACTTTACAGATTATTTTCAGAGAGAGAGTGTGAGAGTGGATCCTTTCATTTCCTTTTCTACATTTAGTTTCCTTTCTTCACACTCAGCTCTATTCTGCATCTAGAAGACACTATTAAATCCTGATTCTGGACAAAAAATAAAAGAACATTTTGCTAGACCTAAACCACTTCTTATTAACACTAGAATAAATTAGCAAAATAGAGTTAAAAAATCTTCATGTTTTTTAAAATCACTATTATAAATAAACTTATTAGAAATTGTCATTTCTGAGACAGTGCCAGACAGAGCGTTTTTTTTTTCTATTCTTAATATGAGTAGTTAAGTTTTGTATAGAAGCTATGCATCATTTAATTTCAAAAGTTTTCCTTTTTATTCTTTATAATTCTAGCAGATTTTCCATTTTCAGATTCATGTATTAATGTAATAAGCTACTGGATTTACAACATGAAAGACACAGATGTACAAGTTTAGCCTAAGCTCTCCTAGTTTCCTATGACACCATGAATAAAGGGCTATTACTTTTAGCTTCCAGATTGGTTCATTACCATATTGCTCAGAGCAAGTTTTTGAAGGGAGAGTGATGCAGTTTTTTACATTGAAGCATTTATAGAGTAAATGTCTAGGTTTGTCTTTTTTTTTTTTTATTATTATTCAGGAATATGAATTCTTTCTAATTTCTGCAAATCACTGACTTGTCTTCCTGTGAAAGAACTGCATGAATATTTTATAAGGCAATCTATTTTTCTTAATTTGTTATTTCAAGATGTTTATAGGTGTTCTTATTTCTTCATACAAAAAAAAAAAAAAAAAAAAAAAAAAAAAAGAAAAAAGAACAAAAGGCAATTTCCCCCTGTATTTTATGGCAGGAGACTCATTGTAATATATCTTGTGGCTCCAGTTGTATGAAGTGAAAATGTGATTGTACTTGTCTGTCTAGTAGAGTGTTCTGGGACTACCAAGGAAAGCAACTTGCTAAAAATTATTCAACAGCTGTATCTGGGAAAATGCAGACTAAATAACCTGTTACTTCAGCACTTTGCCAAGCTAAAATAAAAAACTATATTCTTTTAAGTATCCATTCTCAAAGAAGATTTATTTTTCAATGACAAATCTGGTGTTGAGGCAGCACTTGAAACATGTTTGCACTAGGGTTATTTGACAATATTCATAAGTTTTATATGGGTAATTTATTCTGGTACATGCAAGTCAGAACTACCAGCACACTGCTTGCTTCAACCTCTTCAACTTGCAATGCAGGTACAACTCCTTCATGGAAGGATGAATAATCAGTTCTTTATTATTCTGCATTATCAGAGCAGTCCACAAGTGTTGGTGAATTAGGCTCAACTTTTAGTCACTGCTCAATGGGTTAGAAAGAGACAAGTCATGGGTAGAATCCTGACCCATAATTCTGTAGCCATGCAATATCATATTTCCAGTTTGACAAGTCCTTAAGCTCTTTCCTGAGTTTGCAAGAGCTCAGTACTACAGCTTGTCAGGCTCACCCCATGTGGATTTGTCTTGATCAATAACTATTTTTAGTCAAAATTAATTATCACAGAAAGGAGAAATTTATGCAGAAAAAGTTTAATATTAATAATGATGCTGTTAATGTTGTCATACAGCACTCCTTAGTTTTTACCCATTATGATCAACCTGGTCTAGTTGAAGATGTGTCCCTGCTTTTTGTCCTTATTTTTTTGGAAAAAAAGAAAAAAAGATCTTCAATTAAGATACAGACAGGCTCAAATCTAATCCATTTTCTGAACCTGACTGGATAAGACACTTGAGTTTGTGTTTCCTATTTCCTAGATATCAAATATTTTAAGAATTTGCCTAAGTAGTAAAAGTATGAATTTCTCCCTTTTTAAAGATAAATTAATTAGTCAATTCAGCATAGATATTTTCAGTGAAACTAGTTTTACCCTCTGATTTATAATTTGGGAGCTGTTAATGAAATTATATATTAAAATAATGACAAACTTTCGCTGTCTTAATTAACTTTACTAGAGTTTCTTCTAGTATTGGTACTCTTGGTGCTATTTTGTGAAATACTAGAGCATCCTAACACTCTTGGTGATATTTACACTGTATTAGCTGTAATCTTATATTTTAAATGAAATTCCCCTTGTCACATCTTTAACCCTTAGCTTTGCTTCCAGGCATGCTGCATCAGATTTGGAAGTGGGAAATAATGTTTTTGTGCTTAATTACTTCTTTTTCCCCATCCCTGTCATTTTTTGATTCTTTATTTATTTGAAAAGGAAATTATAATAATGCTTGGTTAACAATGCTTTTTATCTCATTGTGGCAGAGGGTTTATGTAGAGAAGAAAAAAGTTTCATGCAATCTGTAACATATGGAATGTTGGACCAAATTCATGCCCATTATGTAACATATTCTATACCAAATAAGGCCAGGATATTTACTGATGAACAGCTCAATTTCTTGTCACTTAGCAAATTCAAGTGAGATGCAGTTTAATATTTTAATTTTTATTTTCATAAAATATTCACAATATATACACCTAACTAATCACATTGCCTACAAAGGTAGCAATTTAGAGATTTGCCACGTATTTCATTGCTATGTATTTTCCAAGATATTTCTTTTGTTTTTCTGCTGCTGCCATCTGCCACTCAGTGAAAACACTTGCCTGGCATTACACAGCATCATTGTTCTTTACCTAATGTGAAGTAGGTTACATAGTTTAAAGTTTCTTCAGTCATTTCTTGAATGTGAAAACTTTGCCAAGTTCATTTAGATGTGTAGCACATCACATTGTAGATCATGACTCTCATGTGGAAAATAAGGATATTAATTCCTACCAAGAAATTAACAGCAAAAGAAGGAAGGACTTTCTTGTAATAATAAACCTTTCATTTTCCCAAGATGAGCAATTAATAATTCTTTGAAAGAAGAAGGAATATTCCAAAACAAGAAGTCTTCTTGAAGGGTATATTGTGCAAACCCATTCTTATAAAAGGTTGTAGAACTGAATGTAGTCTTAAGGAATAGAATGAAATATTTTTATTTTAACAATAGTTAGCTCAAATTCTGCTTTTAGGCACAAAAACCCCTTTTTATGTTTTGGGTTTATCATGGATATACTCAAACAGTTCTTAGATTTCTATAACTACACCAAGTTCATTAAATTGGCTTTAGCATTTTGGAAATATAAATTTTTTTCTGTATCTAAATATGTCAATATGGGTTTAAAAACCTTGAACTACATATTGATTTTAATTTAATCGCTTTATCTTAGCATAAAAGCTGTCACACTTGAACTTTTATATTATAATAGATACAAAGTGGTTTTGTAGCAATATGAAATCAAGAACTGAGTTAAAATAAGAGCAGGAGAATAAAAACTCAGTTTTCAAATATTATCTAGAAAGTGTTGAAGAAAATGTGCTCAATGAACTTCACCATTGTTGCTATGATTTCTAATGCTAATTTGATATCTAAAAATGTGAATTTTTTTGTAAATTTTGTTTTATATATCATTGAAAATGAAGCTTTTGATGTCAAGATATTCAGTAAGTCAAAAAAAGCTCTAACATTACCTCCAAAACCAGCAATTTTTGCAATCTACCTGAAAGGATTCTGAAAATGTGTCTGAGTAGCACACTGACTCACTAACACTGTTTTTTACTTATTGTTACAGCACTGGAGAAATCACAGAGTGAGAAAAAGGCTAGTGCTGGATTAGCACTTTAGAAAAGAAACAGGACAAATTATGTCAGCTAATAAGATATCAGCCCTGGCTAATATTTAACCAATAAAGAATTAAAGTCATATAATTTATGCTACTGAATATTGGTAACTGATTTTTTGTCTTTCCTTAAAGAATTTCAGATGTGGTATGCAAAATGTCATTCATTTTGGATTCTCTAGGGAATATTAATCATTGACAAGCAAATATGATCACTATGATCTTATCCCAATGTGGCATGTTAAATGGATTGAGAGCTAGCCAACTCATAGATATTAGCCTGATGATATTTGACACTGACAAGCAGAGGGAAATAGGAGAGGACTGGGATTTCACATAGGTTGGTACTGGTGTGACTCTCTCAGAAGTTTCTGTTTGTTCCATAATCAAAAAAAAAGGGCAGATGGTGGTAAGTTGGTCTATAGATGTGAAGAATGAAAAAGCATCACATATTAAAAGACCCCTAGCACTCTGATTTAATTAAAGAAGAAAACTACAGAGATGACTGTCCAAAACCTTTTTTCCCCAGAAGAATACTCTTATTCAGACCGTAAATGATTCTGCAAAGTCCTATTCTGAAGTTTATAACATCGTATTGATAAATCATTAGACATATAATAGATATTGGACATAAAAATAATAATTTCAAAAAGTCAAAGGGTTTAAAGTCTACAGTGATAGCTAAAGAAGATAGTTTTCACACAGCACAATTTCACATTACACAAAAGATAATATGCAGAGATGAAAAAGGAGATTAAACCTCTAACATGACCATGAAAAATACAATGAAGGAAGAGGGAACATGCACAGACATGTTATAGAAGTTGGTGTGAGAGATGGAAAAAATTATTACTGGCTCAAAACAACTGAAGTGTGTGTGAGGAGAGATGGGCCAGAACAAGGTCTGCAAAGAGTGACATGGTGCACTGCTCTACAGCCTGCCCTTGGACAGTCTAGTCCAGCCCAGAATGGCCATCAGCCCTGGCACACCAGAAGGTCCACCTGGAGAGCCCCTGGAGACCAAAATAGATAAAAGCATTTGCATAAAAGTATACATGGACACAGTACACAGTTTTTATTTTATATTGGCTATGATAGTTCTGAAATTTAAGCAGTGTTTATTAATCCTTCTCTGCCCCCTTTCTCTTTTCTCCCTCCCTCTCTCTCTCTTCTTTCTTCTCTTAATATCCACTACTTAAAATCTGGGCAACTTAAATTTGGATGGGTTAGAGTTTGCTGAGTCAGTGCCTTGCAAAATGCTTTATTTCAATTTAATGATGTTCAAAATTTGCCAAGTATCATTATTTTCTACAGTTTGCCAGTAAAAGTTTGTTGTTTAAACTCCTGAGAATGTTATCATATTCTTCCTGTGCACCTGCCTCAAGGTATTAAAAGACCTAAGCTTGTGTAAGAAACTTTTTGAGTGAGTCCACAGCTGTATAGATGACAGGCAGAATTTGTGGACCAGATTATCAATGAATATTTCAGTTCTTCTAGTGAAGAAAAGTGGCCACAAGCCAAAGGAGCCAGTGAAACCATCTTCATGTGTTTTTTGAAGTATGCATGATGTGCAAAACACTAGTGGGAGATGTAGAAGCTGCATGTCTGAATGTAGCCTTGTTTAATTGTGAGTTATATGTTTTCCATTATTGTATTTATCAGAGACATAAGTAGTCACAAAGCTACCTCAGTCTATATTTTTTACTAATATTTTATAGTCTATATATTTTACTAATATAGTAATAGTCTATATATTTTACTAATATTTCTCTTCCAAATGACCTCATGTAGCTGTCTTCTGCCCACATATATCCTACAGATATCACATGAGCTTTACTGTTGCTCATTGAGTCTCAGTTACACATCAGAGTGCCAAATTAGTGGCACATCTCTCAGTAGAGTACAGAAGGATCTTGCTATTTCAAATGAAAGACTGCATTTAAGAAAATGTAAAGAACTCTGTGATAATTCTAACCAAACAAAACCATTTAAAATGCATCTGCTTGAAGGAAATGGTCAGTAACGAAGACCTAGATAATTTTAAGAAGCATTTTTCAAGATGTGCTATTATTACAGAGAGAACAGTATTCTATCCATAATATTTATGCAAGGCAAGCTATGTGCTTTACATTCACTTTTTATGTTTAAATTCCTTCCTTTTCATCTTTACTACAAGCCCCAGAATGATTGATTTGCTAAGGTGCAAAGTGCATATTTTCAATATTCAATTGAATAAAAATTTTCAATATGATTACTAATACATCCAAAGAAAGATCTGGTTTTCCTTTAATGAAGCAGTTGTGTGCTGGGATTTGTTCTCCAAATCATGAGGTAGTTTGAAGTCTAATATTACTGAGGAGTGTATTTCATATGCTACATGTATTTTGTTCAGCTGCAACCATTTGCCAAAGGAAAAAGCAATAAAAATTCTTTATTGAAATTGTACTTCATATTTGTCTGTAAATTCTAGCTACTCTGATAGTGAACACAGCTTTATGCAAAGAAATAATCAAATGTCTTCTCTGATGTTTTTATAGTAACCAGAATATAAAGTTAAAATTATACAATGAAGCCTGTAACTCCAGAGACAATATGCAATAAACTCAGGCATAGACACTCACCATATTCCAAATACATAAAAAGAGAAAATGACAAATTCCTCAGAAACTGAAACAATATATCCTTAGCCACATTATCTAAAGTTACTGAGGTTTCCAAAAGAGCTCAAGCTCTCTCCTTATGCAAACAGACATCTGAAGTTGAAACCTCTTTTTGTAGGGCAGTCTTTACTCACCAACAGTGGTGGCTTTTCCCTTCTATTAAATTTCCAGAATGTGCATCTAAGTTATTTCTTTCTTCTGAGGTGAGATAAAACCTTCCTCAATTGTAATAATTTTCTCATCTGAAATAATGATGCTTCAATGAAGTAATAAGCATCTAAAACAGGTGAAGACCCAAATCAGACCACTAGAGGAGGCACAAGGGGAAACAGTGGTGTGTAAAAATAGATTTCCAGTTCTGCAGGTCCTCTTTAGTAGCCTCCATCTGGTTCCAGAGGCTGTAACTGATTTGCACCATGTTGAATAAGGCATCACCATGTAAAAGTCTTGGATGTCTTCAGGCTTATGGAAATTATGGAAATAGTATATGATGGACAACAGTTGTAACTTTAGAAACGTGATGGGCTTTGTATTCCAGAACATCTTGACCTGGTTTTAAATGCAATTTGATAAACTGTCTGGGGCTGTGTCATGTGTAAGCTTTTCATTAAATTAGTCTAAGACAGATGCTGGGAAAGAAAGAGATGTCATACAAGGTTATAACATGTCACAAACATTGCAGAGCTACTGTCTGTATGTATACATACTGTTAAGATTTAAAATGTGAAGCCAGAAGGATATAACTAGTTCTAAAATGCTGGATATACTATCCTCTGGAATTATAAAAAGCCCTTTTAGCTTTCATTGCCTTTTAAAATTGCATAGTATTTTATTTTATCTTATCATGCTTTTCACAATTATTGATGGTGATATATATATATATATATATATATATATATGTTTAATATGACCAAATTATGAAAATTGGGGGTTATATTTTCAATGAGGTTTGAAAATGAAATCCAAACAGCAAAACTCCAGAAAATAGATGTTGTCATATCACAAAAAAAATGAAAACAAACCAACAAAAGCAAACCAACAACAAACCACCCTAATTAAGACCCTTAACTCTTTCATTACTTTCTTTTGAAATTAAAGAGAAGAAATTCATGTACATTGAGATGTTCTGGAGAAGGTATAATATTTTCACTAGCTAATTTCACTCTAATTTAACAGGTCTGTTCCATAACACAAAGACAGCATTCTCCTGAATGTTGGCTTTTTAATGGACAAATGTGTCAGGAAGGTGCAGCAATAGAATGTTTTGCTCCATTGTGACCTTTTGTAGTAGCAGTTACTCGATTAAACCAAATGAGAGCATGCTGTCCTAAGAGTGCAGCTTCAGAGTAGAAATTCTTGCAAATTAATATATAATTATCTGCTAAATGTATTTTTGTACTAAAATGTGCTAAAACCTTAAAATTTATGGGTTTCTCAGAATAGGAAAGCTTAAGCTGCTAGGAAGAACAATGGTTCTTCAAATAATATCCTTGGAAATGTGGTACAGGGCCCCTAACTAGAATTATTCATTTGCTCACCGGCAGTACCTAAATGTCTCACATGTAACTCAACCATACTAAGGCCCAAAACCCCTGTCCATAACAGCTTACAATCTATTCACCTGGAACCTGCAGTCACACAAAAAAAATCACTATGGAGCTAAAAAATGTCAGGTTTGTATGTTGCATAAATGTCCTAGTTCATGGTTTTTTCCTCAAGCTGTGTCAAAATGACAGATAAATACCATCTGCATAAGGCCTTGAATCACCTTTTCTTTCTAGCAAGAGAGTTCTAACCCCCATGCAATGAGGAAGTGCAAGGGATTTTGCTCTGAACTGCTCTTTTCTTCTGAACTGGTTTCTCTGAATCTGTTACGCATCATCAAAAGCAATTAAGCATTTATTGATACCAAGATAAACAGTAAGTCAAACAAGGACATTTGTTCAGATGGCTAAACATGCAATACAGATTTTTACCTCAATACCAGTATAGAACTAAAAGATAATTATCTGGTTTCTGCTCACTTTTAGTTTAACTATCTGGTTAGGCACTAGCTGAAGATGACTCAGTTGACTTAAATGTTTCTATAAAAACGGATTATCACAGCCTCTTAAACGTCTGTTTATTTCCACTAATATGAGGGGAGTTAGTTAACTGCAACACAGACTTAGTTTCAGATGTATAAGTTAATTAGAATGAAATAGACCTAAAGATATGCATCTCTGGTGTAAAATGTCTTTATTAACAGCCAATCAAAAAATTTGGTTTTGAGGATTCCATGGATATGTCTTCTGGGGGGATACTCTACATGATAGCAGGAAAAGGGGTTTGAGACACACCCCAGTGTCAGGTAGAATACAGAAACAACCACAAAAACAGAAATTAAATGCTAAATTTATTTGTGTCACATTTAGAGTCCTTGGATACCAAGCATCTGTGAGGAAGCACAAAAATACAGTGCAGGCACTGCAGAACTCAGTCCAAGCTAGAGGAACACCAGACTTACTGTCTTCATCTGTACTTCAGGGATTCACCCACGAGTGGTTTACCTCCATACTTTAATCTTTCACCCAGAAGGGCAGGAATCTCAAGCATGTTCAGTGGGGTCTCTCTAAGTTTATCACAGACTGATGTTATCTAAACAAATATATTCCTATTAAACATGAGACTAAACAACGATTAATATGATACTTGTGCAAGACTTAAATGCCTGGATTTATATTTTATTTCCTCATTGTCATGAAGAAAATAATAAATCTGTATTTAAAACAAACTTTGATGGAGAATAAGGTTTTCCATCAACTTTCTGTTCATTATACTGAGCTTTTGATTTCTTGCATATGGCATGACAAAAGACTACTACTCTGTGTCCAGAGATCTTAGAGAGGACTTCCTTTCCTTATTTTCATTTTGATTCTCCTTAGCTTTTATAGATAAAACGTGAAAGGGCAGCATCACATGCAATGAAGTTGACATTGTGATATGAGGGCATGACCTGCAACACATAATTATGCTGTTCTTGATATGTAATAGACCAGTAATTGGGTTTGAAGACAAAACTGTTCCAGCCCTGCTGATTTTTTTTCTTAAGCCATTTGCCTGAAGTTCAGTGAGTTAAATGATAATCTCTACACTATGAGAAATTATTTCATGCCTTCATTTGCATGAGATTTTTCATACCTATGTGAAATGAAAATATCACCACGAAAATTCATGGTAAAAATGAAGAAGTTTTGCAGTCTAAAAAGTAAAGAAATTACCTTGCATGATCTAAAATCTCCTGTGATTTTAAGTTCCTATAATTTTTTAACACTTGAGGCCAGCCAGCATTCAGATACTTAATTTTGAATAAATGTTTGATAAAGCCCATGTTGCAACAGCATTGCATAATTGCTCTTTCGCATTAAGAAAAGAAAAAAGGTTTACAGCCTTAGGTTGTTTGAATATTTTAGAGTCAGGAGAGTGACTTTAGCTTTTCCTTGTGATATTCCCTATTGCTTCTCTCACAGTGACTTCTATAACAATTTCAAAGTCAAGCATAAATATGAAAATCACATTCAAGTCTCCCTTTGATTTTATGCCTATAAGAAAGCTATTGACCATAAATAAGGTAAAACAGAATTCAATTCTTCTTCTTCTTGCTGTCAGTTAAGAAATCTCCTTTTAAAGATATCCAAGGCACAAGGATGACTAAGATGATCGCTTTCTTAGGATCAATTTATCTATTAAAGGTTCTAAAACATAGCCTGATCCTTTCCAGTACAAAGTTGAAATCAATGTCATGACATTTAATAAATGTTATAATAAATACCATTAATATATTAAAATCAATAAATATATGAATGGACAATATTTTACGAATTCTCAGATAGATGCACCATAGGGGCAAGATCAATAACATGATTTAAATTTTCCGGGATAACTTTAGATATCAAAAATAGTTATAGGTAAATCATGGACATCCCCTACAGTCAATGATGATAAGGAATATGCATTTGGGGGAAAAATTAATATAATATTTTATAGATACTTGTGTAGAGTGAGGGACAGTTTCTAGGGAAACAAGACAAAATAAACCTAGCTTTTCTTGTTTCTCTAAAAAGAAGGACAAGATGAGATATAATGCAGGGGGTCTCCAGTTTATAATGGAGAGAAATCCATTTGGTTTTAGAGCCTTAGTATAGCATTTTAAGAGTCTTGTTAGTCTCAGTTCAACTGTACTAAAAGGTTTTGTTGGGGTGATGTATAAAGGATTTAGAAGATTGGCACAAATGAAATATCACAGCAGATTTTGGACAAATATTCACAAAAACAGGTGAGAAAATTGATGATTACTGAACAACAGAATATATACAATGAAGTGCAAAGAGACTCTTAATCCACTATGAATCTATAAAGTTCTTTATCTGTCTAAATCTAGATACCTATCTAGTCTAAACTATCTAATGCAGGTTTGAGTATAGTGGATAACTAAGATGGAGTATAAAAAGAGTGATTTACAAAGTCAACCGGAAAAGGAATCTCATCTGCTGAAGACAGTATTGTTCCTTGTTAATATCTGTGCAGCAGTATTACCCCAAAAGACTACTGGTATGTGCAGGTGGGGCATATCTACCTTCCATTATGTTGTGTAGCAACAGGCACATTTTATTTGACCTAACACTACACTCTTAGTAACTGCAATTGTAACACATGACAGTAAATGCATAAAGAGCTTTGTCTATAATTTTGAATAAAACAGTGGTAGATGTTATCTGGCTAGCTTATACAACAATTACTTTTTCTGAGTTCAATTAAAATTGGAGTTGTATACTTCTTTTTCTTTAGGTGGCCTGAAGAATGCTACTGTTGTGAACACCTGTTATGAATCTCAGCTACAAACAATAGCCTATTTGACCTTGCTTTGAGCAAGACTATAATGCTGTCCATGAAATTGCAACATGAGATACATTTCCACATAAAGCAGTTCATCTATCAATATTCAATTTGAAAACGATTCTGATGATGAGTCCTCAAAATGTTTGCCAAGTCCTCAAAGTCAATATTCTCACAAACATAAAAAATCATGACACATAATTTATGTAGGAAATGACCCGTGTTACGATTTTGTTAATTTAAGACCATCAGTGGAGTAAGTTTACCCACAGATATTATCCTAAATATAATTAATGTATATGGCCATAAATAGTATTAACGTGAAGCTGCTTTCCAATTGTTAAGTGGTTGTAATGGTGATAATATATTAAACTAAAAATTATTATAAAAGCTACACAATTTTGATTCTAAATTTGCAAAACTGTCAAGAGAGTTAGGAAATTAAGATTTTTTCAAAAATTATTCAAAGCACCTGCATGTGTTTCATGTGCAAAATTAATTGCCATATTAAATTAGCAGAATGACATTAACATTAGGGGATCATTAGTATCATTCATAATTATTCATTATCTTTAAGCTGAATCATATGTCATTTTCTTGGCATACTGTATTTATTATTAAAAAGGTTGGCTTTTCCAAACTCTAATTATAGGTACAGAACATAAGGAACATATAATATACACATAGATAATTATTCTCAAGTATTTTTATTTTTCATTAAAGAATTAAATATTTTATCTAAAATCTTAATCCAATTGGGTTCAAAACTGGGACAAAGAAAGTTAGAATAACATATAATGATGGAAAATGAAAAAAAAGAAAAAGCAATGGCATCAAGTCAATCAGTCACTCTTTCCATTAATAATCCAGTTGTTGCAACATGCATTGTTCATTATATTCTTTGAACTGTGATGTGTTAAACCACCCCAAAGTGCTATTAGGTGTATAGCTTATTTTCAAGATCTCAGTCTTTGATTTTGTTCACTGATTTAAATTATTTCATTGTTCATGAGAAGATGTGTGCTTCTTTTTGGAGACCCTAAATAAACTGTGCAACCATTCTGAGGTGTACTTTGATTCTGTATTATTAGCTTACACATACATAAATATAAAATTCAACATTTATGCCAGTACAGATTTCTACTGGTACAAACTAGAGGCTGTCGAACCATGAGTTTAACCTTTACTCAAGTGCTCTGTGACAGATGGATTTGCTCTATGGTCCCAGTTCTCTCCTGACATACCCCTAAGTGACAATTAGTTCACCTCTTACTTAGCCTCAGCTGTTCTGCACTGACAACGATAAACAATAATAAAAGCTCTACTGGCTTCAGCAGATCCACAACAGCTGAAACTATGATGCTGTGTTCCCAGAGAATTAATATTATAATAGGTACTGACATTTCAAGTTTATCCCAAATTTTTTAGGGAAAACATGCTATGAGGTAAGAAAAGAAAGAGTAGACATTCAAATGGCATAACCATTTCTCAGTTTATACATGTGCAAATAGGTTCAATATGTTTAGGGGATTTAGGCGAAGTATTTTGTCCTCTTTTCAGCCAATTCATATTTACACAACCATCTTTAGACATTTAATGTCTAAGTCCTCTCACACTACTGTGGACATCCATGTGTCAGAAGAAGAATTCCAAAAAACAAATCCTAGCCTAAAAGTCACACATTTTTGAAAGAACAGGAAAATCTTGGTAAGAATCTTTCACAATCTTCTGTCTTGAGCCTTTTATTTTAAATCTACTCTTTTCACATGTTCCTCTGGGAGAGTTAAACTCTATTCTTTGATTATTAGGCACTAATGCTATTTAGTGATTACAGGAGTTCACGAATATTAAGGAAGTTTCTAAAACTAGTGGATGGACTGCAACTTTCACAAAATAATGCAAGTTTGTCCACAGAATTCAATTTTTCCTTGAGGATTGCTTGAAAAGTCTGCTTTTTCTTGTAAGCTGCTAGTTATGAAAAATGGTCCACAGAACAGCATCTATTATTCTGTTTTCCAAGCTAAAAAAAAAAAAAAAAAAAAAAAGAAAAAAGAAAAAAAACAAAAAAAAAAAAACAAACAAAAAAAAAAAAAAACCAAAACAAACAAAACCCCCCCCCTAAATTATTTGACAGACTCTCCCACCCTTTCTTGGTAAAGTCAAAAATGCTGTAAATTTAAGGACAGTGGTTCCTGCAATTAACTGATTTTAATTTGGAAGTATTCTACAAATAGGTTATGTTATGCCTAAATCACTTTTAGTATCTTGCTAAATTTGAGAAATAATAATTCAGTATTTGAAGATAGGAAAATATTGGCCATTGCATCAACTAAAATAAACTGACATTTAAAAAAGAATGATAACCTGATGAGATACAGTAATTTCCTGATAGTGGTGGAAAGACAGTGGTAGTTCATCATACTGATGATTAGCTCCTCAGCCTCCTCTTGCTCCATGCCCTTGCCCTCTCTTCCCTCAGTAAGAACTGGAAAATATGGTATAGATCTACCTGTCTTCTCTTTCACAGATGTTCTGCAGCATGCCCACTGTCATCTCTGCACTTCAAAGGTGGAGACTCCTTTTGTTGCCCATGTAACCTCACATACTCTATGCATCTGGGTAAGGCAGGGCAATTATTGCACAATGATCTGTGTCCTGAAATGGTTAGTGTGTCCCTGGAACCCAGATCAGGGGCTCTGAGACAACTGACTAACTTCCTGTTAGAAATATGTTCCCTCCTTACTTGTAGCTTCATCTTTTGGCAGAATAAAGGCATCATCATTATTTTGGAACACCAGACAAAATCCATTCAACAAAATCAATATATATGGCTCACCACATAAAAGTGTGAAAAAAAGGTGTGAAAAAAGCTGGCAAAGTCCTTTACCAGATAACCTCAAGGGCAAAGATAGTGTTGTTTGGTTTTTCCCTTACCTTTTTTATCTCTGACTGAAACACGTGTCCTTAAATTCATTATTTTTCAAGTTATGCTGTGCACCACTAGTTAAAAACAGCAAAATGTTAGAACAAGTACGAAGAACTAAAACCCATACAAATGAATCTTGGATGCTTTTTCTTCAGACACCTGGAGTTTTTCAGATGAAATTGCACATCCAACATATAAATTTTGAATAGCCTTGCAATATTGGGAACAATGATTCAAAAAACTTTCTGTTTTTCCCCCTCACTCATGCAGTTTCCTTCCTTTGTTGTGACTGAGTCTTCTCTGAAGTACCTCTAGGCTTTAAAGAAAGCCAAATGCAGTTGGTGAATTGGAATGGAGTCATTGACTGGAGTCAATTGATTGCACATAATTGTCATGCAAAATACTAAGGAAAAGTGTTTTACATGTTTCCTGCTTAAAACTACATTTATTTCTGTATTCTTGACCTTTCTTCTATTACTTTGAATATAATTTCTGATACGGTTTTTAGGCTACTGATTTTGTTCATTGTCAGCTTGGTCATTTTCCATGCTTTCATTTTCTCACCAATTCTGAACAAATAACATTTCTTAACACCTCCCAGCTGATTAAGCCTTCACATTTCTTAAGGAGAAATTACCTAACACAATCAAACTTCCAAATATTTAAGCCAAGTACAATGGTTTATTTTGCATTATAATAACAATAGCAATAATTACTTATTCTGGGATGACACTGGTGAGATGTCTTTACAACATAATAATTTTTATTTTAGCTATATCAATTGACATTCTATCCCATTTAATTCTTATTCTAGAATTGTCTTGTAGACTAATAAGTATTTTCCTCATTTTATCTCCATATACTTATTGACAACAGCCATGTTTCCCCATCAAATATTGGAGAACTAAAACTCCAGTTTTTTACCTTTCAACATATGATATAATATTAAATCCTTCAATACTTTAGTAGTTCTTCTTTATAGATAATATTTTTATCAGTTTTGAATTACATTTTTCTGGAAACATGCACAGTTGTGTGATCTGAATTTTATAAGTGATTTTTAATGGATTTTTTTTTTAAATTATATTTACAAGGGTATCACAGAAACATTTATCGACAATTAACTTTTCTCCCTCCAGCAGAACAGTTTTGTTGGTATTTCTCCAACACTATCTTTGACTCCTTAAGTTTTATAGTTACCTTTGCTTTCTTTGTGTAATTATTTTGTGATTTCATTTATGGGATGCTACTTCTCATTATTTTTCTTTTGTTTCTGTCTGTCTGATGAGATAATACATTTCACACATGGAGTCCTGAATCTTGGCTTCTGTTTCCATTCCACTATCCCTTTACAGAGTATATATTAACATTTTAAGTTCTTCCTTTCACTATTCCGAACTTCTTTCATTAACAAAAAATGAAGTTTTCTTGCCAATCATCTTCTCTGTCTTATTATCACTCCTGAGGATCTTAGCAATGGTGGTATTGTCTTTCTTCCCAGTGACCATTTCATAAAATCTGTGAATATATCATATTCGTATCTTTGAATGAGAGAATCATTTATGTTGGGAAAGATCTTCATGATGACAGAGTCCAAATATTAACTGAGCACTGCCAAGTCCACTACTAATGTACCTTAGTGCCCCATATAGTACCACATAGAACCATTTAGGTTGGGAAGTACCTCTAAGTTATCAACTCTGACTGTTAACCCAGCACTTCCAAGTCCACCATTAAACCATGTCCCTAAGTGTTACATCTACATGTCATTTAAACACCCCCAGAATCAGTGACTCCAACATTTTCTTGAGCATCCCATTCCAGTGTCTGATCACCCTTATAGTGATGAAATAACATAAACCTTCCTCCTTCTAACATAAACCTCCCACAATGGTACAACCTAAGGGCATTTCTGCTTGTCCTTTTGCTTGTTACTGTGGAGAAGAGAACTACCCCCACCTCACTACGACCTCTTCTCAGGTAGTTGAAGAGAGTGATAGTGTCTCCCCGAGCCTCCTTTTCTCCAGACTAAACAATCACAGCTTTCTCAGCTACTTCTCTTCAGAATTGTGCTCTAGACCCTTCACCAGTTTTGTTGCCCTTCTCTGGACTTGCTCCAGCCCCTCAATGTCCTTCTTGCAGTGAGGGGCCCAGAACTGGACAGAGGACTTGAGGTGTGACCTCACCAGTATCCCCAGAGTACAGGGAGAAAATCTCTGCCATAATCCTCCTGGCTAGACTATTTCTGATGAAAGCCATGATGCCATTGATCCTCTTGATCACCTGAACACACTGTTGACCAAAACTCTCCAGCACTTTTCCACTTTTTCCATTTTCTATTACTGACATGCTCTATCTGCTACTGTTCCCTTACTCCCTAATGTAACAACTTTTCTCTCATATTAATAGCAGCACTAGAAGTTGCTTTCAGCACTTTCTCATCTCCTCTTGTTCTCCTATTTGCTAAACTTCATTATCCTGTCCTAACTTCAAAGACAGAAGACAGTGCAGTGGTCCTTTCCAAACTCTACTTTTCTATTATTCTATCATCCAAACCTCTGTTTTCTTCAGCATCTCTCAGACTCCTTGTTAATTCTTAAAGAAGTTTCTCAGTATAATGTTTTTCAGTTAAAAAGTCTTATTCATTATTTTTCTTTCCAGCACTCCTTTGTTATGTAAGCACACTTTTTGAAACTCCAGATTCACCACAGATACAGGACTGGGTTTTTGTGGTTTTGAGTTTTTTCCTTAATAAACAGTTAACATCTATGCATTCCTTGGTGGTTGCAGCTTTCTATGTTCCATTCACCTCTAGACCACTCTGTCTAAGACAGCCTTTGGGTATTTCTAAGCCACCAGATTAAACAAATAATTGCCAGTCATACTGATGACAATTTTATAAATCTTCCTTTGTTACTAAATAAACCAAAAACTTAAACCCCAAAAAACCCACCAAAAAACAAAACCCAACCCCCCCTCCCAAAAAAAAAAAAAAAAAAAAAAAAAAACCACAAAAACCAAACCCTTAAACTTACATTTTTTCTCAGACCAATATAAATTAATATTTCAGGTACTTGAAATGCAGGAAAAAAGCACCTCTTCACTTGACAAAATACCACTCCTTCTATAGCCAGACCTGAAATGCTGCTATATTGGGTCTGAGATGGAGTTCACTTTCCCCAGAGCAGACCTCACAGACCTCACAGTGTTGTGCCTTTTACTGGTAGGTAGAAAGGTGTTGGCAATACACCAGGATTTGGCTACTGCTGAGCAGGGCTGGGGCAACATCAGTTCCATCTCTCCAATGTTCTACCCTCACCAGCAGCCAGAGGGTGGGCCAGATCTTAGGAGGGGACATAATCAGGACAGATGACCCAAACTGATCAAAGAGATATTCCCCACCCTATGATATCTGTTCAGAAAAAAAAACCAAAAAAAACCCAAAAAAAACCAAAAAAACCCCAACAAAACAAACAAAAAAACCCCCACAAACCCAAAACAAAACCAAAAACAAAAAACCCTCAGAGAAAGGAGAAGGAAGAGCAGGGAAGACAATTAATTATTACTCTGTCTTCCAGAGCAGCCACTACATATACTAAAATCTTGGGGAATAGAGGATAAAACTTCTGTTTTCTTTGTCTCAATTGCATAGCCTTTGGTTTTGCTTTATTAAACTGCCTACTTCTTGACTCATAAGGGGTTTTTCCATCTTATTTTCTCTCCCAACCCTACTACTGAGGAGGGAAGCTATCTAGTGTCTTGGTGACCACCTGACATCCAGGTCAACCCCCTTCAGTCATAGGAGTTCATTTGCTTCTCAGAACTTGATCCCAAGTAAAATATTTGATTGATTCCAGGCTTGTACCTCTGGTTCTATCTTCCCAGAAACTGGGTCAAGAGCTTTTGCATGGCCCATTAATGGAATGGTGCTGTCAACTGTTATGTTATCGTTCTTCTTGCTTCTCAGACTCCAGTACCTGAATATCGTGATTTCATCTTTCTGTCATCAAGAGTTGGCTGCTCTATTCTTATGGATATTCACCATCTTTTTCTTCTTCTTCATATTTTCCTTTGAACTAGGGCGAATGAAAACAACCTTGTAAAGTCACTATGTAAGGAACTCTTAAATCAATGAGAATTCTGCAGAAATAAAGAATTAATTCATCATTCAAATGTTATTTGGCTGATATTAAATAGTCAGCAGGAGGAGCTCATAACATCAATTTTAATCAGTTGGTTAATAATCCTTCAAAACAGCGTCTCTTATATAAAACCTGTTTGCACAAATCCCCTTGGTCTTTGGACAACGCATATATCTGAACATAACTGAACATGCATTTAAAATTTAAAAATTTGATAGACGTCTCTTGGGGAGGAGCAGCTGGACCTCTGGATGTAAACTGTTGGAACTTACTGCCTGAACTAATTGACCTGGCTTTCCTAGCTCAAAGGCTGGATTAGACTTAAAAATGATTTGCAGTCCAGTCACTATGGAGGAAAAGAAAACCACACTAATCTGTGGGTTATGTGGATATTCACATGTTTTTCTTCATTATTTATCCTTGGTTATTGTCTAGTCTGAATATGGCGTCAAAAATCTGTTTAGTTTTTACCACAATAGTTTATTCATTTTGACTTGTTTCCTAAGATATTTGAAGGAGTCTACATTAACTTTCTACCTTGGACACAGCTCTAAAACAAATCCACTGATCCAAAAATTAGTTTCATGGAGAAAGACACTGATGAGAGGAGTTAAAGATGAGAAGAGTCTATTAAAGCATCCTCCAGGCATTATATTCATGCATACGCTCACTTGAGGAAAATGCCTGGAGCAGAAAATTGCACAATATAGATTTATAAAGTTCCTGTGTGTAGCAGTAAATAGGCAGGATTTAAATTTAAAACTGATAAAAGGATATACTTTGTTGCACATGCATAATTAACCTAGAGAGCTCATTGCCACAAAAATATCACTGAGGCCTAAAAGATTAGCAGAATTTTAAAAAGGATTAAACATTTATATGGATAATGAGAGCACTTACATTTACATGGAATTAGAATTATTTCTTTAAAACAAAAAGTTGCAAACTATCTTATTTCAGGACATAAAACAAGAGTTAGTCATCAAGAATATAAAGAAATATCCCCTCTCAGTAAAACCATTGCAGAATTGCTCATTTCTGCTTTTTTTATGAGCATGTGGTTCCAGTCCCTGGAAGCAATAAGATCCTGGAACAATCACAAATGCTGCTTGATCCAAAATAGCAATTACCAGGCTGCTATTGACTTATGTTAATGACCTCATGACCTCACAGGTACTATGGTGGAAAAAGAAATGTTTTATCATTCGAATTTGCTCATGAGGGGATAAAGGCAGCATGCAGACATAGAAATGTTTTATAGCAAACTCCTGCTTCTTCTGAAGGAGGGAATGCTTCTAGATAGATGCAGGAAGTATTTAAAGACTGAGTGGCACAGAAATAGAATTATTGGCATGAACAAGTTAATGACCAATTAAGTACAAAAACAAAACTAAATTACTTGCATTGGTACCTAATTTAAAACTGTGATTGTAATCCAGGTAATGGAGCTCTGCTGGAAGTGTTCTTAACACTCCCCTAACAAAAAAGTCATTACTGACTGGCCTGCTGCTTCATATAATTGCTGTGATAAGCCACCACAAATATAATTGGCTTTAGCTAAAAAAACAAAACAAAACAAAAAACCCAAAAAAACTTCATCATAAAGCAAGGAGTATAGTTATACATTGACTTATGTGTTTATATCAACTTAAGGAAGATAATTAGCACAGTTATTATTCAGATATTTTTACTAAGACAGAAAATGTAAAGAAATTATCTTAAACAATTTTTAGAAAACAATACAATTTTCCTTAAACTGTGTTTCTTTGAATACTGAAATTATTTCAATGAGCACATTTAGTCTGTTAAAGCCAAAAGGACTTTAGATTAATTTCTGAACTCTTCTGATAAGTTTTGCTATTATAATACAGTCTGAGAAGCTTTCTGGTCCTAAATAGACTCTGATAATTTCTGTATATTTCCTGTCCAGTATCATGTTCTATTCTATTGCTTGTCTAGCTCAAACAAATAAGGATTTGAGGCAGTGACAAATAAATACCTCAAAAACATGGACTATGAATTTCCAAGGGAAAACCATAAAACCAGAATTTTATTTTCTTTATTAAGATCCTCCCCCCCCAACTACTGCCAATTTCAATTCCTCTGATGCTTGTTATAACAAAGAAATTTATCAGTAGAATTTTCCCAGAAACACCCATTTTTAAATGAACATTAAGCATAATCATGATAAGTTCATTTTAAAATCACATACACTGAAAACCTAATTATAAAAAACTGCAGTGAGCCAGTGAAGATCAGATCACGTAACAGGTTTGTGTGTCCAAGCAAACCTAACCAAAAGGATTTAAAAAAACTCAGTTTAGGCTTCTACAATTAGCAATTTAGTTAGACAATTTTGTGTATCCCTATTCCCCCATGGTCACATATAACTCCTACTACACATGCTCCTTGCTGTTCCAATGGCAAATTGTACAGATTAGTTTGAATATTTGGATATCAGAACCTAAAATTTCAAATAAATACATAAATAAATGCATACATAAGTAACTAAATAAAGCAACTCACCACATGGGGGATGTGGGGGCAGAAATCTTGCAAAAATAAAATTTTTAGTAAATGTCACTTGCTACATTTGCCTTCATTTATCTTGCCCTGATTTTATTGGTCATAGGAATAAATCTATAGCAGAAATGGAAGCAAAATTCATAAATTAAAATTTAGAAAATGAATGTATATTATCATAATTAATTTCCATTGTTTGACACCTTTATAGTAAATATTAATGCTTTTTTACTGTAATTTTATTAATTTAAAAAAATGTTGCTCTATTGTTTAAAAAAAAAATCACTTTTTCCTAAGCATTCTTTAAGAAATCCCTGACATTATTTTGAGCCAGAAATTCAGAAACCTTAGATGTGTTTTTGTAGATATTAGTTATCAATGGCTTTTGATAAAATCTTTTAGATTTTTTCACTAGGAATTCTTAAAATTCTTTATAATATTCTGAAAGCTACACGTGACCTCAGTCTACTCTTGCAAACCCTTTAGAGCATGTCGACCTTTGAGTATGAAAGAAGTTCCATTGACACTAATGGATTTTGGATCAAACTATAAAAAGAGCAGCCATCTAAAGTAGCACCCCTCATCACCACTGTACTGCATCTGTTGATTTCCTATATCATTAGCACAGAGAGCCAGCCATTTATAAATGTTACAATGTCAGTGTGAAGAACTTCAGGAGTAACTGATGCTGCCTTAAAAATGGCATGCCTTCAGAAACATGTTGTTCACTGACTAAAAATTTTTTTGATCTATTGCTTCATCCCATGTGTAATATGATACTACTAGGTGCTATTTGTCTTATTTTTCTTCTTTTTCATACAAAAACATCAGATGATAATGAATGACTGGTTCATTATTATTTATACTGAAGTTGGATTCCTCTACTAAGCAGAAGAAACCCAATGGAGGAAAAGATGAGCTAATCTTGAGGTGTCCTATTGTCTTCCTGGGCTGCTGCCCTAGAATAAGCCTTCCACAGGCTGCAGCTTCTTACATCCACTTGCTCTTGCCTATTCAGCCCATTCTTAGGGGCTGAATGTGGATCTCTGCTCCACTGTGGACCTCCATGGGCTGCAGGGGAGCAGCTGTCTCACACTGGTCTTCTGCATGGACTGTAGGAGAATGTCTGCTAGAAAAGCAATGCCTGATAGCTCCCTATGTGGGAAGAACAAAGATCTCATCAGTGAGTGGTCTTGATGATCTTAAAGGTCTCTACCAACCTCGATGAGTCAATGATTCTATAACATGTGGTCCCAGCTAGCAGAACCACCATGTTTAAGAAGCAGATACTGCAGTTTTCTAAAGTAACATTCAACAGATATCATGTTAGCCGATAATCACACTGTATTTCTCTGTCATTTTTAAACCACAACCACTGAATCCATTCTTTTGTTAATGACTCACCAGTCTCTATGTAGCCTATTTAAATAATAAAATTGTCACTCAAAAGTGACACTGCTGGAATTTTTGTCACTGTTGTATCTTATGTAGAAAGAACACCTGCAAAACAAACAAACAAACAAACAAACAAAAAAAAACAGAAAAAAAAAACCACCCCACCAAAAATAAGCATCACACACAAAAGTTTAACCTCTATTTGGTTGCTCAAGATTTAAAATAGGTTGAACCATAGTGTCCTTTCTGTATAATTGTCCAAATATACAAATCCATATGTAAATTTGCATTTTCAGTTTCATGCTTCATTTAGGTACACAGTAGCTTCACCTACAAAAATCCATGATCTCTAGAAATTGCTTCATGGACACCAATTCTTCCTCGTAATGTTATTTGCTGACCACAAAAAAGCTACTAATGTCCTTATGAAATATGTCATGAGAAAAGAGAGGAAGGAATTCTTCTTATACAAAGTCTGTATAATGCAAGTACTTTGTCACTTAGTCTTGTTGTCTAAGTCCATAGAAATTTAGGAACTCACTGACCTCAATTTTTTGTTACAGTGTTTCTCAGTCCCCAGAGTGTTGTTTATTCTCTTCCTCATTAGAATCTAAAATAATTTGAAACTGTTCCTGACCTAGCTTTTGTGTGTTTTATTGGGACAATGATGCATAAGAGAATTCCAGCAGAATGGAATGAGGAGCAAGGGCTGTAGGATAAAGATAGGTCACTGGGAGGTGGACACACTCAGAATTACATGTTCCTGTAACAGATGCATTGACTTAACAAAATGAACAATGAAGAAGACTAAATAAGATAATCTTGTTTTATATTGTTTTATGCTATTTTTCCACCTTTCAGGAGGTAATTTTCTATCTGCTTGCTAAATTTTGTCGCATTACTCAATTAGATGTTTACTTATTAATCACGTGTTTAAAAATCCAGGGTCAATGAAGGTTATCTACATCACAGTATATAAAACAAAATTTCCTCTTTCAAACTAAACTAGTCTTTATTTTCTGTGAAGAAAAATAAGGTATTGATGATTGTGTTTTGCTTAACTAAAACAATTGAGAGAATGTTCTTTGTGGTTCTTTATGTGTGTGGTGTGTTGGAAACATATATACCAAGAGGCTGATTACAGTTTTTGCTATTTAAAACTAAGTGTTTTTGCACTTGAATGAATTTGCACAATTTAGATACTGCTCTAAATTATGACTCTTGGCTATGATTTCCCATGGGATCACACTTTAGCTGG
The DNA here is from genome assembly GCF_903797595.1 of Erithacus rubecula. Lineage (NCBI taxonomy): Eukaryota > Metazoa > Chordata > Aves > Passeriformes > Muscicapidae > Erithacus > Erithacus rubecula. Next base: position 65,105,673 of record NC_136658.1, read on the forward strand.
GAATTACCCAAACAAATCTCATTCCATTTCCAGCTTGCAAACAACCTGATAACATCACACAACAGGAAAATATATGTATGCTATGCTAAAGAAAAGCAAAAACTACTAGGAATGGCTTCTGAATTAATCTGATGTGCAAAACAATCTTGTCTTCTGTAACATTGCAATCACTGACAACAGCAGAAAATCTGGTCTCACTAATTCAGTTCTAGTGAAAATTTTCAATTTGACTGAAGTATGCAACCACTTATACAGTAAATAAGTAATTTGTGTCTAACCCATACATATTCAGCAATTCATTTTGTGATGAGTTTACAGGATTATATTTTTTCTTCTTTTCGTATAGAAAAAATCTTAAACCACTGCAAATATATATTTTCCCTTAACTTACAATTCAGTTGATTCTAGCAGAAATTTTCCCACCATTTTTAAATGATGGAGAGTGAATTGGCACAATAGTCTTCCTTTATGTTTCTTGAAAAGACAGGCTTCCCTCTTCACTGCTGCCCATTCTATTTTTTTTACGTCTGCAGGTATAAAACATCAGGCTCAGTGATATTGAGCAGATTTTTTTCTTTCTCTTTTTCTAGACTTATAGTAAAATCAATGCATTATGTTCACTGAATACAAATTGCTATTATGAAGTTTTCTACTAAGACTGAAAATGTTCAGCATTTTACTCCAGGGCTGGAGTTTCCTCAATGGTTGCCTAAAGCATTTCCAGTTTATATATCTTTCCCCCTGTCTAAGGGACTTGTATTGTTTCAGCATCCATGAATTCATAATTCTCCAATGTCCTTCTCAGACGCCACAGAGTACAAAGTCTGTGGAATGTCCAATTTCTTATTTTTAAAATAAATTGAGAGGAAGAAAAATTTTCTTCCCCATTATGCACCTCCACACTTCCAGAATCAAAGCCTTTCATCAAGAAAAAATCTGAACCACTGCCTTATGATATGGACAGACTAAAATCCAATACTTTTTCTGGCTTTTACCAGAGTGTGTTTAGACTCTTATTTTTTTTATTTTATTTTAAAGTATAATGAGACATCCTGTATAAATAACAGTACAAAAATATTGCTGTTGTTCTTGAAGAAGCATTAGGCTCCAGGGGTGCCAAACCATAGTAACACATGGAGCTTTCACAGTTCAGTGCTCAGTCACATTTTTGTAGGGAAGGGTTCTAAATGATTCAAAGTTACCAGCTCCCTGAAAAATGATTGGTTGCCAAAAAAAGCACTCCTATTAAAGAAATGCATATTGTCTTGAAATATTTTATAGTTTATGAACTTTTCTAGCAATGATTTGATTTCATGAGCTTAAGCAATATAAAATCTGGCTGTTCTCTTTTATTAAGAATGTTTACTTCTTATGACATTGACAGTGCATTTTTCTTTATTTGCATATGTTTGCCATTTCAAGTAAAATGAAGTTCATATTAGCTTAAACAATGAACAAGAGTAAGGAATCATCAATAGATCTTTCCTTCCGCATTCTTTTTTTTAAAAATAGTCAAAAATTCTTGTGCTATTGATGAAATCTTTTAGGGTTTTTTTGTTAGTTTGTTTTACTTTTTCTCTTTTTTTTTTTTTTTTTTTTTTTTTATATGCACCTATTTGTTCCTCAGAGCAGGAAACTTTTTCATTGCTTGAGTAGATTGATGAATTACAGTGCAACTATAAGAACAGATTTTACATGTTTTCTACAAAATATGAGAATATCACTCTCCCTCCTGAAAAAAAAAATGTAAAAAAAAAGAGACCAGCCCAAAAGAAAAGCTGTAAAATATTGAGCAGATATCCATTGGAAATGCATCTATCAAAAAAGTTTGTCTTAGGTCTTTGACTACACGTCTGTAAAGTACACAGACTGCTCCCAAAACATTACAGTTTAATGAGCTTTTTTGAGCACTCTCACTGCAGTCTCCTATACAAAAGGAATCAGAAGAGATAATGTATTAATGAAGACTTCCCAGCCTTAGGAAATCTTCCTGTTGTACAGATGAACACCATGTAGACTCTTTCTGTATTTACATCTCTGGTGTTCCAGTTAACCCAGTTAGAAGATGGTTTCTGTGGGACAAAATCGTATGGAATAGTCTTGTTGTTGCTCTGAGCCACATCTAGACTGATGATGATGTTCAGACAGTTTTAGATACAAAGAGTTTGCAAGAATAACTGCTGCAATACACAATACACACAATCACACAAAAGCCAGAATCTAAAAGTCCATATGGTAAGTATGGTTTTTTTCTACTAGTGTTTGCTCTAATTGTTAAGAAAAGGAAAAAAAAAAAAAAGTTTGTTTTAATTGTTGCTTAATTGCAACAAAATAGCAGATGAGCAGATGTACAGGATTGCATTTTTATAGGTAAATTGAACACAATTGAGATCATAGAATATAGTCCAATGAAAGGGAAAATATTGAATTAATCAAGAGAGTCATTTGTTAAAAGCTTTTCACTGATTGACTCTAAGAAACTTCAGAAAATGTGAACTTGAACTGCTGTTCCAATCATCAACTGAACCTTGTCTTTCAGAAAAATCTTCTTTTAAAATATCACTATCACATCAAGAAATTAATATTCATGAGTTACAGCTGAGGTGTTTCCCCTAATTTTGGAGATGCATTATATGGGTTATTAGATATTTGGCTGATTCTCTACACTTGGGACCAGATCTAATAATTTTAGCTTTTTTCAGGTAACACTATGAATACTACAATAACAGACGCTATTTTAATTCTTTTTTTGCTATAACTGCAAAGCATTTAATCATGCAAAGTATTAAACTACACAAAATGTAAGACAGTGCAAAATCATTATCTTTCTCTTCAAACCTTCTAGAGGTGTCCATAATTATGCTTAATGAACTATGAATGCAAGTATTGTCATAAATATATCTTTCCATAGTATAGATTTTTTTGAAGCAGGTGAATATTCCTCTTGTACATGTGCCAACTTTCTGTGAGTCTATAAGAAAAGCTCTAGCAAACACATCCTCACAGTCTATTTCAGCCACCTGTTAAACCTAAGCTTGATGATATCACTGGTGCTATTTCTGCCAACCATCTCTGAAGACTGGTAAAATAATCGAAACTGGCAAAAACATGCAAGATTTAAAAAGAAATGTAGGTAGAGCCTGTTCTCATAGGAATGTACTGATATTTATACAAAAATAATTTAGGTATCTATTAATTCAAGCACCAAAGGTAGCAATTTCTTTTCACCTGAATTCTAATGTCATTGAAATACAGAACCAAAAATTTAAATCTGAAAGGCTGAGATTATCAGGCAGTAATTTCTTTTTAAACCCAGTAAATCGATTTGATAGTTTAGGGAAACTAGTTTTGAACTGATGGGTGAAGGTAGCAAGCACCTGTACCTCTTAAATAGAAATCATGACTATATGCATTTGGGCATCATAGATGCCTTTAATTGTAATTTAAACAATTAGGTTCAAATAAATCTACCTTTTTTTTTTTTTTTTTTTCACTTCAAGCAAGCAACTATCTCCACCAGGATTGGTGCTTCCAAATTTAAGACAAGTAGATAAATCATTCTCCAGATGTGTAAAATTCTCATTATTGATTACAAAGGGAAGTGATTGCCTCAGACTCGGGTTTTTGATTGCCAGACACAAGAAGTGAATTCAAATTAATTCTATCCAAATGAAAGAAATTCAAGATCTTTTATTCCTAAAAACTAACCAACTTATCCTCATGTGTCAAAAGAAAATTATTCTTTTATTGCATTCTTGTTGCACCTCTACAAATTTTTTAGGTGAGTCTAAATGACAGACTGGGCTAAATTTCTATCAGCAGTATATTGCTGGACAAAAACACAGTATTTCTTTTCTCAAAGTGATATTATAATTTCCTACTAAATTCAGGCATTTCTTCTTCATATATTATTTGTTTTTTCCTTCTTCCTAACAGATATTTTATTTTAATTGTCTTTAGTGTGAGATTCTCAAACAGCCTACCTTTGTAGTGTTTGAAACTGTTTTCATTCTGATTTGTATGGCTTAATTTTTGGGGTTGCAGAAATGTAGACACTGACAAATACACAATTCCACCTGAATTTTTAATATTTGCATTTTAAGTTATGGCAAGTGTTCCCAGAGTAAAAGGAGTGGATATGAAATCTAAGCAAATTAATTAAAGTTCCTTTAGGAAAATGATACACATTTCTCTAGAGAGATATTTTGATATTGTTAATACAATCCCACCCTGCAATTTTAAAATAAGAAACTCCATTTTGATGGTAATTTAAAATTTATTAGCATATTTTGAGGGCAAGTACTTTGCTGGAAACAATGTTCAGTAACAAAATACATAACTAGCTTTGTCATGTGCTAACCTGCAAACTCCTCACATGAGACACATTTTCTCATCATTAAAAGAGAAATTAACAAGTTGGTAATAGGCACTCTGAACTTCATTAGTGTATAGCTCACCAGCAACATACCTCAGTGTCTGCAGGTCAGGAGACAGCCACTGTAGAACAACATTCTCTTCTTAAGACAATTTTAAGTGAAAATGTATGCATCCTTGTGACAACATTCACCTTCTCTTTTACATACACAAGGTTAGCTCCCAAGACTATTTCCATCTGGTCAGAGAGCACAGATCCGTCTGTTACAGTGGCAGAAAACAATTTTTTTTATTGGAGAACCTCCTGGGAGAAATGCTGTATATTATTCAAACTACTGTGAAGAACAAGTAAGTTGCAGGAGAGTGGAGATTCAGGGAAGTAGGGCAAGAAAGTAAAAAATAGTGAGAGAAATAAGGAGAGAAAATGGTAGTGAGAAAAGGAGAGAAAGAAGGAATGAAAAAAGAGGAAGGAGAGAAAAAGAAAGACATAAGAGAAAAGACAAGGTGGAAGGAAGGGAAGGGAAGGAAGGGAAGGAAGGGAAGGAAGGGAAGGAAGGGAAGGAAGGGAAGGGAAGGAAGGAAGGGAAGGGAAGGAGGGAAGGAAGGGAAGGAAGGGAAGGAAGGGAAGAGGGAAGGAAGGGAAGGAAGGGAAGGAAGGGAGGAAGGGAAGGAAGGGAAGGAAGGGAAGGAAGGGAAGGAAGGGAAGGAAGGGAAGGAAGGGAAGGAAGGGAAGGAAGGGAAGGAAGGGAAGGAAGGGAAGGAAGGGAAGGAAGGGGGAAGGAAGGGAAGGGAAGGAAGGGAAGGAAGGGAAGGAAGGAAGGAAGGAAGGAAGGAAGGAAGAGGAAGGAAGGAAGGAAGGAAGGAAGGAAGGAAGGAAGGAAGGAAGGAGGAAGGAAGGAAGGAAGGAAGGAAGGAAGGAAGGAAGGAAGGAGGAAGGAAGGAAGGAAGGAAGGAAGGAAGGAAGGAAGGAAGGAAGGAAGGAAGGAAGGAAGGAAGGAAGGAAGGAAGGAAGGAAGGAAGGAAGGAAGGAAGGAAGGAAGGAAGGAAGGAAGGAAGGAAGGAAGGAAGGAAAAAAAGAAAAAGCTAAAAAAAAAGCAAAGAAAAAGAGAAAGAAAAAGAAAAAGAAAGAGAAAAAGAAAAAGAAGGTTGAGGAAGAAAAATAAGAAAAAGAAGAGGAAGAAAATTTTAAAATGTATATTTTACAATTTCTTGTGATGTTTTGTTTAGAGGTTGAATTGTTTTCCTTTTGCTGAAAATCATAAAAGAATATTTTCTTTATTGTACTATTTAATTACATTTTTCAGGTTTAATTTTTTTCTTCTTTAATTTATTTCTATTAGTGAAGTTCCCAGCAAGTGAACTTTACCAATTAAGCGAACACATTCTACTTTGAATTTTAAAATATTTTAATGGTTTTCTTGCATGTACTGCATGCAGGACAATGACTTTTTAATTATGAGAATTCAAGGACGTTTTGAGATATTGTTTATCCTGTTTTGTTCAACTTTTTTGCTATCTGATCATGGGGTTAGCATAATTTTTATTCAAGAAGAAATCTTTTTCTATTTGTACAGAACAATGGCATGAAAGTTGGGTTTCCAATTTCTTAATAAGGACATAATTCTCAGAAGACCTCCATAGCCATGTATAATGCTGTAATCAAATAGCAGGTAAGGTCCATTGAGAAGTATAACATTTTTCTCCTGATAGTTTTACTAAAAGTTTAAATATTTATTGTTATTTCAGATGAGAAAAGGAGAGAAAGATCCATTATTAAAAACAGTCTGCAGAAAAATACAACTGCAAATTCCATCACTAAGACTCTGGCTATATTAATAAATATGATAGTCCAGGGACTCTTTGGACCTCAGGCTAATTGGCACAGCAGAGTAGCTTTCTTTACAACTAAACCCTTTTTCCTTCCTAAATAGACCAACTATGTTCAAACTGCTATGGGGAATGATCCTTGGCTTGGGTTTGACTGGGAGAAAGTTATTGATCTTAATGACGACATCTTAGGGACTATGCTGCAATTTAATTTTGCAGTATAGGTGACTGCATGCCAGTGATCAGGTCCTGGACACGTCCTGAGAGATTAACTGCTTACAGGAGTGTCCCAAAAGCATAGACTGGCTGGCACACAATACTTGGAGTAGATTATTACCCACAGAGGAATCTATCTGCAAGGCTGAATAGGGTAGATCTGGACCTATGTAAATTTGGATCCTGACAAACTTGACAAGTCTACCAGGACTTACATGCACATGCATATATTAATATTGAAAATAAAGTTATGTGTGAATTTACCTATTTCTTTATGCAGACATAAGGAACTATTTTTTTTCTCCTGAGAGCAGTGTAAACATACCTGAGTTAAATAATGTTTTAATGTCTAAGTTTGTTAAAAACCTAAGCCAGATCTTTCACTAAATCTTATATCTCAGCGACTAAAGCAAATAGGACAAACCTGGTCCCTGGATCTTGCAAGAATCTAGCTGTTAAATAGTTCATAATCCTACTTCAGATTTTCTATTCAATAGTGTAAAAATAGGAAAAAAATGAAAGATGTATTTGTGTATGTTACCTTGTAACTACCTCTGTGTGGTTTCCACTCCATTAAATCTCTTCACGCACTTCAGAAATTCTTCTCATTTCTTCAAATTAATCAGAGTGAAACTTTGACACTAATGAAGACATCTGTTCTGCTTCAGCCCAGTTTTCCTAGATGGTGTCTAAAAAAGTATAAAAGGATTTTTAGTCTTCTAAAAGATTTATTAGAGTGAGAAATAAAAGAAAATATTCAGCTTATTCAGACACAGGTTTAGAGATTGATGAAGCATTTGGCAATAATGTTTGATGAATTCAACAGAAACAGAAGATGTAAAAAATTTAAAGGCTGAAAACAGAAGTTAAGAAATTCACATAAGAGCTGCAGTGACAATTTCTTCATAACAAGATAATTAAAACACTGCAATAGCTTGCTAAGGAATATGGGAAAATGCTTAATTCTTAAAAAGTATTTTCAAAACCTTATGCTGCAAAATTTTCTCTGGATGATGTTGCAGAAGCCAGCACAGGTTAGGCCTGGTTAACTATGTTAATGAATTAACATAGGAAACAGAAGTAGTCTAGTTTTAAGGATTGAGGAGCATTTCTAGTCTGCACAACCTGTCAGTCACGAAAAGAGCATCAAAAATGTGGAGAACCTCCCGGGGGTGCAGAGTTAGTGCAGCAGTGATGGCAAGAGCCAGGTCTAATGCACAACTGGCTGATCAGGCATCTCATTTTCTCTACTTGCTCAGACCAGTGTTGGTATCCAGTAAGGGGATAAAATAAGAGGTTTGGGCACCCTATGGCCCAGATCCAGGATCACACAATGCCTGGGAGGGACTTCAATGCCAACTTGCCAAACCTACATTTTGGGCTGTGCCCTGCCTCCCACACAAGTCCTAAAACTTTGCGTTTATCTGTGGTTAAAATGTGTTGGTATCCAAGTTTCCGCACTGTCCTTTGGTGTCAGAAGTAAGGTAGTGATTACATGAATCACAGATGGCTTTGGGAAAGGGAGCAAGAAAGACAAATATCTGGTCCCTTCACAGGAGGATGAAAAAGACTCTTAAAGCAGCATTTGACCCAAATACATGCCCCTGTTGGAAGGGGAATGTAGAAAATTCTGGATAAATGAGAAAACTAAGTTCAGGGAAGTTTCAGACTTTATAAGGGAAATAAGGAAAATTGTGAAACATTAGTGAAAGTTTGTATTTTTGTGTACAAGATTTAAGTGGAAAAAATACAAATCCTGAAAGGATAGAAGAATGTTCCAGAAAAAAAGGGAGTGCATGTAAAGATGGTAATAACCTGCTAAAGACAAACTGATGTCTGTGCACCAAGGCTGTGATATAGAGCAGAAGAATGCACAGAGAGCAGTGGTGGAGCTGGTTTGCCCCAAAGTAGAAGTGGCTGCCAAGTGAAAGAGGCTGTGTTCTTATTCTCTGAGGTTGCTGCAGCCACTTAGTCCTGTTTGGGACCTGGAACATTTGAATGGACAAATGACCTTTGTCCTGCTTTTTCTTCTCCTCCTCCTCCAAGGACAAAGGGGTTTGCTGGCCCTATAGAAGGGTCAGCCCCATCACAGTTATTAAATAAAGGCATTAATGACCCAGATGTATTGCACCATCAGCTGGCTGAGGCACATGACCCTGGGAACAGAGCAAGGCGTCCAGGCTGCTACAGTGCAGCCTGGGTGGCCACAATGGCATGTCACACCCAGCCCTGCATCCTAGCAGGTTGGGAGAGCTGAAGGGGCAGTGATCACATGGTTACTGAAGTGCTGGGAAGTCCTCTAATATATAGAACTGCATACATCTGTGATTAAATGCTCTGGTGTTCCTGTCTATTTAGTCTCTATGCTCTCATTTGGTCCTGAACTATGACAGATGTGGCAGGAGTGGAAATCTACTTTTTTCAGCAGTTCATTGTGATGCCATAGCAGAGCATAACTATAAAGCTATTACCACTTTCAACCATTCTAAGCAATTTTGGCTTTAGCTACAGATTAAAAAGAAATCATTATATTCATGACATGACTGTCTTTTCTGAAGAGTTGGTGAAGCAGAATGGCCATTTTATTATCTTATACCCTTTGGTGAAAATTTATTCCAGTGCACTGGACTTTCTCAGATAAGCAGCAGTTTGAATTGGGATCTCTCCAAAGGCAAATGTCAGAAATAAAAGTCTCACAGCACTATGCAAACAGATCTGAAGTCACAAACAGACAGATTGAACTAGGCACACAGTTTTTGCCTGAAGTCAGATGAGGTAAATCCATCTCAATATTTTTTGCTTAGATGCCTCAGTTGCCTATAAGCAGGTGGATGAAACCTGGAACTCGATGTTAATGAACCTCTTTATTCAATTGAGAGTTACTTTTGATAATATAGTCTTATCACAAGATTAATCACTCATCACAGAGCATTCATCTTCCTATTTCTATCTTGTGGATTTGGAACAGACAACTATACAAGACTGACAGGAAATCCCAAGTTGCTTTTAGGAATGCAGAATTTAGGTCAGAACATGGGTTGGGCCCAAATCAGTGGACCCGAACCTGGTCTGTGCTGAAATGGGGTTCCTAGGACAGTGGACAGGGACTGGGAAGAATCCCACAGGGAGCACAGGACTGGGCAGCACAAGCACCCACAATATCATTCAAAGAGGGCCCCGAAATGTTCATAAATGAAAGTTGCATACCCAGAACAAATACGGAACGATAGACATCTGGAGGAAACTTGAACTGTTTCAGGGTGGGATCTTAGATTCATAGAATCATTATAGGTGGAAAAGATCCCTAAGAGCATTGAGTCCAACCATTAGGCCATGTCTGCCACACCCATCACTAAACCACATCTGCAATCATTGAATCATCATTGCACTGATTTTGTCTTATGCTTATATTTTCCCAGTTGTATTTCATCAGCTCATACTGGGGGAAGGTTTTCTGAGTTTTTTTTCACCCCAGAGAATTACAGCACAGTTAGTATTGGAGAAGTTCTGTTTGGTGGGCTTGTTTGGGTTTTTTGTTTGTGGGGTTTTTTGGGGTTATTTGGTTGATTGGTTAGTTGGTTTGGGTTTTTTAGTGCTTTTTGGTGGGGTTTTTTTGTTTGTTTGTTTGTTTTTTCTGGTTGCTTTCGCTGCTTCTATTATTATTTTTCCATTGCACTTCATTAATTTACAGTAATGTTCCTCTTAGTTCTTCAGCAGAACTGAGAAGTATGTTTCATAGTGCCATAGTCATCAAACAAAGGTTAGTACTTAGTGGAAACTTGGCAAAAATCTGGATAATATGGAGATGGGCTTCACAGCACTGAAAGAGTTAAACACTGATTGGAATGGCATGCCAATATAAAGTATAAATGGCTCACAGATTTCTGCTGAGTGCCTACTTATCAAGGAAGTCTGTCGGTAGAGGTAAGGATATTTGTGCCCACAGAACCTCTACTTTCCAATTTAATTCTATTGATTAATAGGTTTATCTACTTCCTTATTACCTGTAGGCATTAGATAATGTGAATTTAAAAAACAGAGCAGAGTAGGAGTCTGTCGCCACATTCATGTATTGTGCACTTTATTGTATCTTCAAGGAAGACCATGTGTCAGAATCAATACAGGAAGAACAGCTCCGCCAGAGAAATTCTAGGAGTAATTTTTCTTGAAGAAAGAATAACTCCTTCTGTGACTTTGAAGACTAGAGACAAAAGATGGAAATACTTTCCTATGAATTATCATTTTAACCTTTATACAACAAGCTTTGAACTCTAACAGAGACAAGATGGGTTTATAAGAGATATCACTTTGCAGAAACCAGTTACAATTCCAGGACACACTTGGAATTCAGAAATTTCTTGCACAAGAAAAAACAAATATTCACTTTGCCTTATCTTCATCAAATGAAGATTCAGAAAAATCCTTTTCTCTCTCACAGTCTAAGCAAGGGGATTTGTACAAAAACTTTAAGGGATGTGCAAAACTCCATAATCTTTGTCTGTAAATTACATATCAGGTGTTCCATAATGTAAGCTGTTTTAAAATTAGGCCTTTTAATTTCTATTTGAAGTTAAATGAACCACAGAAAATAATTCAATTGAAAACATATCAAAATCAAATACTGTAAGGATTTTGCCTGCAAGCAGGACACAGTTCATTCCATATTCTAAATTTTGCCCATAAAGGAAATTAGTAACCATTATATTCGATAGCCATGACAAGTCATACTGTTCTTTTTGATTTATTAATTTACCTGATTAGGTTAAAATGCACTAGGAGTTAATCAATGTTGTAACTGATCACCAGACCTTCCCCATTCCGTTGCTCTGATAGTCAAAGTTTTAAGACAATACCAGGTGCATAGATTTTTCATCTATAACGATAAATAAATGAGAACATGTGAATTCTGAATTAATATTTATGGTGTTGAAAAGTTGTTGCTTTAGACATTACTGAGATAATTTAATTATAGTTATATACATTAGTATCTTGGAAGATTTTAAGACTTCCAAGAAAGTATGGTTATGGCAAAAGAAGCCCAAGCAAACAAAAAACTTTATCCATTAAAATAGCCTATGGCATTTCACCTTCACTTTAACAGTAACTCTTCAGTCATTTAGGAAATTCAAAGCCATTTTAAGGTGTAGTTCTGCCTAAAACAGAATCTGAGCTAGAGCTGATGAATGGCACTCTGGTGGTGTTTATTCCTCCTTTTAGACTATAAAAGGGCAACTGCTGGTGACTTTGACAGTAAACTTTAGACCTCTAAAGTGAGTTTAATCCCACCCAAGAAAAGTCACTCTTTTACTGATGAGACACAAAATTATGGCTGTGCCACATTCTTCCTTTTTGGTTATGCAACATAGACTTAAAATGCTGAGGCATGAAATGAGGCCAGCAGTCAGGTAACCCAACCTCCATTTTTACACACTATATGTAATATAACACTGGTAAGAAGAAAAGGTAAAGTGGAGCAATAGAGCTGCTCTGTATTCCTCCTTAGTATTGTTTTAGAGATTTAAGGGGCCACACAAAGAACAAAATAAATGAAACATCTTATTAACTAGTAATGAGAGCATTCACTTGAAAAGAGAGCTGTTGTCTGTTCCAGGTAGAGCTTAAGCATTTACATTAAATATTCACCATATAAAATCCTAACAGACATTACAGTAAGCTGTCTACCACAAGATACCAACTCATTATAGCCTTTAATATTAATTTTTATTTTTGTGGTAGCTTTTCTTGAACATTTTTATTTTTTCAGAGACCTTTTTAAAGTCTGGACTTCATCACTATGAATTATCTTAACGTATGCCTCAGTGCATTGGCTTTCAGCATAAAATATTGCATTTTGTCATTTGTTACACAGGACATATGCATCTTCCTAATTAATCCTAATCCAAAATTTCCACTTTCTCTTACCACATTCTATCTTCTGCAGCATCATTAAGTGCACAATAGACCACCTGATCTCTCTTGGCCTTTCCATAAAAACTGCCCTTTCTCTGATTCATCACTGCCAAAATTCCTTCCGTGTTGCTAATTTACACATATGCCATTTGGCACTCAGCAAGACCTATCAGAATTTCCAATTTATTGGATGCCCTCTATTCTTCACTTGGCTCCCTCTCCTCAAATACTAACATGTTCCTTTTCATTATCTTACAACCATAATGCAGGACATACTGACAAGAGCTTATAAAAAAATTAAAAGAGAGGAAATGGGATAAAGATTCTTGTTGTGTTGTGTACTAATCAGTTACTTTTAATTTTTCCTCCCAGACCTCCTATCCTGATTAGTCAAGTCTCTTATGCCTGTGCTCTCTGTTTGATGGCTCAGGGTTACCTTCTTACTTAATAATTTTGTGACTTTTCAGTGTATCTTCCTTAAATACTACACTATTCTCAGTTTTCAGGTGGACATGAATAAAAGGCTAGTTTAAATATATGAAGCTCTTGATGTTCTCTTCCAAGTCAGGAACATGTGTACTCCAGGTAAGCATATGCTCTCTGATCTTTCACACCTGCCAAAGGCATATTTATCAGCAGTATACTTTGCATCTTTTTTATACATTAACATGTGGTCTCAGTTGTGGCAATACCAGTTGAGGAAATGTCTTTTACTATCCCTGGCAAAGATACAATCACCAGGGTCAGTGATTTCTTATGCCCTGGTAAAATATACACTCCTGTTCACAAACAAGACTTTGTTATTAGAGACAAAGGCTAAGCATCTCATAATCTATTTTTAAGATAAGCTGTCATAAGCAGCCCTTTAAATGGAAGGAAGTCTATGAATAATGGTTTGTCCTCTGAGCAGGAGCCAATAGTTATGTACTCGGGAATGACCTTAGTATGTTAATCCATTTTCAAGTAAAGCTGAACAGTCACCTATCTGGGCTGCCTCCAAGGCTGACCCATTTAATTTTCTACCTGGGAGACATATCCACGTTCTGCCTTCTCTTCCAGACCAAAGTGAATAGTTACTTGCCTGTGAGGCACTGTACCAAGTTTGATGAATTACCTCACAGGCTGACCCAAACCTATTCCTGTCTGGAAGGCACTGTCTTTCTATTGACCTAATTATTAAGCAGACTGTAACAGTTACATATCCTAAGATGTGTAATGGAAATTATATCTAAAACTGTCTGTAGCTTTAGATTAATAATTTATATTTAAAGACATCTTGATTTTTAAAAGTATCAGTGACTTTTTCTTCTGAAAAATATGACAGCATTCACTTAATTCTTGTAAATATGTTTTTTTTAAATTGATTAGTTTTCTGGTTTTTATATTTGAAAATGTGGAAGAACAAGTATTTATATTTCAGGTTTTCAATATCATTGTGAAGCTTAATTTTTGATGCTAAATTCCATTGTAATATTCATTTTAAAGGTGTTGTAAATGCAAAATAATAGTATTTCTGAAATTCATTCTGGAGTTCACAAAACTCTTAAAAATGAGCCATGTACATGACATTTAAGATTTAGAGGTGAAGGTTGTCAATGACTACGGAAGAACACACAGGTGAATTTGATAGTGGATGAGTAATAAGATTTAATAACAAATTAAATGTTAAAAGACAAGTAAAGAATTATCTTGGTAGTAAGACCAAAGGAATAATAGACAATATTAATAAAACTGAAACTGGAAAAATCATGAGTTGAGAAACTTTCAGCAATTACAAATCAGCATCAAAATGCTAATATCCCTTACTTAAGAAGCGTTATCTCCACCATTATCACAGTAAGATAAATATATTTTGTCTGTACCATTTTTCAGAAGAAAAAACAGCAGAGAAAACACAGCAAGAAATAGATTACTTAAATCAACTTTTAGATTATTGATAATGCATTATTTAAATTGGTGTGATGACCCCAGCTTCACTTCACATAGATGCTGAATGCTCCTTCCAAGACAAAAAAGCAAATTTTCCCTTTTGAGCATATTTGGAGATCTCTGTTTTTGCAGATGTATGTCAGAGCAATTGGTCAAGCAAATTAAAAAGTCCAGGATAATGTAGTCTAACCAGTTAAAACGTGTACTGCTACTTTTTAATGGGTTTTAGACTCATCTGACCTTTTCCTTGCAACACTCAGAGATATCTGCTTAACTATTTTCTTCCAGTTTTTATTTAGAAAGGATATGCTTTTGAAATAAGTGTTTAAGCAGCAGTATTTCCCGATGTGATGAATCAGACATAAGTGCTTGCACATGTGCAGTAGGAAATTTTGTAGAGGGATTAAGAGGCATGATAACACAGCCAACCTTCAAAGTAAATAATTCATTTTCAAGGTTATGGTTGTGAATAGCATTACAGAATGCAACAGAGAGATCACAGAATGCCTCTGAATAAAAAATAAAATAAAAGAGAGGAGGCCCAGCTCACACCAGACTGTCTGTGACAGAGCTGTAGGCTGTCTGTCTGAGATCCATAAATAGGACACATTCTGCACTTTGGACAATATCAAGGAAAACTGCTGAATCCTCTTTCTGCATACTGTGGATTGGTTTGAAGAGTGCTCAGTAATCACTGCGACTGAAATTAGGTGCAAAACCTATCCAAATAATTTACTTCTTTGCCCTGGCTGACAACCAAATTTGTCTCTTTTTTTGTTTTGTTGTTTTGTTTTTTGTTTGTTTTTTGTTTGTTTTTTGTTTGTTTGTTTGTTTTGACATTCTGACTCTCCCAAATCTAAGGGCTTTCTGCCCTGTCAAGTGGATCTCAGTGAAAATCTTGTGGTGTTTTCTACTACCTCATCATGCTATCTCAAACTGTGTACAGATTTGTACACAAATTAGTATTCTTTTACAATCCCATAGTGAAAGAGGTAGGAATACACTGCTTCTCTAGTTAAACTAAAAATTAAGAAATTTAATACATTGTGATTAGTGCATTATTGTTGCTACCACTGCCAGTGCTGTTACCATTAGAATTCTTTGCTAAACTGTGCCAGTGGTTTTATAAACTTTGAGATTATCAAATGAAACACATTAAACAATTTTCCCAGTCATATAAACTTAGTCAAAAGGCAAACTAGCTTGACTTTTTTACTACTACCAAACTTTATGAGAAAGGAAAAAAAGAAAAAAAAAAAAAAAAAAAAAAAAAACCCAAACGTAATGTCCAGATTGCTGTATCTATGGAATCAAATATCTAAAGATGGAGATCTCCATTTTCTAATAAACAGAACTGCTGAATAATTACAATTTCCATCTCACAAAATTCTTTATATTTAACAAGCATAATTTTACTTTGAGTCAGCATATATATCTGAAAATTTAGCTGTTCCCCTGGAAGGGAAATTTTCAGAAATAATTAAGTCAGTTATTCTACTCCCCCATTCTTCTACTGTGGAAGACAGATCAGAAGGAATTTTATCTTTCTTTCTTTCTTTCTTTCTTTCTTTCTTTCTTTCTTTCTTTCTTTCTTTCTTTCTTTCTTTCTTTCTTTCTTTCTGTGTTTTTTTCTTTTCATTTTTAAACATAGGAAGACATAAAAATATTTTAAAATTATTTAATATATCAGAATTGCAGACTTTCAGGAAAAAAAATGAAAGAATATTCCATATATTAATCTTACTGCTTAATTAAATGCTCAATTAAATGCTCTTGTTTGCTGTGTGACATGGATTTCATGTTCTCTTATTCTTTTAAGTCTTTCAATGGAAAAGTGTCAGGATCTTGATTTTTTTGAATAGTGAAAAGGTGATTTCTGTAATTTTGCACATGTTTGTATTTTAAAATATTCTTGTTATATGTTTTATACTATAATTAAAGAAATAACATAAATTAATAAAGAAAATGATGGAATGAAAAAAAATGCCAAAAGCTCAAGTCAGCTTGAAAGATCTCTGTTTAAAATATGCTTCTTTTAAGATTTGGCTAAAAAGCAAACATCCTAGAGAATTAAAAAAAAAAAAACTAAAATCTCCTTCAACTTGTGCTTAAAAAAGCCCTAAGGGCTACTTACAATGTGTCACCTTATCACTCATTCTTGAAGTGCTTTACTGCTTAATCATGTAATACTCACATCTTGAGCATTATCTGAGGGAATGAAGAACCTGTCTTCTTCAAATCTCATTAGAGCATTGTGTGTGATAGAACAGAAGGTTTGGTCAATATGCTTTTACTTTTTTACTTCTTGATAAATTCTGTAAAACTTACTGCAAAATTCTAAAAGTGGTAGTAAGAAAACTCTCCTCCAGTAGGACTTTCTCAGCCCACTTTTAAACATGATCCATAATTTGATCAAATGCTCTTGGGCACTATTAAATAGTAATAATGAACTTCACCTAAAGCCCTTAGTAATTTTGTTCCACATTTCCTTCTCTAATTATCCACTATTCCCTATTTATTATTGCTTCATTCCCTGCCTTGAGGCCTTCTAAAAATACTAAGAATGATAAATTAAACAATACATTTTGGCACCAAGTTAATCAGTGGGGAGGGTTATAATTTAATGGGATGTCTTCTGAATTAATTATTTTTGAATTATTTAATTGCAGCTTCTAAACAAAATTTCTTACTCAAAGTGTGACGGAAAGAAAAATTATCTTTCCATATTGTTTAGCAAAAGAAAAACAAAATATTAAAAAACATACATGTTTTTAATACATACATATAAAGATACAGGGTGTCTTCATACAGATCAATAGAAGCCTTCTATTTTCTTTTGTATTTATATTTTTGGTAATCAGCTGTGACTCCTCCCCAGAGTCATAACAGTATTTTCAAGGTAATCTCACAAGTGTAATCACTAGACAAATGCCATACTGGAGTTAATGTGTTCCCCCCCGCCCCCCCCCCATCTTTATCTTTAAGTGAATGACATCCTTATACTTCTCATTGAGAATCAAATTTAAATAAAGCTTAGATTTTATTTTTAATCTTAGAACTCCCTGTTTGCTACTGTTTTTACAGCTTTTTTATTAATTCCTGATATAAATTTGCTTGTTCTTAGCTTCAAAAATAAAAAATAAAATATTGTTTTAAGAAATATGACATTTGGGAGAATGCTAAGTAGACAGTAGCATTTGTGTGTGTTATCTAAACAAGTTTATATGAATTAATACATATAAAGATTTTGCTGAGACACAACAAAGAAAATTTGTCAGGATTAAGATGCATACTCTACACCTACTTTTCTGCATTGATACTGAATTCTTATTTGGGGAATAATTAAGCATGCTATGCAGCTTGTCACTTCTCTAGGACTGACAAAAGGAGAAGAAAATCAGGTCGTGTGATCCATTTAACACTATGTCCTACATTTTGCAGGACTGTGTTCTTTCCTAAATAAAGGAAGGCAATGTAGGCATGTGGAAATCTGAGTTTTATTCCTCACTAATTATTTTCTCTGATTCAACATAAAATTTTCAATACCATTGTGTACACAGTTTCCATGGATACACTGTTCTATTTCAGACTTGTTTGTTTTCCTGCTATTTTTGGTGCAGTGGCTATAAAGTGCCAGAGTGATACCTCAGTATTTCTCATCCTATCAAACACTGGTGCAGAGAAAAAAGAGAAAACATCCCAGTGACTTAGAAATTCCAGATCAGTTCAGTGCAAATCTATTAATTCCCAAGTAGCCACAACAAAATACACTCGGCTTTCACCCTGTAAACAGAAATTTGCTGAAGCTTGCGTTGACATATTTTTTTAACATTTATTAAGCAGGGTTTTTCCTTCAAATCATTTTATAGCTATTTCTGTTTCTTCATACTGGCCATACCATCCAATTTCCCTTTAGGATATTAACTATCTTTAAATTAAGAAGGCGTAATTTATGGAATATTTTTGATGAGGGATAGAACAAGACAAAAAAACCCACCAAAAAAGTGTGGAAGACTATATAAGCTAAAATTCAGCATCTTACAATTTTATTTATCTCATCACCCCTCCCAGACCCATATATTTCCCCTTTTAATTTACCAGGATACTTCCAGATACATTGCTTCCAGTGACTCACTCATGTACTGGATGTGAGGCAGAGAAATCCTCTGACCCAGCTTTTGTCACGTAATATGCCACTTTTCTAACTCAAGACTAAGCTGTGAGCAGTGGTGTCTGTAGCAGCTGTCTTCCTGGCACAAGAAAAAAATGATGATGAAGTGACATGAGCTATACTTGCCTGAAGGATTCCAAGCTGTAAGGCAAGGCTGCAAATTAAAGTATCTGAATCCGCAGCATCCTGAAATTTTTCTATGTATTATCTGAAACAAGGTCTATGGGTCTGAGCTTTCCATACTTTTCTGGAAATTCTGCTCCAGCCTACTCTGAATTGCTGTGTGAATCTTTTAGAGGAATTTGGGTCCCAGAAGGACAGTGAAAAGTCTAACAATCTTCTGCTGCTAGAAAAGTGTGCATGTATTTGTGCTGCTCCTTGATGCAAGACCTTAACACATTACATAACAATGTTTAGTCTTGGGGCTAAGATGGAAAGTGTGAAAGATTGCATGGGTGTTTAGGGTACAAGGACTAAGAATTGCATGATTGTTATATAGGCAGCAGTGAAGAAGACTCGATATTTGCATTACCTCAGCTTCTGATTTTAACAGCAAATTAACTATGGACAATGTCCATGCCCTATTGGAAGAGCTTTCTGAAGAGTAGAACTGAGGCAGTAAAAGGAATGGAGAGACATAAGATCTTCTGGCACATAATTAGTTTAGGACTCTCCTGAGACTGGTGTACTTTCTTTCATCTGAAAAGATCCAAGCCTTAGAAATTATGAAAATAAGGAAATTTTACAAAGTACCCAAAGATGACTGTGTCACTTTCTGTGATTCACAAATTCATAGTCTGAAATGGATGATCTGCCTTGTGAAAATGCAAAGGCGTAAGTTTATTTTTAATTAATTCAACTCATAATCACACCTGCACTCTTCTCTGTTGGAAAAATTGCTCTGTCCTAGAATTTTATTTTCTGTTTCAAGCACATCATTGATATAAATCCTAGAAGCAAATGGGAAGACAGGCTTACTGGAGCAACTTCATAAACCAACCATTTTCCTGTATTTCTCTGGTCTGTGTGAGCCACTTGAAGGCAGTGGGTTGATGAGTATCTTTCTTTTGTTGTTAAACTTGATCATCCAGGAGATAATTAGCAATAAAGATGTTCCAAATAGCAGATCTTCCAAGTCCAGCTGATTAAATTTAGACATAATGGCCTCAATCTCTTTAATAAGCCTCCTTAATGTATCTTCTTTAATTTAAAATCTGGAAGCTGTTAATCATATATGTGTTTGATATGTGCAGGCAATTTTGCTTTCCTTCAGCCATCTTATTCTAGAAATATTTGGCACATATATAGCAATGAAATATTTTTCTTGATGAACTTATGCATTCATATATACTGACAGTGGCATGAAATCTTGACTAAAGCAAATAAAAATATCTCATTTTCAGAAGACCAACAAAATTTATTTAAAGACATAAAATTGCAAGATTTGTACTAGATACAATTAATAAGCTAACCAGTTGAGAAAATTAAGTAGGAAAAAGTGTTTTAAACAACAAGGGGAAAAAAGATTTTAATATTTTTTTTATTCTTATTTCACCCTTTTTTATTAGACAAAACTGTCAGAACAATGCTTCAAAACTATTTATCAATTTACTAGTAAACTGGATAAACAAGTATGCACAAGGATGTGTTTATTAGAGAAAAAAATCCTGTTTTCACAAAATGAACATGATAATCCCCAAATATTCAATAAGTTGCACAAAATCTGAAATAGCCATGTAAGTTTTAAACATGATAACATAATATGGTTTTAAATAGCTGCACAGAAGAGTCACAATTTGGTGCGTACAGATAGCTATGACTGAGTAGGTCTGTTAATTTTGAAAAGATATTTTTAATTTTCTTAGCTAATTGTTTTGAAATAATATCCACAAAAATACCATGTTCTTTATTTATTTTGCAAACATCATAAAATATTTTTGTTCAAGTAATCTTTTTTTTTTTTTCCAGTGGATCTTTTCACAACGGCATTACTGATAGGACAATGGGGAATGGCTTCAGACTGAAAGAGGGTAAGTTTATATTAGATATTGGAAAAATTTCTTTCTTTTTGAGGGTGGTGAGTCACTGACAGAGGCTGCCCATAGAAGATGTGGATGCACCATTCCTGGCAGTGTTGAAGGCCAGGCTGGATGGGGCTCTGAGCAACCTGGTCTAGTGGAAGGTGTCCCTTTCCATGGTAGATCCCCAGATTCCCTACAACTGAAATGATTTGGTTAAATAATTTAATATTAAAATAACCCGGAGTTTATAAATAGAAAAAGTAGTACATATTCAAAGTATTTTCTTTACTTCTATGAAGCTTTGTCTCTGTAAGTAAAATTACTTTCTCTTTCTTCAATCCACATCATAATGCTTCTGATTAATTATCTAAATAAAAAATTTAACCCGTACTTTGATGCTTTTTCACACTGATTTAAGAGAATATATATGTATTTGTTTTCACTAATGTCCTAAGCTGTCAAATGAGCTAATACTACTAAAATAAATGTGTGGGACTTTTCTTTAATAAAAGAGGATGAAAAAGAACTGCCAATCAGTTGAGTTTTGAAATAAAGATCAGAGTGATACTAGTATAATCCAAATTCACAAATCTTTCTTACAGTGTGCACATGATTTTACTAGTAGTTCTATCAGCTACAAATTTGATTTATTTTTCCTTTAATTTCATTGCAAAGTTCATGAGCAGAAGCCTGCTACATTTTCTGTTCTATTTCTGCATTTTTCATTATCCCACTGTCATGTACCTGACGTCCTGAAGCAAATGTACAGAGTGACCTGTTCTACTCACAGTTATTCGGAGCTAAGAATTTCAGTTATTTCAGGTGAATTAAAAAACTGAAGTAGCATTTTGAGCCTCAATGTGAATTTTTCAACTGAAATATAACAATCACTTAATGTATACTCTTCATTAAGCTTCATATTTCTGTTGTACAAAATTGGTATTAAAGCCCTTTGCTAATTTGAAATGTCTCTATGTCGAGTTCATAAAAACGCTAAAATTTATAAAAAATTTGAAAGCATTGTGAAGAATTAGTTTTGGGGTTTTTTGGTGTACTGATAAAAGGTAAATTGGTTGGATACCTCTTCAGAATACATAATGTAATCAATTTGGACTTAAGTGTCATATGCACAAAAATAGATGCGTATAGACAAGTATTAGCAAATATTTCTTGCACTGAGAAAGATCCAGATCTTCACACATTTTCTGCTTTTTCTCTCTTGACAGAGCTATAGGAAAATTCTCATTATAATACCTGTTATTCCAGAAGTGCAAAATCTGCACACTTAGAAAATGCTGGCATGCACATAATTACCCAGGAGTTCTAAAGCAAGAATATACATTTAAGGCCTTATAGAATTATATTTCATTATTTGTGTTAATTAAAATGAAATTTTTAATCTGATTTTTTCAAAGAACCCCTGGTACTTTTTATGAATGAAGAATAAGAAAGATGTTAAGAAACTGAATCAAAATTCTAAATGCTTGGAAGTATTTATCTTAGAGAATGCATTTCCTCTGGCAGTTCAGTGGAGAGATCAAATTAGTTTTCTATCTGTACTTTCTAGCTGGTAAGGTGACTCCCTTCAATGCAATGACCAAGGTATAAGGAAGTCCTGAGTTTTCTTAAAAGGTAGAAAGCAAGGACTTCTCACAGCAGTGCACCTGCAGCCCAAATAAACAGCAGCCAACCTTATCCAAAGCTGAACCCGAAGCCAGAGAGCTGGCTGGTACAGTAGGAATAGTGCTGAGGGCCTCTCTAGCACAAGAGCTAGCATATTTCATTATTCTTGAAAATCTTAATAGCACTCTGCTCTGCAGGCTGCCCTAGAGACACCTCTTTTTCATCTGAACTTGTACCAGGATTACCCTATGGTGTTTTCTTCAGCCTTTGTACTGTGACATGTAAGGCAGTTGAGGTGTTGGGGAAAAGCAAAGTTAAATTGTTTCTTTGCCCTCCTTTCTGCCATAAGGACCTTGGGAAGCCATAGCTGGTCTCTGAAGTTTAATTTCTTCATCAGTAAATTGGAATGAGCTCCAGTTCTTCCTTGGCAAAGAGCTTTCTGTTCCCTGGCTGAAAAAGAAGCAACAGACACTAATTAGGTATTATGGAAATATTAAAGTGCTTAATAGCAAGCACTCCTAAGTGTACTAGACAGAGAGTTCTCTTGTACATGTTTGTAACAAAGGTATAGTGTTATGATTTCTAAAATCACCAAGAAACCTGTTATTGGTATATTTCTAACTTCACTGTATGATTTGGAAGCACCTTTTTCCTTTAGTGCTGTTACTGTGAGGAAGATGGAGAAAAAAGTAGTAGAAAAAGATTGACTGTAAATCACTGATTACTCACAGAGTCGGATCTCTTGCAGGGCTCTGCTGTGGAGAAGACCACAGAGGTATTGTTTTATTATCTTTGCTTTCAAGATAACATGCCATGAATACTAATGAAAAGAGGAAACAATGAACATGAGATAGGGTGAAGGTATACAATAACCAAAAATAGAATGTGGCTGTCAGCTGCTATTTCCATCCTTTATAGAATAACTAGGTCTAATCTATGAGCTATTAATTTTGTTTAAAATTATGTACATTCACATTGTGGTGCATTGATTCCAATTTTCTGAACTGCTCCTAAACAAGATAATTTTTTTCATTAGGCATGTATAGTGTCTTGAAACTAGAAAACTCGTAAGTTCTCTTTTAGAGGATACTTAAATAACAATGTAGTAATATTATACTTCAAAAATTTCTAAAACACCCTCAAAAAACCCCAAACTCTTGAAATTTCAGTATGTGTCACATAATCATAGTCATGGCTAGCTGGCTACGTGGCAGGATAAGATATATCATCATAAAAAGTAGGTAACAAAACAAAGCATTAAAGGAAAGTAAAATATTTGACTATGAACATACAGTAGTTTAGATTGGACAGTCATCTGATCTCATCTCTTGCTGTGTTAGGTGAGGGTGCTCAGGACCTTATAGCACTGAGTTTTTAATACCTCCAAAAATTAAGGTTCTCCAGCCTCTTTGGAGAACCTCTTCAAGTGTTTGACTGTCCTCACTGTGAATTTGTATACGCAATTTCCATTATGGCAGCTGTCAGTTGCCATGGTCTGTGAACTTTCTACTTTACAGCATTGACAATATTCTGGAGCTCTCCTTTCTCTAACAAGTAAAAGGTAGCTGAATGAAGCAAACAAGTTTTCTACCAACATTCTCTTTTCCATGTTGAAGAAATCAAACTTCCTCAGCCTTTCTTTATTTCATGTGTTCCTCCTGCCTCTTCATTGGTCAGTTTTTCAGTCTTTCTCCTGAAGCTCCAAACAAGAAACATTTCTTCAAGTGTAGCCTCAGAAATGCTCCACAGGTGCTTTTGACGGTCTGCTGGCTGTGCTTGTCCTAATGCAGACCAGTAAAACTTTAGCCTTCACTAAAAGAGATTGCTGATTCATACTCAACTAGTGGACAGCTAGGCCCACCAGATCCATTCTTACAAAATTACTCCCCATCCAGTCAGTATCCACCCACATTGTGGCATGGTCTTATTGTATTCCAAGCAATGTAGGTTTTGTTTCTATAGAATGAGTTTCATTATGTTTCTGCCAGCCCATTTTTCCAGCTCCTAGAATTCTCTTTGAATGACTGTGTGAAAAGTAATTCCCAAAGTTACTTTCTTCTGCAAAGTCACTAAGTCCTTGTTGTGGATGGAGCGACATAATTCACTTGTAAGAGAGAAATAGTGGTATGCTTATTGATACAGAACAGTGATTTAACTAACCTAATAGTAAATGCAACAGTGATTCAACAAGATGCAATGGCAAGGTACTCATTTACTTCATAGAGTCAGACAAAACCCACAGGAATATATTCATGAGGGGCATGAGATTCAAACAGGACCTCCTTGAGTTGTAAACTCCTTTCTGAGAGGAGTTCACATGTGGCTGGATCCACATAGATAAGACAACATAGATCACCAGGCTTGGTCAGTGGTTTTTGCCTAAAGGACTACATGTGCACAAGCAATCTTTTCTATAACACAGCTAAGATTTCAGTTTGAGTGCACTTACTCCAATTCACTTGCCAAGTGTCTGATGAGATACTCCTCAGCCTCGAGGAGTAACCTTGTGAGGTGCTCCTATGCAAAGGGGGATCCTGTTCTGGGAGCACTGCTGTGCAGGAGAGCTCTGTAGGCCCTGAACTGTCCAATATTTATGGAGTGAGATGATTGATTTATACCACTTTTTGTAAAGCAGACGTTTTGAGTTGGCACATGCTCAAATATCCCTCAGCTGTTGAGCAAGACTTACATTTCTTAGGTGCTGAGCAAGATTTATGGCCCTTAAATATTGGATTACCTGTATGCCAAATGCAGCCACCATTGCAAATATTGGGGGCTACTGCTTAAGAAGCAAAAGTGAGAGTGGGAAGGACACTATCACAGTCATTAACAAAGATCTCAAACAAAATGAGCCCTAGCAATAATCCCAAAGACACAGCACTCAGAATTATGCTTTTGAACAGCTGATGATTTATAATTAAGTTTTTTTATCGGTCCAGTGAGTCTTACTTACCTTTTCTCCATCTTCTAAGGCCACTTCTTTTCAGTTATACTATAGGGATTTTACAGCTGACCCTGCTGCACTTGCCACTCAGACAGTTAACTTGGAGTAGGAGACAATCGTATTAAACAGGCATGATGCCCTTAGTGAGTCCATGCTAGCTATTTCCAATCGCTTTTTTTTTTTTTTTTTTCCCCTGGAAATATCTTCCAGAAGGATTTGCTGCATTTTCTTCATAGAGAGCCTGTATTACCTTGCCACTTCATTCCAGTTTAGTAGACAAGCATAATAATTGTCTTTTCCCATGCTACAGAGAACTCCTTTGACAGACACAACCCTTTGAAGATGACAGACAGGTACCTTGAAATGGCATCTGAGAGGTCTCTCAGAAGTCTTGAATGTGTTCAGTCTGTCCCCACTGAATGATTGTACAGTTTGTTAACATGGTCCCTAACTTGATATTTTCCTGCTGTTAAGTTGTACTTCATTTAGTAGACATGGGAAGCCTGACAGCAGACATTTCAAGTACTAACTGATACAAATGAGAAAATTATTATCTCTGTCTCCTAATTATCCATCACCAGCAATTCACTGGCTCAGTAATAGCAAGCCTACCTCATTCTTGGTTTCTGTTCTGGTTGTTGCCAATGTACTTACAAAATCCTTATTGTTGACTTTCACATTCCCAGTTTCAACAATAAGCTTTAGTTTCCTTAATTGCCTGATTCTATCCATGCATCTCATTTAATATTCCTATAGGGAATCTCTATTTCTTCCTTCCATACTCTTTCTATTTCCATTTGAGCACAAACAAGATATTTTGTCTGTGGTCTTATGTCAAGTCAGTCTAATTTCATGGACAATCCTTGTGCTATGAGGAGTTTCTCATCTGCAATAACCAGCTATCTTGCAATTTGGGTTGTTGGGGTTGGGTGGTTTTTTTTGGTTTTTTGGGGGTTTTTTTGGTGTTTTTTGTTTGTTTGTTTGTTTGTTTTGGTGTGGGTTTTTTTGTTTGTTTGTTTTTTCTTTTTTCTTTTTTTTTTTCCTCCTTTGAAATGGCATCCAAGGGATTTTTTCTACCAATCACCTGAACAAACAGAAGTCTCATCTTCTAAATCCTATGCCTTGACTATACCTTTACACTTCCTAGTTTTCTTAAGGATACATAAGTAAATCATCCAATATCACTTGGAATGAAGGTTGCTGTTTACCAAGCACACTACTCATTTTTATTCAGAAGCAGCAGCTCTGGCAGATCTGACTTTTCCCCTTCTGCCCATACAGCATCGGCATTAAAACACTGTTCTTAACATGTTCTTACCGTATCCAGAGGATGTTGGAGCAGATTAAGTCCTTCACAGTAACATTTTATTGCAACCATGAGACTTCCTCATCTGTTTTGAAGCATTAATGGAAAACAGTTTGATCAGGAGGTCAGTATCCAGCACATGCATCATGTTCTGCTTCTCAAATCTAGTTTCAAAAGCAACTAATCAGCCTTTTGTATCTTCTATAGCACAGATCTATATATTTAGTTAATTTATTGATATAAAGCACAATGTCACTTTGTATTCTTCTCTCTTTTTCCCATATGAACCCATAACAACACGCCCCACATTCCACTATCACCTGACAGCAAATTTAGCAAGATTTGTAATAACATTAGAACCAACTTTGTTCCTAAATTATCCATCTGCCACAAAACCTGTTTGTCTCTCCTGTTCTCAGTTTAACAAAAGTAACTTCCATTACCATTATTCATTTTCTGGGAATAAGAAGTCACATTTTCTCTCTTAAAATGAATCCAACACTTCCTCGAGAATAAAAATATAATTCTTATATTTTCTGTATTTTGTCCAGGATTGTGGTGTTTTGGTTTGTTTGTGCAATTGTATTTTTGTTAGTTTATAGGGGTTTTGTGGGTTTTTTTCCCATTTTTAATTTTTTCTTCTTCACATATTCACATCCTCAGACAATCATGCCTCAACAGCATAGTGGGCTACAATACTGTCTTTTTACTACAATTTATAGTAAAAAAATGTACTAGATTTCCTATATTGCTGTGTTCAGGCTTAAATTTAAACTGTTCTTTAAAAATAATTGTACATTTTAATACATATTTTTGCATAAAGTGAAGAATAAGCTTAAACACCATGACTTCATGCATGTAAATTAATTTAGTGTTTACTATCTGAAAGAATAATAATGTGAAAACACCACACCTCCTGAATCTTTGAAAACTTCTAAATGAAGCCTCTTTAAATATATATATATATCTATTTCTTGTTTTCATTATAATTCTATAATAATCCCTGCATGGTTTTGGTATCCAACTTGACTTTCCAAAGCAATTTGTATGTGTAATGCAGTGGTCAACATGGCTAGGGGACCATTCCCAATCAACAGTTTGAATGTAGACGTTTTTAGAGGAGAGGATAAAAGAGTTTAAAAGTATCAACAGTCTAGTCTGCACCAGTTGGCCTCAGGGACAGATGTGGACTATGCACGTTTTCTTTCCTGATATACTCACATATGGTGGACAGTTCATTTTTACTTATCACACATACTGAGTCTTAACTTTAAAAAAATCTCTATTATGTACTGTAAAAAGTTTAAAGATAGTATATTTTATAAATACAGTGTAGGAATTCAGTTTTTAATGTGAGAGGAATCACTCATAAGTAGAAACACAATATAAATACAAATAAATCATGATGGCACTGCAGATAAATAATTGTTCTCACAACTCTTCTGTCACATTGATTTATAAGGCTTCTTCTTCTAGTCTTAGGTTTAAGGACATCTCAATTATAGCCAGTTTGGAACAATAACTTGATCTACCCTGACTTGGACATCTAACAGTTCTGTGTCTAACAAATATATGTCATATGATATTTTTGTAGTAATTAAGAAGAAATTAGCCACCTCCAGAATGTATTTCATGTCATGTTAATATGGGGCAATAAAAATTACATTGATAGACCTCTGGAGGTTCCTACTTTTGCTACTAGGATATGAAAAAAGACAGAAGACAACTAAAGTGTAGATGTCAACTTTTGGACATACAAAATTAGGTGAAATTAATTTTACCTTATGTTTAACATGTGGTAAAATGGTTTTATATGTGATAAAAATTATGTTTAAACAAACTGCTAAATGTTTAGACAAATTCTACCCTTGAAACCCAAGTCCTGGACAATAACATTATATCAAAACTCTTGGCATTATTTCCAGAACAAATTTGAAAAAAAAAATCAAAAACCCCAAACAATCACCAAAAAACCACAAAACAAAACAAACAAAAAAAAAAACTCAATAAAGCAATACAGAAAACAATCCATACAAGTTTATAATGTATACAGTAATGTTATTTGTTTATGTTGTTCTTTTCTAGTAGAATGAAATTTTTATCCAATCTCATGACTCTTCTTAAAAAAATCTGTGATCTGTGTTTGGTAATATTAATGCTTTTTAAAAAAATATTTGGTTATTTCTTAATTATAGAGAATCAAAAAATAGGTAAAGATCTTGACCTACAGCATGAACCCTGTTAAAACACTCTTTATAACCAGTCAGGCACTTAATGCAGACAAAATACCAGCAGATGATATCATGACTACTGCTAGTACTATCTATGACATTTTACTGAGCAAGTTTCTGATTGCCAAATGGAGAAACAGTGGAACTGATAGTGCTGCAGAAGGTGCAGTGCCATATCAGCTTGCCAAAGGAGTCAACTCAGGGCAGAAAAAAGAGATAAAAATCAGAGGTAGATAATGCTATCTTATTAATTGACGTGTTGCAGGAAGATCTAGGAGGCAGTCTAGGATCCCTGAACAGTTTTCTAAAACTTGAATGGTTTTAAAAAACATAGGCTGCCAAAGTAGGTTTTAATTGGATTTTGATATGGTGACATTTGCAATTCCATCAGCATACTTGTATAAACTCTTACATATATTTAAACTGCATGCATTCAGCAATTCAGAGCAGATTTAACACAAGTATGCACAAGTGTTAAAAAATAATCTTGTATATTTTGAGTGAGTGCCTGCATGTATTTAGAGAAAATGGAAAAATCACAACAATGGTACCAGGGTTCATTTGGTCAGAAAATCTGTTTATGGGTATCTAATCCTGACAGAAGGGTTTTAAGCCTTCATTGCAGTAGGGGAGGAGGTGAAGTATTAAAACCTAATCTCTTAAATTTTGACATCCATATTGGCAAAGACATTATCACACAAAGATCTAAGATTGTTTCTTTTCCTCTGTAAAATGCAGATAAATATCCTTAGGTGCTCTGTGTAAGCACAGTAAAATATCTGGATAGACATACAACCAACTTGTGGAGTATTTTAATAACTTTTTCTAAATGATATCTTAGTATATGTTGAACCTGTCCAAGAACATATTTTCTAGCAATACAGTGAAAAGTGTAAATTTCATGTTGACTGTAACCAAACTTAAGACTGTAAAAAGTGGTTTATCAAAGAAAAGCTAGCTTCTGCTTCCTTAAGGAAAGGATCTTAAACCTCAGTACTTGTCAGAAACACTCAGAATCAGGAAAATTAACTCTATTATTCTTACTCACATAGTCTGTGACCTGAAAGGATATTTTCATTGCTTTAACAAGCTAAGGAACAGCCTTTCTTTTGGTTTATGCCTCCACTTGAATTTTTCAATTCATTCTTCACCTGTATGTCTACAGGATGGAAAGGAAACTGATAGCATTTCAGATTAGAACAGAAAAATATAAAATACACACGAAATTCTTTAGTTAGATATGTCAGAGTATGATATCCATAAGAAAGAATAACATGGATTTCATATTGTCATATCTTTCCTTAGCTTTCATCACATTTTTTTCAAACAGTTTCACATTTGAAAATTCCTACATGGCAGAGTAATGTAGAGAAGATTTTAATTCTGGAGTTTGAAATATCTTTAGAATATATACATACAGTTTCTTGATAATTGAAAGTCTCGCCAGAAATATATGTGTTAGTGAAATTTGTGCTACTAGTCATTATAAGGCATTGTCTGACTATATTTTGACACTGCTTTCTTAATTTAGGCCTTTTCTAGATATCTGGTGAATGAGTGCATAAATTCTCTGACAAATCAGTGGAGAAGGTGCTCCATTTGTGGGCATTTTGCTTAGTTCTTCTTTGGATTCAAAGTTTTAAATCATGATGGTGACTTTCCTCCTTAAAACATTATTTTTCCAGGGACAGAAACTTTAACAATAGGGTTCTTACTTTGGGAGGGGTGAGGGGGAAGTGTATGTTAACCTTCAAATATTCACACTTGCTTTCTCCCCGTTCCAGTAAACCTCGTATTATTTACAAAAACTACTGGAAGGACTATGAGAAACCTCCTGTTCCATCTAGGACTGGGATAATTCTGACTTTTTGTAGGTTGCCTGCTGGGTTGCTTCCTTGGTCTTTCCTCTGTGGGCATATGATTTGCATACTAGTATTAATAATAGCTGCCTTGTTTTAAACAATTTTGTCATCTACAGCTACAGAAGTTAATGGGACTGTTTGCATGCCCGAAAGCATAACTGTGCTGAATCTGTGTCTTTAATAATAAATTCTGTTGATTAAGTGAGAAATGTTGACGTACATCATTGCAGAGGAATTTCTCATGGTAGTTCTCCCAGTGCAAACTGTCATCTCCAAATGTTACAGTAATATCTGTTCACTGAAAAAGCACTGACACTTTAACCCAGAATTTCTTAACATCAATTATTTGCTGAAATGATGATAGGAAAATTATTCTTCTTTTCCCTTCAAAACAGAAACTTATACAAATACACCCCTTAAAAATCAAAATTTTTCCCAAAAGGAATCCTGTATTCCACAAAGATTTGTCTCAAAACTATTTATCAATAAAGCTTATACCCATAAACCCCTCCAAAGTGTAATAGCAAAGAAATAAGACATCCACACTTGCGTAGCATTAGAAGTTTATCAGGGAAGCCTAAAGCAGAGTGTTTTCCATTGGGAAGAGGTTGGAGACCAAAGGAAAGGCTAATATTTACTTTTGCAAAAATACTCTACATTGGAATTTTAATGCCAGATGATTTTAGTTGTGGATTGTTTCCTTTTCTATTTTTTTCTTTTTTCTTTTTTTCTTTCTATCTTTGTAGCTTGGGAAGATTAATCTTCATCTCTCAGCAGCTGGTTACTTAGACTGCAAAACTAAACAGAATGAGAATAGTGGCTGAAGCAGATAATCTAACTAAAAATATTATGCAGACTATCTTGGATTCTAGACAATGTGTTGCATTAGTTTTATTCTCTGGAGCGAGAGAACAATAAGATTCTTCCAACGGACAATGCAAAATTGTGATTCGTAATGCATATAGGTCAGCAAGCTGGATATGGCTGGCAATAAAAATTAACAAATAATAAAAAATCAATCTGAGTTCCTTGTTAGAATTTGTACTGTAAACTTTTTAATTAACAAACAGAAATTATTTTTCTTTAGGAGGCAAAAGGAAAAAAAATACAAAAAAACACAATTAAACCCCAAACCAAAACTAAGTAAAAACTTTACTGAAAGTATCAACGTTAAGTTGCTTTATCTGAGTTATAAACAAGCAAATTGCTTTTAAAAAGTCTTTCCAATGTGTATTTCTTACAAAATATTGACTGTATGATAATTTTTAGAAAACATTGACTGTATTTGTTAGAACTAAACCAGATTTTCATAACCTCACAGCGAAATCAAAGGTCCCCAGCAAGGGAAGGATATTGACCTGTTGGAGTGAGTCCAAAGTAGGGCCACCACTTTGATCAGAGAGATGGAGCAACTTTTCTGTAAGCAAAGGCTGAGGGAATTGAGATTGTTCAACCAGAAAAAGAGAAGGCTTCAAGGTGACCTAAGTGCAGCCTTTCAGTACCTGAGGGAGCCAGAAGAAAGATGGAGAGAGACTTTCTACAAGGACATATAGTGACAGAAATAATGGAAATAGCTTCAAACTGAGACAGAACAGTTTAAAATTAGATATTAGGAAGAAATCCTTTACTATGTGGTTTAATGAGGCACAGGAACAGGTTGCCTGGGTAAGCTATGGTTGCCCCATCCCTGGGAGTGTTCAAAGCCAGGTTGGATGAGGCTCTGAGCAAACTGGTCTAGTCAAAGGTGTCGCTGCCCATTGCAGGTTGGAACTAGATGATCTTCTGAAACTTGTTATTTTGGAAATCTTGCTTGCAAAACTGCTTGTCTAACTCAGTACCTCTTGTTCTGTTTATTTCTTTGTTTGTTTGCTTATTGCAAACATTTAGAAGACAGATTTTGTTCTGTACAAACATTTCAAAAAGGATTAATTAATAGAAGTATATAGACTGATGTGCAAATGAATGTTCTCGTGTTTGATTACACATTCTTGAGTGCAATTATGGGTATTCACTTCAAAATTGCTATCACAGCCTTCCATAATGTATATTCATGTCCACTGGTACAACTCCTATACAAACCTGTGAGCAAATCTAATCAGTCCAAATTTTAAAATAAATTTTTCTTCCTACATATGAAGCCTATTATAATTACCAGAATCCAACTCCTAAACCTATAAATGCATAAGTTATGCAACAAACTGCAGTCTAGTAGTATTTTCCACCAATTTGCCTTCACTTTAAAAGGTTGTTTTTGCTGTGGTCTAAACACTGGCTCTTGGCTATCATCTTCCTCTATTAATATGAATGAATGACTCTTAATAAATTACAATAAATCTCACAAGTTCAAAAGAAGCTGAACACCAATAAAAGTTTTCCAGAGAAATATTATGCTGTGCAGTTAGTGATTAAATCCTAGTTTCAGTTAGAATGAAATGAAAGAAGCAAAAAAAGGAATCCAGTCCTCCTAATACAGATATGTAATTAATAATTGTATTTTGTGCCTTCTTTAAATCATTGTACCTTAAAATCATGTGTTTCATGAGCACAATAAATGAAAGTTGCTCCCAAATGACCATGGACCAGTGTGTTCTGTGGGGGTGAAAACTGTGTCTGACCCCAAAAGTTATAAGTTAAGGTTGTTCTGGTGGGGTTTTTTTCCACATAAGTACTTGGGATGGAGATGAAGAGTAGATGTAAGAAAAAATTTAGCCTAAAACTCAGGAAAAGTTAGGGAAATGTTTGAAAACTTAAGGTAAAATTAAATTCACTTCTTTAACACAAAATATATGATTTCTGAGTCTGTTTGCTTCCTTCATACTCAATAGAAAATAGTTCCTTTTATAGAGCAATTAATTTAATTCTGAGACAAGAAGCTGTAATACGTCAGATGGGCCACCTTTAAGGATTCATGGGACTGCTCTGTTGCACAGTTCTATGGCTGTAAAGAGAAACTGGAAAGTCATCTTCAGTTAGATGGTTAGATGGTAAAAGTTAGATAAGATTAATCTTACCCTTAGTACATATTGTTTTATATGCTTCACACATAATTCCAAAGCATGATACAACAAATATAATCTGAAAACGGCAGCTACAGTCTATATTTTTTCTAATACTGATTTAAATTTTAGATTATGTTTATGCTATTTTTTAAGTGAGAGCAGATCATTAAAATTATTGAAGGAGAAAACAATAAGAGTGGCAAACTGAAAAGATTTATCCCCACAGCTCTCTGGAGTGCTCCATATACTAGAAGTGTCTTAGCAAGAGAGGTATAAAATTGCTGAGTTGCAGCTCTGACCTGTGCTGGTAAGAGCCATGTACAACTCTCATGCTGCTTAATTCACTTTAGTTAGAGACTTCCTCCTCTTGGTCTAAGAATTTTAATAAGGAGACTAAGGGATGGAAATACAGAAATAATTTTAAAATAAAAGGGAGTAGTTAATAAATTCTGAATGGATAGATAAGAGAGTACTGGTGAACTTCTGACTTTGTTTTTAATGACTTGCTGCAAAATTTAAAT
Organism: Erithacus rubecula; assembly: GCF_903797595.1. NCBI lineage: Eukaryota > Metazoa > Chordata > Aves > Passeriformes > Muscicapidae > Erithacus > Erithacus rubecula. The sequence continues at coordinate 65,139,607 of NC_136658.1, forward strand.
AACAGTTTAATATATACTATTCAAATAAGATGCCTGGTGAATAACATGACAAGAGACTTTGCTTACCCTCATATTTAAATTTTATTTTATTTCTCACCCTAATTAGAACAAATTCTGTAATAATCAAGCCATCTCAAGGGGCAAAAAGTATGGTGTAATATTGATAATTTGAGAATACTACTAAAAAGGCCTTTACAAGAAGGAGGCATTATTCCATTTTAAAATGCCAGACTGATTTGCTGACCTTAAGGGGTATTACTAGTGATAACTGTGTTGCATAAAGTATGTCAAAGGATTGTTCCTATACACACTGCATGAACAGAACTCTTATTGAATACTTTCATTGGGTGAATGTAGATTAAAAATGCATGATAACACCATTCTCTAGAAAACAAAACCAAATATTTTACTGAGCTTTTTCAGACATTTGGAAATTCATTCTGTTTATGGAAAGATGGTCCCAAATTTACTATGAAAACTCCTTAGTCCACCTTAATTTTCCTTAATCAAACTCTGAAAATTGTCACTGTTTCCTGAAAAATTAGAAACTTAGATATAACAATTATTATCTGTCTTTTATAGAATATAATGCATTCCCTATTTTGGTCTTTTGTCTCTAAATATCTCTGCATTTATCATGGCCATATAGGAGCCATAGGTTTAATTGCCTCTGCCCAGTCTCACCAAGGACCTTTCTACACCCTACCCCCAGAGTCAGGACTGCAGTTCAGTTTAGCCCAAGGCTACTGGCCCAGCATCAGCAGTGACAGAGGAGTGCTGGTCTCCAGCTCTGCCACAGCCTTGCACTGTCTCATCATGGAATCCCTTGACTTGACCTTCAATCCCTGGGCTGTTCCTGGCCTGATCCCAGCCACCACTTTCACTATTTCCAGCTTGACCCAGACCTGCCTTCTCACTATGCTATACCCCTGTGATCCAGATCCTTCTTTGGCTCTGACCATCCTCCCTGAATCTACCCTACTCACCCCACTGGGTCCTGAGGGACAGCGTTTGTTGGTCTTGGGATTTTCCCCTGGACTCCTGGCTAAGTTTCTCTGACTTAGCAGTACTTCGGTCAGTATCAATCATATTAGTATAAAGGAATATTGTGTTGGCTTTCAAGAAGCATAAAGAAACAAAGGATTGCCTTACACCCTTGTAAGGACACCACCTGGAACTCCAGACTAACATATCCTCAATAGTAGCAGGGGAGCATTCACAGAAAGCATGGAAATGCCATGAAATAAAAGGCCTTGTGTAGTCCAGTTGCACTATTTTTTTACTGGCAAGTGGAAAAATAAATGAAAGTTTCCAGATGGTCAAATCCTCTTTGGAAATATTTCTGTCCCAGTGACAAAAAATAGCACATCCATTACAGTTGTTTATTGTCTAGAAGAAAATCCACAAATATCTCTAAACAAATACAAGATGCAAACAAACAATGCTAAAGTGGGCATATTGACTTTATGCAAAATTCAGAGAAAAATCAGACTGGAAATATGGACTTGTATTTTTCTAAGTGTTTTGTACATTTGTATATGAACAATAGAAAACACAAAAATTTTCACCAAGTGGATTTTCAGAAAGCCACAGACCAAACAAATACATTTTAAATTCTATATATTAAATTAGCATCTACCTCATGTGAGATCTACTGTATGCATCCTCCTTATGGCTTGACAAACCTTAATGGTAGTTTCTACTTTCTGTTATCCTGGCAAAAGCATATCTATGTCTATAATCCAGCCATTAAGTAGTCATTATGGCATATAAAAAGTAGCTTCCACCTACCAGGAATGAAATAAAATTTAAGATTGTGGCACAATACTATGTTCTAGACACATAGATTTTTGGGGGTTGTGTTATTTTTTATCTACTTTGACAAGCTCATCTAGGGATTTATAAACTTCCTGCACTTTCTTCTTTTAGAAAATACGGAGAGAATTGATTTGGGTCATAAAAGTCAGTGCATTAAGAACATTAACCAAGAAAAGAACTCTTGGAGATTTATAAATTAATGTGTGCCCTACTGACCATTAAAACCATGAACCTTGCTTTTATCTTGTTTATAAGGTTGCTGTGAGCTTGAAAAGAATAAAGTTGACATATCTGTAATCTCCAATGGTCCACTAATCTCTCACCCTGCTTCTGTATGAGCATTAACCTGTGACATGAGATGAGGCTCTCATGTCTGGCAGGTACAGAACATCTATTCTTTAAAGTGAATAAAGATTCATAATGTTTAATACAAATCCTGCAACTTTTGTATTTATATTCTTTATGTTAATGTAGGCAATCGTTTGACTCATAAGGTTGAGCTCAAATGCATTTTCTTCTGAGCTCCTAAATTCCTAAAAGATTAAAGCAAAAGAGATTTGTCCATCACAGCAAATTACATATTTAATATGATAGACAAAGAGAATTTACTAGGATATACTGATTTTTAAATGCTTTTGGCTCTGTAAATCAGGTTTTCTGGTTTTGAGACTAATGCAATATAGGATAACAGAAAAAATATTGCCATGTCTTTGTTCTTATTAGTATATAAAGCAAAATGTAATTGCCATAAACCATAAAATACAATTATAATTTTAAATCCCTAGTGATTTCTTTGATCATCCTTTGATTTTATTGCTTTTATTATTCAAGAAAGCTTGGAGTAGAATGGAAGTTCTGGATGATATACTGCCAAACCAGTGTCCTTCAAATCTCAGAGAGGGTGGAGTTGAAAACAAGGGCATGGGGGACACAGGGCTTGGGGACATGGGGCAACACAGCTGACAAAATTATACCTCCCAGACATGTGTTCAAGTATTAAAGACCTGTACTCAGTGGGGGAAACTCCTCTCCTGATCATGACCCTCACTAGAAGGTGCAGTGAACCACCTAAAGAAAAGCAGTTACTTTAGATAAACTAATGCAGCATAAAACTCAGGAGAGGGATATTGAAGGCAATGAAGGAGTAGATGTTGGTGAGCTGTAAATGAAGAGGTAAAATAGAATTGCATAGGAAAGGGTCTGATCTATTATCTTCATGACCTGTGCTAGGAAGCAAGTCTGAAAGATGCCAGTAATTGTATTTTTGTATGTGAGGTTTGACTCGTTTTATTATTAGAGGGTGAAATTAATCAGGAAGAGAAAAAAAAGTGAGTGCAGACAATGACAGCAAAATTGAGTTTTGCTCTTTTCCCTGCCAATTTTATCATTGATTTTGTTATTAAAGCTTGAAGATTTTCTTGCTTTATTTCTCTAAATTTCTTTAGAAGAGAATAAAAAAAGGGGTGGACTTAAAATACAAAGTACATTCTCTCCAGCAACATGCACTAGAACTGTATTCAGGCCAAAATGTTTTGTTTGAGTTATCTCATGCTTCACCAACCTTTAATAAGTCCAAGGCCCTGCACAGAAAACGTCTGCACCCAGACCTTGAAATCTGAATCTGTGACTTTTGTGTAGCATCTTCCTCTCCATGCAGTGAGGAAAGTTATTTTAGGAATAATGCAGCCAGCACTCTCTTTGGGTCTATCTCAGCTTGGAACATTGTCAGCAGCTTGAAAAGGGGACACTGTCCTGGTTGTGGAGCCCAAAGAAATAATACCAAAGATGGATTGTAACATAACTCTCTACATGAACAATTTCCTTTTCCATCTTAAGCATCTGGTCTGCTTAACCTGTTTGTTGGAGTACTTGGCTGAGTACTTAACATATAAATGAGAGTTCATCTAAGGTTTCTGGATGCAGACACTCCTGTCTGTGACTTCTTCGTAATTGTGAAAGCTCCACTGCCTTTCCCTAGCAGTCCTGATCTTAGGTTTTTCTAGGGGTTCTAATTGTTCTGCAATATAGATTTACATATTGTGCCAACTAAATTCTAAATTTATTTATTCTTTGGGAAATGTATCAACATAAGTAAAATAATTTAGAGACTTTGAAGGCTGTCAAAAAAATTTGCATCTTATTTTATACAGGAAAAAATGAGACTGCGTACTAAATTTACAACACTTATTCATGTCACAACACTAATTTCTGTCTATTGTTGAACCACAGTTTTGGATAATAGGAAGTCATCTGGTTTTGGTGCTTTTTGATTATTTATATTTTCTTTATATTATTCTTATTTATATTTCTATTTTCTCTAATTTGTATCATAAAATGTATTTTTTTCTCCCTGCTCCCCATCCTCTCTTCTATTCTTTCATTCCATTTCTCTAAAAGCAATTCATGAGTGAGGTGTCTCATAATTTCCAGGACACTTATTGAAGAAAATCCTTGCTGGTTCATACTTCGTATGTAAACTTACTGTTCTGTGTGATTTGGTCTCTTCATTTTTCCTTGATAAAGCTAGTGTAGGTCTGCATGAAAGAGCTGATGTCTTGGTTTGACACCTGTGAATGTCACAGGTGCCAGGCTGCACAGTTGTCCATTAGACATGTATTTATTACATAAAGCAAGTATCTCTGGGCAGAAAAATAACCTCATTAAAACAAACAGTTAAATTAAGAAACATTATATTTAATAAAGTTGGGGTTTTAACATCACATTTGATGAAGTTTAGATTTTTTGTGGGATTTTTTTTTTTTTACTTTTAGAGAAGAGGCTATTTGACAAAGAAAAATATTCTCCACTATTTCTTACTTTGTACTTCTTTCAAAATACCCATAACTTGGGTTTTGTTTTACCCTTAAATTGGAGATGTTCAAAATTGGCATTAAAAATTTAACCTGTCCATAAAAGAAAGCAAAGAAATGCATTCAAGAGTAGGACTAAGAGCACACCAGAATGGGTGACAACTACTATAAATCAGAAAATAGAGGAAGAAAAGCTCACATAGGCCCAGAAACAACACTATTTTTCTGGATTCATTTTCAACAGGTTATATTTAATCTACATGCAGTAAGATTTCCTGTCATATTCTAAAACAGAAGCAGTTCTGCCCCCCAAAATTAGATCAGTTATTTAAAACAGAGATTCAGAAGAGTGGAAGAGGTTGTATTGCATTTTTGTAGTGTATAAGTCATTAGTAATGTTCAGTCAAAGTATTTAAAGGAAAAAAAAACAACACTACCATTCTGCACATTAAGCAAGTTTGGCTTAGGTCAGTACCAGCTGTCCTTGGAGAAGATGAATCTTCTGCAGAATGTGATGTTATGAGATGTAGATCTGCTTCAAGGTCTGAAAAAAAAGGCGGGGGAACTAGTGCTCCTTCTTTTTGCTTTCCTTTTAGAAAACACTGCAGCAACCTCAACTTCATGTTTTAACATAAGAAAAATTTTAATTTCCTCAATAATAGCACTACTTCCAGTCCATTATAGATATTATAAAAAGTAATCATTCTATAGTACTGGGACTTTACACTTATTTCTAAAGACCTTCTGGACAATTAGTCTCAAGACCATTATATATTTTGATGTCTTTCTAACAGTGAAGGGTAAACTTCATTTTATCTCACAGGTCTGATGCTCACTTCTGGTATTAGTTTGTTAATTTTGTCTCATAAACCTCACAGTTATCTGACTGTCCAAATGTATTTGAGCACATCACAAGCAGTCTCAAATATAAGAAAACAGGAATGCATTACTGTTCTTGGATTGTCAGGCTACCTACAAGGACCTGTGCTTGACAAACATTCAGTCCCATCATACTCAGCAAATCAGTTCAGAAACTCATGTCCGAAATTTTTGGCAAGTATCTGATTCAAAGTAGGTTTTCTTTTAAGCTGCATCCATGGTAATAAATTAAATCACATTATACTGTGTCACACTGAGGTACTAGATGCTACTCAAGTCCAGGCAGACAACAACCACAGTCTTTCCCTCAGCTACCAAGCTGGTTATACTGCCATGGAAGAAGATCAGGTTAGTCAAACAGAGGCTGCCTTTCATTAACCCTTGCTGGTTGGGTCTGATCCCTGGGTAGTTCTGAATGTGTTGTATGACAGCCCTTAGGATGTTCTTCTCCATTATGTTCCCTGGCACTGAGGTCAGACCTGTAGTTCCCTTGGTCCTCTTTCTAGTCTTTCCTGTGGTGGGTTTGCTAACTCCCAGTCAGTTGTGATCTGGCTGGATATCCATGACAGCTGATAATGATGAAAAGGGGCTTGTCAAGCTCTTCTAATGGCTCCCTCAGTATCCAGATGGTGGCTCTATCCAGCCTCATAGGTCTGTGTATCTCAGTGAATTTGCAGGTCACTGACCATTTACCTTTGGATTCACCTTTTGCCTCTAATTTCCTATACTTGTTTGTGCTCAACTCATGCTGGTCTTCCTCTTTCATTTGTCCAGTTTTCTTCTTTTGAGTTTCACTGGCAGAACCCTGGTCTAATTTTTTTTCCTGTGATGGCCATAGGAAATATTCCAATTGGAAAATTGAAATGTTGTAATATTCCTTTTACTCCTCTATCCATTATAGTTCCTCTGAACTTCCCTCATCTTTGTGTGTACCATGATCAGCTATTTATCCCATAAAGTAATAGTGTGTAAGGTAGTAATAGTGTGTAAGGTATAGAACATTTTATGATTAACAGTATCACAGGATCATAGAATACCAGGTTCAACAGGATTTGTCAAGAGATCACCTTGGTAACATCACAACTTAAACAAGATGTTGCAACACGCTGCTGAATATTAGAAGAGATCAATGCTGAGCCTGGAGAGATAACGCCAATGGCTGATTGTTCTCATTGTGAAAAGCATTTCTTTTCTAGCTAATCAGAATCTCCCCAGCAATAACTTGCACCCTTTACCCCTTCTGTTTTCCACAACCCTTTGTACAATGCTGTACGATAAAGGAGTCTTCATTTTCTCTGTAGCTGCCATTTAAAATGGCACATACTCTGTGACTGATATGACACTGGGACATAGCACAGTAGAAGCATTGAATCAAACACGTTCAGGAACATTTTCTGTTGCTGAAGTTATCTGCTATGAAATGCTGAATCTACATACTATAATATATATTTTTGGTACCCAGAACACTGTGATAAAAAATCATGTATTAAAAAAGTATCTTCTAACTGCTCCTGGTAATCACCTGTGACTGTTCTGGCTGGCCTGTGGGTCTGTGTCAAAACTATGGGGGAAAAAACATCTATCAAATTAATAATATGGTTCACCAGTTCTAGTTTCAGGAATTTACAGGCACTGTTGGATATTCTAAAAGACCTGCAACGTGTATTTTATGAGAAAATGTCTGTAAAACCAAGGGACAACTCAGGACTGCGAATCTTAATTACGGAAAAATACATTTTACTAAAATACGTAGAAAAAAAGAGGAGAACTGTGAAGACTAAGTTGCATGTGCACAGACTTTACTGTCTTCCATGGTACACAACACTGGCTGAGTCTAATGGAGGTTTTTCTCATATTCTTGGCTTGTTTAGGTAGATCCACATTCCTAGCATTTGTGGATGCCTTGCTTTGATATAAGTCATTAAGTGAGAAAAAGGCTTAGGTTTCTTTCACTAGGCACTGAGGTTATTCCATCTAAATCAGACTTATATTCTCGACATGTTTACACTCTAGCACCACAGAGTCACTCAGAGAAGAATTCCAAACAATGTGTTTTAAGAGTTTTTTTGGAAGGGTATGCCTCTCCCTCATTACTGAAAACAGAGACCTTCAGGGGAGCAGTTGGTAGCATCTTTTGCAAAAGTCAAGTATCTGCAATTGAGTCTAAAAATTCTTGTTTGCCATAAAGTTGTTTTGATTGAATGTCATTAAAATTAAAATATTGGAAGAACTTAAAAAATGTTGAGATTCACTAAAATTTAGTTGTATACTTGGAAAAAAACTGAATGGGATTATTTGCCAATCTGACAGTAGTTCCAGCACTGAATGGTTGTAACTGTCATTAATTACTGAAAGATTTGAATAGCAAATAGTTGACTTGCAGTTAAATCTGCATCCAATAATATTTTTATAAAGAATTATGAATTCAGTTGCAAGAAGAAAAGTAAAAAATAAAATTATTTCTTTAAAGATGTAAAATAATGTGAAAATTGTTTTACCTGAAAAAGGAGGGCTAGGCTTCCCTGGAATAGTATTTAGGGGACAATAACTTCAAAACATGATTCTCAAGACAGCAGACACAATTTTTTGTCCTATTTTAAAAATGAACTTTATATTTATAGATATATTTATAATATAATTTGAGGTTATAACACTGTACCATGACTCATGATATTTAGTCTAGTCTTACTCTGCCCCAGACTTGTGGTATAGTCTTGACAAGATGTGATTCTGTGTATTTTAGCCTAGTATGGAGAATGCAGGATTAATGCATTGTCTATGAAGAAAGAAGGAACAATCACAGCAACTGATTTTATTCTGCTGTGTAATAAAAACTGTTATCATACTCCTAATCAGTCCCTCCTTTACCTAAAATACATATTTTTAAAGCAGAGACATCCAATCTTATTTCAAAAATTACTAATGCTGATATAAAATTCACTATAGCCATTGATCAGTAATTTTTTTATTTCATAAATCACTAAATTGAATGTTAAAAATTATGTATTTTTTCTAGATGGGGCTACACTGTTATTTCATGGTCTATTTTAATATAAAAACTATAGTGACAGAGCCCAAGATCAGAAAGGAAATATCTTATTCTGAATTATTCTCAACCAATGAGTTTAAGTTGAAAAATTATATTGAAGGTGGTTGACTAGTGTCAAATATTTGAACAACTGGGTGTTTTAAAGCAATTTTGTGAAGCATACAAGATTAAAGAAACAAATGGTTTATTATTTAACCTTTCTTGACTTCAAGAAGAGTTGGATATCTAGATTCTTGTTCACCTGCAACAAGGTTCTGGCCTTCTGTGGGCAAAAAATTAAGCTAAAGAGCCAGTAAGATATAAAAAATGTTAGCTGTGTGAAACTTATTATCAACATTCTAAAAGTAAGATGCAAGTAGAAATCATTAAGACCCTAAAGCCATTATGAAATTTATACAAAAATTAGGCTTTAAGAATTAGTAGACTAAGAAAACGTACATGCATTTCCTGGATCAGGACTATATGTTTATAGATAATCAAATTTCTTCACATCAATTTTCAAATAAAATAAAACTGTTTTCTCATGCCCTTCACGTGTTACTCCAATTATACTTGGTCCATCTAAGTCTTCTTTTTGCCTTCATTGATATACATACAAACCCAAAATTCTATATGCCTATATAGAATTATTTTAAACTATTGATCTGGAACTAAAAAATTTGAGGGGAAGAAAAAAAATCAGAAAATAAATGCAGTAGGAATTTTTTTAAGTGAATAGAGAAGAAAAATCCAAATTACTAACACTTATTCCTTATAAATCTACACTGGAAGAGACACTAACAGTTGTAAGCTGTAATACATTTGTAATACATTTAGCAGAGTTCAGATATCCAGCAGGCATTCATAATATTACAGACATGGCATTGGCATGGCATATTTTATTGTTGGAAGTGATATATGTGAAAGTAGTAAGAGAAAGGCTAAGGGTTATTTACAGGGGAAGATGGAAGTGAAGGTTACAGATATGTGGAAAGACAGGTTTCATTAACTCTATTCTTTGTAAACAGACCTTGCACCTGAATCACTCCCATTAAATAAATAGGAATAGTAGACATGTACTAATCACATCAAAAACCCACCAAAATTCTTTCTTATTTCTGAGTTTTCCTGGGATGAAAATGACAGCTGTGTGTTGAAGCACCTTAGACATGAATTCAAAGAGCGTTTTGATAGCTGCAGTCACTTGAAATGCCATACCTATTACAAGCAAACTTTCTTCTCTGAAGAAAGAATAGAATCAGGCATAAGTAGAGAAGCATCAGGAGACAGATCAAATGGCTACATAAAGTAAGCTTGAGTTGATTATTTGGTCATAGCTTTCTGATCTGCAAATTCAGCTGTTCTCATAATAAAATACTTAAGAAATAAATACATTCTGTATTTTTTACTGAAGAAAATGAACAAATGTATGGATTTTTTATAAGGTAATATTTAAAAATTAGCTGATTCATTTTCCAGTAGGGTATATAGTAGAGGAGGAGCCTGATCTAGAATGCAAATCAAGACAGGTGATAATGACCAATTAAGTAATGAAATTATCAACTACTATTATCTATATGACCACCTGTATATCACTGGGACCAGATTAAGAATATTGAATCACTGTCATTTCTTATTCTCTTTTTTGTTAATTATAAATATCTTGCATATTCAAGTGATTCTACTGCAAATTATATTAATGAAATTATTAATTTTGCTCAGTGTATAGAATTTTAAAGTGACAAAGAGGATCAGAATTTGTCTGTCACTGTACATCACATCGTCTGTCAGCCACGTGTTGCCCAAGGAAAGAGGCAAGCTGTTAGCCTGTTACTAATTTTAGTTTGTCTTTATTCAGCTTGGCTTGTTCTCTTGGGTCACTAATTAAAGTTTATGTGCTATGATTCAAAATAAAAACTTCTTCTTTCTTCTTGAAAAATTTGCTATAATGAAAAGTGACCTCAATTTCTTATCAAAGCATTTATCATAGACTGAAAGGTGTTGCAATTTTTGCCTTTACAGAAAAAAAACGAAAAGCACAATATTTTGTAATTTTTGAGTGATCTAACAGTTTCCATCATAATTACTGTTGTAAAATAGTGGTTTCTGATAAAGCTTGTATTTATGTGCTCCCAAAAACTTTAGAAAAATTATCAGCTATGGGGGAGAATTTTTCACTAAGAAGAAAATGAAGAAAAACACAGTGTTGAATTCTATGAAGAACAAATTACAGCTTCACACTGTTTTCAAACTGCTTTTCAAAAACCCATTTTGAGACACAGGGGCAAATTGACCAACATACAATTGAAGGTAGACTTGAGTTTGAATGCAAACAGCATTAAAAAAATATTTTCAACTCTTTTCGTGGTTGTAATATTTTTTGTTCTGGTAACAGAATTATTTGGGAAGTTTATGTGAGTTTTAATGAAAAGCTATCACTACCTTTTTTTTCCTCCTTCTTTCAAGCTGTGATTAAAAAATCACAGGATAATTTAAGTCTGAAGGAGCTGCAGGAGGTAATCTAATCCAACCCCAAAGACTTGTCACTTTAAACTGTTCAAATAGGATGGAGGATCAAGTGTAGTATTCTATACATAGAATGCCATGTAATAACACTGCTAACATAAAACCCACAACTCCTAATATAACAAAAAAAATCTTTACATGATGATCAAACCGCAAATATTTTCAGTCAGAAACGTGGTGACACATATTTACTACCAACTGCCATTTATGTGACTTTTTTCCAGTACACAGATTTGTACAGATTTTTTCACATGAAGTTACAACATAGTTTAAGTTTTATATCCAAACTACCTATCTGGAGTAAAAAGCTAAAAATTAATAGATTAGCATAATATTTATTAATCTGATCTCTTAGTGAGCCCAGGTCCTCACTCTTCAAGTTTATTAAAAAGGCCCCTAAGGTGCTACTATTCTCTGAGGTGAGTACAAAGGAGAACTTGACAAAAATCCCCAAGAGGTTCAAAACCAAACTTTACAGGCAAACTTTAGAACATCAAGAGTTTGACAACATTTAAAACAAATATTCAATTAAAACAAAGAATTTCACAGAGTTTCAACTTAGCAAACTCTACCTATCTGACCTTTAATCACGCATATTTCAAGAAGAGGAAATTAGGAGTAGAAATTAAGTGAAAGAGAATAAAAAGAGAAAATCAAGATATAGCTGTTGCTTTAGATCCCAGTGTATTCTCAGATGTCATACAAACCAAGGACGAGAGGGACATGACCACTTGCATCTCAGGGCAATGGATTGCACCTGCACTGACCTCCTGCAGGCACATTTGCCATTCCTATCAGAATTTTCCTTGGCCCCCTTACTCCCTTTTGTTGTTTTTTTTTTGAGCCAGTAATCATTTTCTCCAGCCTCACATCTCTCTACTTCATACTCTAATTTTACTCATCTTCACATACATGGTAACTGGAGAAGGAGGAGTAGTTAAGATTCTTACATCTGTACTAATCTGAAAAACCATTAAAAGACAGGAGTAATTGATGGGATGGAAAAGTCAGCATTTTCTACTTTGTCTACAAAAATTGATAGCTTTTGTTTCAGTCAATAGTTCTTTCTAGAATAAGATAGCTTTCATTATGTCTCCAAAGACCCTCAGACAGAAAACCATAAAAAGAATAACCATGGAATCACAGAATATGCTGAGTTGGAAGGGATCCATCAGGGTCATCAAGTACAACTCCTGGCACAGCACCATTCCCAAGAGTCACACTGTGTGTCTGAGAGCATTGTCCAAATGCTGCTTGAACTTTGTCAAGGTTTGATGCTGTGACCTGGGGAGCTGTTCCAGTGCCCAACAACCTCTGGCTGAAGGTTTTCCTGATATCCAACCCAAACCTCTCCTGACACAACTTCAGGCCATTCCCTGGGGTGCTGTCACTGTCACCACAGAGCAGAGATCAGTGCTGCCCCTCCTCTCCCCTCACAATGAAGCTGTAGCTGCAGAGAGGGCTCCCCTCAGTCTCCTCCAGGCTGAACAGACCAAGGCACCTCAGCTGCTCCTCATACAGCTGCCACTCAAGGCCCTTCACCATCCTCACCAGTATAAACACAAATAAAATTGCTCTATTTTAGTCCAAAGAACATTTTACCTTCATAAAGTTGATGGTTGAGTTTTGTTTTTTTTTAAATACTGTAAAATTAAAATGCTATGTATAAGGCCAAGTCTCTTTTGGAGTTTAAATACTAAGAAAATAACAATACTAAACACAAGCATCAAACTACATGAATTTCAGGAAAAACACATTACTAAATTCTATATGAGAACTTAGTTATGTCTAGCCAGTAAAATAGGAAGAAATTAGTCAAAGTAATATTTTCTGGAGTTTTTAATCATATTTGTTCACTTGTGTAGACTTGACTTGAATCCATGATTCAGGACGATATTTTTTTCACACTGGCCTGTATGATATACAACATGTCCTAAATTAATACTACCATAAGAGGACTGTTCATTTTTTTATTTTTCTGACAGATATTTTTAATGTAGCTAATCAGGTACAGAGATAATATTTAATGAAATTATTGCATTTTAACAAAACATTTCACATTTTTTTAAGAGTTATTACTTGAATTTACTTAACAATTTACATGAAATTTGTAATAGTGGAACCACAGGAAACAAATGTTAATCTTTTGTCAGAAGAAGCACTTTTAATAGGCCACTAGAAAACGGAAAGAATAAAATTGTATGGATAATAGACAAAAAGTGAATACAAATTAATATTCTCTTCTACTAAATTTGAAAAAAAAATTATGTAAATATTAGTATTTGACTTTCAGGGATTTGGGAGTAAGGAAAATATGTAGCATGACTAAGAAAAATCCAGTAGTTCACATTTCTTAAATACATAAAAGATATTTTTAGAGCTGAAACAAACCTAAAAAGCCCATCCAGTATTGTCTCTGAGATCTTCAGTCATCTTTCTGGTTCCTATTTTACCAATTCCAACCACATCTATCCAGAATCTCTGAGTACTATATCTCTGTAATGTAGATGTAGAGATGAGATGTAGAAAAAAGATAAAAGTTCTTTTCATTGGGAACTTATTTTCACATAGAGGATTTTCTTCACATTTTTACCAAATGTCCTGCTGTTTTTTACCAAAACCTACTTTGGACTATGCTATAGGAAAAAAGTACAACCTTTACTCTAGAGAACCATATTATAAAGAGAAAGAAATGGTGTGCATGATTACCATGTATAAGGACTAAATAGGTGATTTTTCTTTGAATAATTATTGTGTGATTCCACAAAGTGAGAAAAAGAGAAGTACCAAAGAACTCATTATTTTGTTTCTCTCGATAATCAGATTTGTTTTTCTTTGCCTTGTTTAATATGTCTTTTTGAAAGATATCCACTGTGGATTAAGGAGACAATCACACTAATGTGATTTTTGATTAGTCTGACGATTTTTTTTTCCCTTCTGCAGTCATAAAATCACAAAGAATAAGAGAATCTGAAGCTAATGACTTTAAATCAATTCTAGAGGGAAGGGTGGAATGCATAAAGGAAGGGAGCATACTTCCAAGAATATCTTTACAAATGTTTGTATTCCTTAATTTGATATCCTGTGAAATAAAGCATTTTATTAACCCTCTTGTAAGTATGGCTGTTGGTTTTGCTAGGAAGAGTATTGCAATTTATTTTACAAAGTAATATATTAGTGATTATAATTGTAAACATCTCAAAACTGGTATTTTGAGCAATTTTCTGCAATTTTCTGACTATTTAAAATTTTACTTGGCCAAGGAATATCTTTCAGTGAAGGCTTGCATATTTAAAAATGTCTCTATTGCATATTTAAACATTTCTCTATGGACTGTTGTTAAAAAAAACCAAAACTGATCAAGTTAATATTTTTTTCTACTTATATTTAGGTTCATGCAGAGTTGTTGCTAACAGATTCAGCTGAATGAAAAGCCAAAAATTTGAAAGAATCTTAGAACATACCTAAATGTGCAGGAATCTTTGCTATGTTTTCTTCAGCTGATGTATTTCAATTCTGAGCAAAGCTGAGGATTATTTTTTTTCTGATTCATGACTGAAGCTAGAACCCATAGATTAAATCATGAATGCAGCACATCCCCAAGGCAGAAAGAGCTAATTGGGAGAATGGTCCAGAGTAGATTTCACATGACTTAAGTACTAATTGAAAACAAATAAGTTAGGAGACTAACTGAATCTCATAATTCATACAGATATCTTTCAGAATCCAAAAATTCATTAGCTTATCTTCTTAAATTTGTTTAAGGTCCTTGATACTGCTGTAAAAGGGTATAGTGTTATTTCAGGTATCGCAAAGTTCCCTGAAAGACTACAAAAATCTTTTAGCCTGAAGTCAATGATTGCACCTCTGTGTGATATAGGACTTGCACACAAATTAGGAAAAGACTGGTTTTCTGGGGTAGAATTTTTTTTTTTTTTTCAGTAATTGGAGATCCTGTAGGAAGGGAAATTATGTCTGTTATTAACCTTTACTTGTTATTTCATAGTGTCTCTTTGCCTTTGCTTTAACAAGATCAGTCACTCAAATGAGTAAAAAATAAAACACCAAGAACACAAGTAAAATATTTCTCTCAAATATGCCTCTGAATATTGAAAAGTAAATAAATAAGCTGTGAAACCTACTAATTCTATTGTCTTATGCACTAATGGAAATGTTTAAAGGAACAGCAAATGTAGTACATCTACTATAGATAAAGTAACATACAAAAAGAAACTAAATGCTGAAAATAGGTGGTAGAATATAGTTTTCCAAAATATGTCAAAGTTTAAAAATAAATTATTTAGGTTAGTTACTAAAAGCTTTATTTGCAAAGCTTAGTAGTCCTGAAAACAATCTATGTAAGTGTCCATTTTCAGTGCAGAGTCATCCCAAAAGATTTTACTTCAGCTATTCTTTGCATGTGTCACTCCTAGGGGTTACACTACCACCTTTTTTATTATAAGAGTTCTGTCATTTATCTAATATATCTGCTGCTCTGGAAAGATGTTGTCTCTTTCCAGGCTATGTTTTTGTATTAATCAGCTGCTCTCAAAAGGAATACTTTTTTGGTTTCCATCCAGACTTCTACAAACTACTACTTCAAAGGGAATAAGAAACAAAAGAGATGTCTAGGATCAAATTTAACAGCGTAAATCAAAGGAGAGAAAAGATAGGAAGGGGCTCAAGATTGTCCCAAAGAGTTCTTCAGAACTGCTGCCAAGTCAGTTGTAGAAAAAAATTATTTTTCTAATACATAGTCAAAAAAATTTACTTATAATCACAGAACATAATAATAAGAAAAGAAAGAAAAAAAAAACTGATATAGTTGGGGGCAAAAATAAAATGTAAACTACATCTAGGTAAAAAAGAGTTTGTTACTTTCATGTTTTATTATTTTTTTCACAAGACTAAGCTTCTCAATAACTTCATTTTCTACATGTCTAAGCAATAAAGAAACCTAGGATAAATGATGCAATTTAACTGGGCATTTGCTTCTTGAAAAAGAGTTCTGCACATAATGTGTAATGTTGATGCAGTATAAGCAGGAGTGTAATTGGGTTTTGTTTATCCAATATGTATGCCAATATGTGGACAGCACAACAGTCTATTGTGTTTGCTGGCAGGTAAATTTCTCATTTAGTGAGAAGATAGCTCTTCTAAAAAAGCAAACACAGAACTTAATTGATAGTGAATGTTTAATTCATTTTCATAAAAATCAATAGTGTTTCTCAAGGGGATAAAGGTGAATTAATTCATTTATCTAGATCTTTAAAGCTGATGCATAGTAAACATGAGGCATTTAACAAAGGTTAAAGAGTGCTTGTTGATAGGTCTTCAAAATAGCAACACTATTTTGATTTGTTTGATTTCTTGACACTGGGAGGATCATTTATATTAAATTATTGCAATATCATTCCACAGTAAAACAGGTGTTTCTTCATGTCATAGGCCTATAATGAATAAATTCGTAACACATGCAGCACAATCAAAACAGGAAAAAACACATATTTTTAAATGAAAATAAGTGAATTCAATTGTTTTGATATGATAAACATTTTAAAATACATATATACAGAATGCTAAATGCTAGTAAAATCTCAGCAATGTAAAGAAAAAAATACTTTTATAAGCTTATTGGACTTCCTATGCATTCAGCATTTTAGATTCTTGGTAATTATAAAAAGAATGAAGGATAGAAAAAAGTATAGATATCTGATAATTGCAGGGCTTTCATACTAGTTCATTATTACTGATTCAATTTGCTATTCCCTCCTTTGATGATTCTATCACATAGAATTTGGGAATTTCGTTCAGTGTGGGTTTTTTTCCAGAATCTTTATTGTCTGCTTAAAAATCTCAAAATTTAAAGAGTCAGAAATCAGCCAAGCAAATAAAGAAACAAACATTGGAAAGAAGTAGCCTCTTTTGGTCGATTTAGTTCTTGTTTAAAAGGATGCATTATATTTTAATATATTAATACTTTTATTTTGCAAATCTGTTTGCATAAATCTCCCTTGCAGGACATTTCTGGAGCTCCCTGTTGATAAAAATAGTACTAAAGAATTGTAAAATTGTCACCAGGATAGAAGATGACCTTGTTGAGAGTGAAGAGTTGAAGATATAATAGCAAAGATGCAATTTATTTTCATATTTATAATAAAATAAAATTAATGCCTCAGTCACTGGCGTTTCTTTAATTATAAAACATCATTTGATCTGTTTCCCTTTGAGATAAGAATCTGAAAACTTATTAGCAATGGTCATGCAAATTCTAGTTTTAATAACAGTAAGTGCCCATTGCATTTCTAAGTTCAGTCTGCCTCGTCCAAAATTGGCAAATGACAGAACTATTGGTTCAGATAGGTTCAGCTGCCCATTTTAAATGCACACTTACAAGTTCAACTTCCCCATATATAAGGACTTAGTCACTCAGTCACACTGGGATTTATTTGCTGATGGACATCTGCAATTACAAAGAAGTTGCTTTAGAGGCAATTGATTATGACAAGGCTTGTGTCTCATTTTTATCAAGAATTGCCAGGAATCTTAGAGCATGAAAAGACTAAATTTCATCAGCTAAAAACCCACTGAGAAGTGGCATAGCTACCAGACCTTAATGGAACTCAGTAATAGAGAGCAAAACTGTGTAGCTCAGTCCTTCTGTCCAACACAGCAAACTAGGGAAAGCTTGGAGTATTTTGCATTCAGCCTGGTAAATTGGATATGATGCCATTTAGTCAAGTTTATGATGATTGATCCAAACATAATGACCAGTCAATAAGATAACCAGGAATAGATTGCAAGTTGTATGTGAAGGTCTAGTCAAGGTCTCACTTTTAGCATGCAGCTACTATAATAACACGAGGTAAGCAAAAGTCTGAATCAATAGCATATTAACTATGTGCTATATCTAATCACAAATAAAGGAAGCTATAGGCAAATCCAACTATACAGTAAATGTAATAGAGTTTATTAATGTATGCTCACATATCAGCTACCTTAAAGAGGGCAAAAAAGTGCATCTGGATGCTGTTAAAGAGAAGTTAGTTGTCTGACATGTTACCTTATCTTTTGCTATTAACTACACTGATAGCTTTGAGATATCTTGTTTATATGCCCATACTTTTAATCACAATACTTAGCCTTGGATGGGGAGCATTTTTTATCTTTTTAGTAAAATAGTCCGCATGTGGTTATACTTAGAATTTTTTTTCCCCTGAACGATGTTATTGTTCCAGATGTTCTATGGGGACAAAAAGAAGTGAAAACTTAATTAGCTTCCACCCCAAATAATAAACAAAAAAAAGCATGTCATAGTTAAGAGATACAGACATATACTACAAAAGAAAAAACAAAAAGAAAAAAGCCTTCTTTATTTTGTTTTAATTTTTTAAGTAAATGAGAAATTAACTCACCTTCATTTGGGGTGAGTGTTGATTCACTCTGATGAATCTTTCTAATGAAGTTGATGTTTGGGTGAAACATCCTCTCTCAGAGGTTTTTGCTGGAAGCTTATTATCAGCCACAGCATAATAATTAATTTCAGTTAAAATCACCTGCAGTATAATAGTAAAACTGCTACATGACTTAAAAATCTTCACTTAAATATACAAGAAATCAAGAGTGGGTTAATGATGCATAGAGATCTACACTGCATCACTCAGTCCCATACAGAGATATTCAAGCTAGCCCAGCACAAGACAGATCTGGAACAAGCAGCAGCAGTGTTGTGCCAACATTGGGCTGTGCCAGAGCCAAATAATCCAGTTAGGAGACTGTGCTGGTGCCAAGACCCAAGTGTATATCTCTATCCAATGCTGCACAGTTTGTTATATACCTGCTAGGCTATTTGAACATTCATTACATGGAGCTGCATTGCATGGTGCAGGAATACACAGATATCCTTATTTACTATGCAAAATGCAATGGACCTTGATGTGCAGCATTCAGTATTTATTCCCCTACTGTTATGAAAACTTCTTGCATTTTCAAAAACTCATTATATGGCAACAGGGTTTCACAGTGTCTAAGATTAAGATTGTTCTAACCCTACTTCAAAGAAAGGCTGGCACTATTCCAGGCTAGAGGGGTTTTATTTTTTTGCACTTCAAAAGTGTAACAGAGGTTCATGTAATTATATAAGGACAAAGTCAGATCAGCTCAAATCAGCTAACCATCCAAACCTTGGAACTTCTGGCAGCCTATCCAAGACAACATAGATGCCAGAGTTAGTGTGTTATGAAATACTGGATAAGTATTCAGAGGATATGTCTGATGCATTATAGTCTCAAGGTGTAGAAGTTGCATTTGTTCAAGGAAATTAGGAAGTAAGGCAGCTATTCTTGTATACTGCTATTAGTTTCTAAGCTGACTGCTTTCAAGAGACCTAGTGTTTGCCTACACTACCTGCAGTTCTACATTTAAACACCCAATGTGTTTGCACAGAGTTATGAATTATGTGAATGCTGCAATTATAAAATTGGCCCTGCCCTTGTTAGTAAGGAAACATTTGTTTCTCTGCATCAGAAAACAACAAAAAAGTCGTATAATGGAGATCTTGACTGCTCTGAATATATCTCCTACTTTGAATGCTCTCTTTTCTATAGGATGTTAATTCTGTGTGTTGCTGATCCCTCAAGCTTTAATACTCTGTACTATTGTTCTCTCTATATTTCTATATTAGAACACATAGTACATGTACACTTTAAAAAGATCATGTTAGACAGGAGACCAAGTGCCATTAAGCTGAAAGATTATCAGATACAATTAAGAACATGCTCACCTTAGGTTTGAATTTAGCCCATTGCTTGCTAATATTGAAAATACACCAGAAACTTCTGTGTTTAATAGAAGGAAATTAGATACAATTTTTCTTGGGACTTCATCCACACCCTAGAAGGAAAATAGTTCCACACTTGTACCATTACAATAGTAACTGTAGAGGTGTGACATCAGTTAAAGAAAACTAAGGCAATAACAAGCTATATGCTATCTGGGTGTCAGAAAGGATTCAGATCACTTCCATGGTGGAGCCATCTGAAGCTTTGTGTAATATTTTTCCAGCTATTTCATTATGTTCTGCAATATTTAGAAATCCAAAACATAGGTTTTTCCCAATTCTATAGATTTACTAAATGCCATTACTTGCTCATATTTCAATAAGATAGAACACTCATTATGTATGCATCAAGTTTTATCACCCTGTTCCTGAGTATTTTGGCAAGCAACTTTGCCTACTCACAGTGTGAAATGTGATGTGCTTTTACAATAATAAGAGTAGTGGTCTTTTAAATTAAGTACATTACAAAGATTGATACCTGATTGAGTCACCTTAGAAAGTGACTAAATTCTAATTGAAGACAATGTTTAGGTTAAAAATCTTGGAAAACATTTACTGTAAATTTTTAATTTGTTTGTTTTCTGACTACCATTTTTTTTGTCTCATCTCAAAAAAGTAACAGGAAAAGTAGATTTCACTGAACTTTGGTCTTTTCTTAATAAAATATTTCCCCTTGTCAGACTTTTTCCTCACTTTTATGATTTCTCTAGGGTAAAGAATATGAATAAAATAGCTAATACATTATCAAATGTGGCTAATTTGAGAAAAAGGTTTTTTTTTCTGTGTCTGGTAGTATAACCGATATACAGACTAGATAATCAGAAAATAAGTTTGGAAAACTTTTTTAATGCAGTGACTTTTCATTTCCAATTGTCTGTTCTATCTCAGTTTGCTTCCTTGTAGTTTTTAAATCAATATTGATCTCGGAGATTTGTAGAAACTCATGCTGATAACTCTGCAATTATTGTCCTTTCTCTTTAATTTCTTCAAGAAAGTGGAACTTTAAAGTTTTGAAACTGTGTGAGTAGCCCCATCACAACAAGTAGATGTTGAGGACATGTTGACATTTCTGGACAAGCACCTTAGATTCTCCAGCTAATCAGTGCTCAAGAAGTGATTACATAGGTCAGTGCCTATCTTACATCAGTAGAGAAAATGTGGCAGTCTAGGGTAAAGGAGAGAAACCAGTTATAAAAAAAAAAAGGAAGACAGCCAGTTATAACACAATATATAAATCGAATATATTTCAGTACAGAGAGGTATATCAAGTAGCAACTTATTTGTTTGCAGCATATATTGTATTCCTAAGCACATGTTTTTCTGGGTTTGTTTGCAGTCAGTAACCATTCAAGAAATTCCAATAATTTGGGGAGAGGGAAGGGTAGATGCTACAGACTACCTTGCTCAAAAAGGTGATTTTCTTGGCAGGGGAGTGGACAGAGTGGGAAGTGAGAGTGGGAGTAAGAGTGAGGGGAATTGAATTTTTAGTGAAAGCTTAATATAAAATAGTTTTTGTATTCCAAAGTATTATGGAGATGTGAGCATTTAGGCTTCCCACTAAAATTGTAAGAACCTGGAAAATTATGAATGGTACTTCTCACTTCAGAAATGGAAGAAATAGTCAAGCCAATGTTTAACAAATTTAAAATAAAATAAAAAAAAAAAAGAGGAAAAAATTTTCAAATTGCAATCAATATATTAAAAGATGGCTTTCTTAAGATGAACAGTCTTCTTTTCCGCTTAGCAAGATGCTAAAATGTGCTGCTTCAATAATTTTAAAACTTTCTTTAAAAATGCTTTTGAAGCTGATAATTCATTTAAACAGTCTTTTCTTCACAAATTGTTATATTTTCAATAAGGAAATGTATATAGGAAGAGGGAAGATGGGAATATTTTTCCAAAAACATGACAAATTTTGCAATCTGGTTTCTGAAAGCACTGCTAGCCTGCATCTCTGCAGTGTGTGAAGGGGCATTTTCAGAGGCAGGTGGAAGATGGCATTCTGATTAAAGCATGAATGTGTGACTCAGAAGGCTTGTAAACATGAGAGTTTAGCTACAAGCTTCCACCGTGATATTTGGCAATTTAGTTACTCTCTATTTCAGTCGGCTCTTCTCTTTGAAGCAGGTGTGCCTTGCAGAGGTACTGCAAGGGTAAAGGTATTAACATCAAGCTGCTGTGGTGATGAAGGTTCTGTAAGTACCCACATAAAAATAGCAAATGTACTTGGACTGCAGTTCATTCAACAATTAATGAAAAGGTGTATTTCCTTGAAAATGACTATGGTGGAATTATTAGAGGCAGTGGTTCATTTATGTTATATATTATTTATTAAAGTATCACTTTTATCTTTAAAATGAAATAGTCCTTGCAAATTTGTCCTTCATGTCCTCAGCTCTCCTGTTAAGGATTATTCTGAGGAGTGTTTTAAACATCTTAATACTTCATACTACTTTCTTTAGAATTTAGAAAAAAAAAAGGTCCTGTAAAATCTTTCATAGTACTGCAATTACATGCACAATCAATATCATTATGTGATTCAGATGGATATATAAATCAGCACTATTCCACTTCCCTTAGAAGTGTTCAGTGTTCTCAAAAGATCAATTTTATATTTACCTTTCTATATAGATAAAAAATACATACCTGTGTCATATAAATACAAATTAAATATATAATAGACATATAGAGCATCAAAGAGGTGATTTGAAAACTAAAAAATACATTCTAAATATAATATGCTAAATATTGTCAATTCTAAGCCATTCTGCATTTAACTGACTGAAGATAGCAGTAGTATTGGCCAAGTCTTGTCCCATCACAGCACAGTTTATTTTATTTTGAAAACTCTTCTGCTGCTTCCATATAGGATGTTGAGATACAAAACCAAAAGTAGCTACCAATTAGATACAAAAATAAAAACAGATATCTAATAAGAGGACCTACAAAAGTAGATTTTTGCACCAGGATTTGAAAATTAATATTCTTAATACAATAAGGTTTAAGAAGATGTCTTAGTATCACTACTGCAGTCTCCTTACTAAGTAAACAAGATATTTGGGATATGCCATTGACATCTAGGTCCTATTCTTGTAAAAAAATATGAATAAAATGCAGTTTTTCAGGTCAATCTTTATAAGAACAGAATGCGGAACCATATTTTTTCTGAATTTGTTTTCCTAAAGTACTCCTTGTTTCCTAACAAGCTATAAGAGGAGAAAGCAGAAAGCAAGAAAGAAAGCAAACCAGCAAGAAAGAAAACACACAAGAGAAAGCAAGAAAACAATACAGGGAAGCAAAAAATTACTTGCTCACAGCCACAGAAATTTATTTTCAAAAGAACATACATTTTAAAATTTGAATTCCAAAAAACTCCCTGACTTTTACTTTCTTTTATTTATTTTTCATAAATTATCTGTCCATGGCTTATATAAAATGGCCACAATATTTATTAATTCTATTGTAGAACATTTAATTAAAAAAACAAAAGAAAAGAAAATAAAAAGGAAGTTAGATGAAGGAAATATAAATTATTAAAATTAAATAATATGAGAAAATATTATTTTTAAAGTCCTGGAAGCAGTCCCTTTTTTTGACATTAAAGACGTGGTCTATTTAAAGAGATTTCTTTGAAAACCATGACATTAGGCATTTAGAGTCTAGTGTAGCTGAAAAGTATATTTGTTTTCATTCCAATAAACAACTTTTGTTCCTGTTAGCATTTGTAACTATACTTTCTGCATATATTGCTGACTTAAATTCTTCATTTCCAGGCTTTTTTCCTATTTTCAAGGTTATACCATTAAGGTATTTTTTTCAAGTAATTGGTAATCTTTCCTCTTCTCAAAGCCACTACAAACTTATTTTGTTGTTACTACTGCTTTATTCTAATCATGCTTGATTTGATTTATTTTCCCTGGTAAGAAATATTTTGCTGCCTTCAAAACAGGCATTAAGACAGACACATATGATTAGCAGCACACTATAGAAATTTTAAGGTTATGTTTTTAATAAAAAAACTTGACTCTCTAAGTCAGAAGCTTTTTTCCTACTCCTCTCCACTCCTATGCTGCCAAATTTTAATTTGTCACAGTGGCCATAAACACCACTTGGTAATTCAGTCAGTGTCTAGGGTGGAAACCAGACTGCTAGGTCTCCTTTTGTTCCTGCCCTGCTAGATGTCCTCTGAATAGGCATTTTTACATGGTTGTTACCTTGAGCTTTGAAAATGATGAGGCAGAGAATGGATAGTAGAAGTGAATTTAGTTACTCTGTTATGTTCTAACATTTGTGGTGTACATCAGCATTGGAAGTTACAGATTATGCCACAAAATTCATCATTGAAGGCTGAGCATAGCCCACGGGTACAACACCAGTCAAAAATATAAGCTCCTATGTGTGTTAAAATAGTCATGCATTGTTTCTGACGTTCTTACTTACTTACTTGTTTTACTTACCCTTCATAGTCACCCTTACACGTTACACCTTTTGTGTAACATGTGCAGTATGATCTGAAAGTTAAGGCTTATTTTCACACTTAAATTTTGATCTACTTATTCTAATTCATTTTATATTGTTATATCATGAATGCAAAAACTTTAGAGTCAGCACAAATAAAAATGTGTTTTCCCACAATTTTCCAGCGATTAAAATAGATAGTTGTAGTTTTTATTATCTGCATGTAAACATTTCTTAATTCTGGGAGAACACTGAGTTTTATGATCCTTAGAGGTCTCTTCTGTCCCTAACCATTCCGTGATTCTGTAATTCCTTCTCATAAAAACACTCTGCTTTTTGGGTCACAATATTTCCCCTAATCCTTGGGTTTGCTATCTTCCCTAATTCCACAGGGGAGCACTCTGCAGAAAGTGTGACTGGGTTAATTTGTATATTATCAAGAATTCTTTTGGTTTAGAGAGGCTAGATGTGACCCAGAGACTGCATGAATATCAGACAGAATGTAAAACTTCAGCCACGTAAATGGTGACATTTATGGCTGTTTTTAATGTATTTCATGAGGCAGAAACAATAAAATAATCTCTGTATCTCAGCATTTTTCTGTTTCCATAGATTCCAAAGTGAAACCTGGCATCAAATATTAGAAAAGTAAATCTTTCTTGCAAATATAGCAAATTACCCTTGTCTGGAATGATCAAAGCTGGATACTTTTGCATGGTTCCTCTGCTGAAAGTATTTATTCAACAAAATCCACAAACTCATAACCAAGGACTCTCATACTTAAATTCTCTTCACTAAGCATTGCATTTTATGGCCTAAAAATGTTTTCAGCTGAATTTGTACAAAATGACTGCACATATGTGGCTAGTCATGTAGATCTAGTTTGAAAATCAACAAAAGCCGCAACATTCCCTATGGTGATGAGCAAATAGTTATTCAAGGCTTGTCTTCTGATAGAAAAAGGCATTTTTAATGCAATTTAATATCATATTTCATCAAAGTTTAAAAAATTCCAACACACATTGTTTTGAAGTTTGCATTTTTCTCTCAACTTGCATAAATCTTGATTTTTTTTCTCCCACTTCCTTTATTGTCTACTGTCTTGCCAAATGACTTTGGTTTTTTTTGGATAGTTTCTCCTGGCTCTGACTTCCTTATTCCATCCTCAGACCACTAACTTCAGACTCTTCTCAAACCAGTTCCCTTTTTCAAGCTGATATTCTAACAAACTGCTTCAGCTTTACTCTTCATGGTTTTTTTTCTCTCATCTTCTGAGAGAAAACATGACCCAGTAGTAGTCAACAGTATTCTGATGGGTATTGCTTGCTCTCTGTGAGAACATGCTCCCAGTTTGTGCCATAGAATTAACCAAAAAAGGTTACTTTCACGTGTAACAATTTTGGAGGTTTAGCCAAAATGTTAATTGTAAGGATAGAAACATAGAATAATAATGGTTGGAAAACAATTTCAATGTCATCAAGTCAAACCTTTGGCTGAATACCACCTTGTCATCTAGACCATAGCACAAAGACGAGACTAAGCATTAAGCACAGCACTTCCAATCATCTCTTGGACGCTTCCAGATGACTCAGTTATCTCCCTGGACAACTTATTCCAATACTTAATCACTGTTTCAGTGTGTGTTTTTTTTATTTTTCTAATATCAAATCTGTGTTTTCCAGTGTAACTTGAGGCCATTTCCTCTTGTCACTTGTTATCTTAGAGAGGAGGCTGACCCTAGCCTTCCTACAGATTGGTTTCAGGTACTTGTAGAGAGCAATAAGGTGGCTTCTAAGCCTCCTCTTCTCCAGGCTGAACAGCCCCAGTCCCCTCAGGCACTCATTGTAAGGCTCGTATTTGTTCAGACCCTTGCCCAGCTTTTTCGCCCTTCTCTGGAGCTGCTCCAGTATCTCCATATTTTTTTTTTTGTGGGGAGAGTCTCAGAACTTAACACAGGACTTGAGGTGTGGCCTCACCAGTGCAAGCAGAGCAGGACAGTGACTTTCCTGGTCCTGCTGGTCCTGCTATTGCTGGTACAGGCCAGGGTGCCATTGGCCTTCTATCTCTCCTGGCTCATACTCAGCCACGGTTTAGCAGCACCAGCAGGTCCCATTCTGCAGGCAGCATTCCAGCTGCTCTTCCCCAAGTCTGTAGCCCTGACTGGGGCTGTTGTGACTCAAGTTTAGGACCCAGCTCTTCACCTTATTGAAATTGATACTTATTGGCCTCACCTATTAATCCTGAGTATACAAATCCCTCTGCCTTTCCAGTCTCCAGCACATCAACACTGTCACCCAGCTAAGTGCTGTCTGCAAAAAACCTGAGAATAAACTTCATACAGTTGACCATTAAATGATTTTGAGGCAAAAGATAATCAGGAAGTACTTTGTCTCTGCTGTTCCCAGGAATCTGTTTCTATGCATGTAATCACCATGCATAAATTTCTCATTTGTAAGGTTGTGATTGCAATGCCCCATATTTCACAGATGTGTTGTTATGGAAACTGAATTTAAAGGAAAACTTAAATGGAGACAATGAGAGTCAAGTAGGTATCTTAAATTAAAAGAAAAAAAAAATAAAAACAGATTTATTTCTCCAGATAAAGACATGAGGTTAACAAATGAGAATGGCAAAGAAAGGGCAGAAACAGATAGGATGTGCCATGTGAACAAAAGAAATGCTGATTCAGGAAAGAAAAGGTTTCAGAAAACTAGGTGGGCAGCTTGGGCTAGCCCCTACGGCAAAACTAATTTGCCTGAGTGATACTTGTACAGCAGAAAATGCAATCTGACATTGACCTTGTCAGTACTGCAGTCACAATGTTTTTACAAGGAAAAAAATCCTTGAAATATGGATTTCAATAGAATGAAAACACATGGTATCCTTCCACATGGTGCAAATTTCTTCTTTTTCTGCACAAACTAGGCATGAGAAACAAAGGGGATTTCCATTTTTCAGTTTTCTGCTTTCTTTATAGGAGTGGAGAATCGATGAATACACTTTTACAGTGTTTTTTCATCGATGAATACACTTTTACAGTGTTTTTTCAAGGTTTTTATATAGCAGAGGCTTAGTCAACATCTATCAGTGCTAAGTAATCTCTAACACCTATTTTTTTGTCTTGTAGGGACACAAATTTTTGCCTTTTCTTATTGCTGCAGTACAATTGTGAAATAATTTTAAAATAGAAAACACAGAAAAAAAACAAACAGCAAAAAATAACATCAACAAAACAAATATGCTCCCCCCAAAAAAAAACCAAATGCCCAAACAGAAGAACACAAAAAATCCCCAGAATCCTCAAGAATCTTGACTGGCAGTACTCTGACAGCACTATCACTGTGGTGAAACAGACTGCAAAGCCAAACATTACTCCCACACAGGCCACTGAACAAGATAAGCATTCTTTTTGCAAATGACTTAGAGATAGTGCAAGATAGTAAGTGCTATCCAAGTGCAGTCCCTTTGTTTTTCCTGTCTTTGCTTCTTCATCAGAAAACTTTTCAAAATTTCTCATTATGAGGATATGTATTTCAGACCATGACAGTAAGAGCATGGCTCCTTGTGTAAGCTCTTTGGGAAATTTACAAATACACCAAGTGCAGATTTGCTCCTATTGCTCACACATCCATGCTTTGAGGGTCAAGGACAAAAATTGTAAATGGGAAATAGCTCAAGAAACCTGTCTTTGTACAGATTGGGTGGTACTGTCACTAAATATTTGATATGACAAGACAGTTCCTTTTCTCCACAGCTTATAGGGTTGAAAGAGAGAAACAAAATAATGTTTTTCTGTATGATTATGCCTAGAAGTATAATTCTTCTTCTGACTTCTTTTACTGGTCTACAAAACAAGTAGTCACGTCACTTTTACACTATTAGGCATTAGGTTTGTGTTGCAAGGCTTTGGTAGGAGGGAATTCAGGGACTGTTTCTGTGAAAAGTTGTCAGAATCTTCCCCTGTGTTTGAAAGAACTAGTGCCATCTGACTTCAAGGCTGAGCCCATCAGTGATGGTGGCAGCACCTCTGCAATGACAGAGTTAGAAAAATAGAGGTGTTAAAAATTGAGGAAAAAAGAACAGCTGGAAGAGAGTGAGAATATGTGAAAGAAACAACCCTGCAGACACCAAGGTTAGTGAAAAAAGAAGGAGAGAAGGTTCTCCAGCTGCCAGATGAGATATTCCCCTGCTGTGGTGAAGATCATGGTGAGACAGACTGTCCCTCTACAGCCCATGCAAGTCCATGGGGGAGCAGATATCACTCTGCAGCCTGTGGAGGATCCCATGTTAGAGCAGATAGATGCCTGAGGAAGGCTGTGACCTGATGAGAAGCCCCCACTGGAGTAGATTCCCAGCAATACCTGTGGCCCTATGGAGAGAGGAGGGAAGTGGAGCAGGTTGCTGGAAGGTCCCTTCTCCATGGTGGAACAGTTTATGAAGAAGGGAAGGACCCTTCTGCTTGGAGAACTTCAGGGAGGACTGTCTCCCATGGGAGGGACCCAACACCAGAGTGGAAGAAGGGTGTGGGAGTCCTCCCCTGGAGGAGCAAGGAGTGGCAGAAACTGATGCTGAACTCATTGATGACTGCAACTGAGATGAACTGACTGCAAACTCTATTTCCCATCCCCATGTACCACTGAGACAGAGCAGATAGAGGAATCGGGATTAACTGGGGAAAAGTGATCTAAGATTTTCCTTTTATTTGTCATTACTCTGATTTTGATTGATGATAAAATTGAACTAATTTCCTAAAGGCAAGTGTGTTTTGCCTGTGACAGTGATTGATGAGGGAACTCTCCTTGCCCTTAGCACATGAGCCTTTTGTTATATTTTCTGTCCCACTGTCCAGCTGAGGAGGGGAGTCACAGAGTGGCTTTGATGGGCACCTGATGCCCAGCCAAGGTTAACTGAGCACACCGTGTTTCAACATGTTCAGGGTCAATGAGCATAAAAATCACTCTGAAAGTCCCTTAACCAGTGTTCCTTATAGAAATGAAATGCAAATCTGCCCATACTCACATAAACTTCTATGCTGGCCTCCAAACTCCTTTGGGCTGTTCACCTGGGTTTATTCATTGTTTCATATTTAAAGCATTTTTTACAGCAGAATGAAAACACAGCATGAAGCAAAAAATACTTTCTGTGGAAAGAATTATTTGTCCACATCTCAGATTATGTAGTAAATATTGAGGTACAGCAGTTCTTACTTTTAGCTTTAAGGGAGTTGATTTGACCCAATTTTATTTAGTTCCTTACTAAACTATCCCCACCATTTACCTCTTTAAAGAGCTTGTTTCCTTGGATAAAATTCCTCTGGCCTAATTTTGAATTTTTAAAGGCTTAAGACTACCAAAAGGTATCATCCTACGATAACTATTCAAAATAGAACATCTAAGTCACACTTCAGTCATGATTATTTTTCTTCATTGACTTTAAGCAGACATTTGATGATTTAGTGACACTTTAATGGCTAACTTTTAGACTTCTGAAATTAGATAAAATGAATAGCATGTACAGTATAAAACCAATGCATTTTACAATGAATGCATACTAAATATGTGTGCTATCAATCAAATCCAAACATAAATTTCAATTACGTAGGTGACATTTCTTGTAGTACCATGGTTCTCTGAAACCACTTTTAAGTTCTGTCTTTGATTATTCCCCTCTACTTCTACCCAATGGTAGCTATCTTGTTCATTTAAGTAGCCCCTGTGAACCAGCATCTTACTCTTTCCCTACCTTCCCTACATCTTCAAACATCACTTTGCTGAACATCTACATTTTTATCCTTATACAACTTCCATGACCTGACTCTGAATCTGTAGGTCCTCTAACTTCA
This sequence comes from Erithacus rubecula, assembly GCF_903797595.1. NCBI lineage: Eukaryota > Metazoa > Chordata > Aves > Passeriformes > Muscicapidae > Erithacus > Erithacus rubecula. The sequence continues at coordinate 65,169,807 of NC_136658.1, forward strand.
CCAAATTCCTTGCTCTTTTCACCTTTCCCCAGAGTCCCTCTTTATTTCTTTTCACTTAATCTGCGTCTCTCAGTCATAAGGTTCAAGTGGAGAGCAAGAAAAGTAACTTGAGGGACATGTTCTTTATTTTACCAAGTGCACTGTTGTAGGGGGTAGCTTCAGGCCCTGTGTGAAATAAGTTTCCCAGTGGGATGTGGGAAAAAGAAGCACCTACCATTGCATTTGAACCTTCAAACAACTGAAGTGCTGCAATCTTGAGCAAAGTTTAAGTCTACAGTAATTTAAATAGTGTCTGTGTCTAGCAATTCACTTGAACAACTCTGTCCAAGAATAAGAATGTTCAAGAGTACATTTTGCTTAAACATCCAGATTTCTATCTCAGTAATGTCATTAGTGATTCAAATTATGTGCACGAGTTTCAATTTTATTATATGTGACATAAAAAAAGAAAAACAAAGCAAAACAAAACAGAAACCAACCAATCAAACAAAAACCCACCAAAAAAATCCTGAACCAAATCTACTTTTCTCAAAATTTTATATTTTAAATAGTATTGAAAATAATATTGAACAGTATTTAAATAGTATTGAATTCTTTTATTTTTCAAGTGCCATCTTCCAAGTAACATATATCCAAAGCAGAAAGTTTCTGCTGAAGAGCAAACCACATGAAAATGTCCACTATATTTGATGCAGCTTTTGTCTTGCATATGCCAAAGACATTCATCTGACACTTGAAAAAGAATTCAACTCCTGATAACTACTGGATTATGGAGGAAAAATGAGAGCCCAAGACTCAAAAAGGTAGTAATATTTGAATTCATACATCAGATAGTTTTCTTTTAGGTAAAAAAAAAAAAAAAATAAATCAGTCCCAATATTTAGGAAATATGATACTCTGATGAGAGAGGGAATAGACCCATTTGATTCACTAAATGGTGGATGACAGTCTTAAATCTGGCATTTGATAATTTAAAATTTAACTAACATAAACCAAATCGTTTCACTGTTAATATGACTTATTTTTCACACAGAACTTCCCCCTAAAAAAAATACAACTCCGAACAAAAACTTTACACATCACTAACTTATCTTTTAACTAATTTTGAAGGGTATTTTCCTTGCATGCTTATGAAGTAGGAATATCTATTAAGTCTTCTTCTAGGAACATTATATAAAAATGCACATTTCCTTTTTTAATAAATTGATTACTTTTTTGTTTCCATTTTTGGACGTGAAACTTAGAATTTATCTTCTCTTTCTACATCTTCTACTGCATCCCTGTCTTATCCTATCTATATTAAATTACTTGTTCCTCTCACTATTTTCTAACCTAAATTCTTATTTCTTACAATGGGTTTATCCATGGGTTTTTCAATACATTTCTTCCTCCTTTTGATCTGAGGAGTGACACTTTCTCTAGTTCTTTGTATTGCTATTGAACATATGGGTTACATTCTTGAATTTCTATATTTTTAAAAGCTCATTATCCTGAAGGGTTTTCATACATTATTTGAATTCAACCCCACTATTGATCATACTGATAGGCAGATATTTACAAAGCACTAATTCTGAGACTTGAAATAAGAAAACAATTTATAATTACATTTTTTTAAATGAACTATTTTATTCCTGTATTTTTTTTAATATCAGATGATTTCAGATTACAATTGAGAAAGTTTCACTTTTTGCTATATTCTTAGACAATTTAATTTAATAGCTACATCTCTGCACACTTGGTTTAACTAAATTACACCTTAAGCCAGAATAAAATTTGAAGGCTTCAATATGTGAATAATAAACCACACAAGAATTAAAAAATAAAAAATGAAATGTGTGAAGAAAATTAGGAAGCTTGTCACTCTTCTTCTTCCTCCTTGTAAAGCTAATAAATTTTTTAAGGTCATGGTAGTTCTCAGCCAGATAAAATCAAGTTGCCAATCACAGGAACAAAATAATTTGAAGGCTTTCTTTATAGAATCTAACATGATTCTTTAAACACTCCAATGATACTTATTAACTTGTTTTACTTTTAAGATACTTTTTCACTTTTTATTTTCATTAGATTTTTCTCTGAGCTTGAACCTCATCTTAACAAAGCAAAATTTCAGAGTAACTCTGGAATTCAAAAGGGTACAGAGAAGAACAGTTTTGGTGTGGTGTTGGGTTTTTTGTTTGTTTTTTTGGTTGGTTTGTTGGCTTGTTTCTTTGGGGGGACTGGATTTGTTGGTTTAGTTTTTTCTCCTATTATTAATAATTGTATTTTAAATTACAAGTTATTATTTTGGTGCTTTTTTACCTGTACTGGTATTTCCCAGGGTCGAAAGCATAATGTCAATTATTCAGACTGATCATATGGATGACATGTTGAAATATGCTTTCATGAAAAATCACTTATCATAAAAACAGTGGCAGATTTTTAAATCAGATTTCCATCCTTAGCCTTCCTGCTACACTTTTCTCAATACATTTTTCCAAGTTATTTTACAATTAATTTTAAATTATTCAATGATTTCAGTTCTTTTTTCACTAAAGTTTCAGATGCCAGAAAGGCTTTCTAACTACATCTATAAGCTGTCACAGATTTATTTTCCTTTTTCAGATGCAGTCTCACACTTTATAGGTTAAATCTGAACTAGTGCTATATCTAGCAGAGAAGGCAGGCATAGGAAGAGTTTCATTCCCCCATCTGCAACTCTTTATTCATCTTCTTAGCCTCATGTTTTGATAAACTTCAGTATTCAGACAAAAGGGCTGTTAAATATCTGCTTCTTATTAATAATTTTGATTTTCTTTGTTCTTTTGTTTCTCAAAGTTCCACAGTAATTTTTCTTTTAACATACCTCTGAAGTATCTCTTTCTTCTGAGGATTATGGCAAACAATAATCCAACTTGGGTATTGAAAATGATCTAATATATCAGTTTGGAATGCTTCCAGCTGAAGAAAATCTCATTCTTCTAGTCTCTATACATTTCTTTTCAGAATGTTATCTGTCACAAAAGAAGCCTTTGATCCACCACTTAGAGCTGCATTTTTGTTTTGCTAGTTGATTTTTGCAGATAATTTTATCGTTTCTTCTATTATTTGTCATTTTTCCCATGTAGCATACTGCAGCTGGTAGTAAATATAAAACACCTAGATATCCCCTCTGAATCAGAGTTGTGTACTTGTAGCTGGTCAAGTTTAATAGAAATGAATTTTGTCATAAAGAACCCAAATATTTTCAAAGCAAAGGAACTTTTTAGAGGCTTGATAGCAAAGAAACCATGCCCACAAACTCTCAAACAAATCAAACCCACTAATCAAACAAACCACATGCCACAGTATGAATCACAGAATGGTTTGAGTTGGAAGGGACTTTAAAGTTCCAACCCACCTGCTAGGGATAGGGACATCTTTCAAAAGATCTGGTTTCTCAAAGCCCCATTCAACATGGCCGTGAACACCTCCAGAGGTGGGGCATCCACAACTTCTCTGGGCAACCTGTTCCAGCATCTCACAAGCCTCATCATAAAAATGTCTTCCCTATGTCCAATACAAATCTACCCAGTTTCATATAAAAGTCTCTGAGAGATATTCTGCCGTCTGGTTTTCATGGGATTACAAATCCTTATGTCATAGACTTGAATTTTCAGTTCGTATCTCTGCTCTGAAGACTCATGAATGTAAATTTTTGTGTCATACAACCAGTTAAGCAGGAAAGGTCTCACCATGAAGATTTTGCTTTAGGTGGTAGTCATTCGCCAGATTTGATACTGATTAACCAATTTAGATCAGAAATTTTCAGGCAGCGTCACCTCTAGCAATTCTCTACTTTTATAAATGGTCTCACAAAATTCCTCTAGGTAGAGTTAACTTGGATATGAAAGGCCTTAGGCTGCTTCTGCAGAACCTCAAATTTAAGTGTGCTCATCACATGTATTATCTCTTTTATTCTTGATGCAACATGTTTATTATTATTATTATTATTATTATTATTATTATTCACATTTCAAGAATAAATTAGGTGGAGGGGAGGTGGCTATTTTCAGTTTGGTCTTTTTCTTGCCTTATTTCACAAGGTTGCTGCTGACACTTTACAGATACCATACCTCCCATTTGAATCATATGAATATCCCATCTCAGAAATGGCTAGAACCCACAGGTTTCAGATAGCTATGGAGACACATGGGTATTTCTATTTTCAGATAGAAATTCCTTCATGCCTAGACAACTTCAGGACAGTTTGTCCATGAGGGTGGTTTGTCTGTTGATGATGAAAGATTTAAGCCCTAGTTCACCTTTTGTTTGTTTAGTTCTTCACTGACTTTAGTGTCTGCAGAGCTCTTTCTCTCCGATATTCTCACCCCTCTCCCTATGAGCTGTCGAAAGGCAGTTTTTTACCCTTTCTTTCATATTTTGTTACAGAGGCACTGACTGACCCAGTGGCAAGTTCATCTTAGAGCTAGCTGGAGCTGGCTTACTCCAAGATAGGAGCAATTTCTGTTCTCTTCTCACAGGTGCAACCTCTGCAGGACCCCCACTAATAAAACTTTGACATGCAAACATCACATCCACCTGCCCATGTGCCAATAAACCCGACCTCTGCCCCTGGGAAGGTGATTAAACAAATCTCATAAAATTTATTTTCTGGCACCTGAAAAAGAGTAAGGTGATTGCGACTAGTCAGCACAGATCTACCGAGAGAAAACCGTGCCTCAATAACAGCACATTCTTTTATGATGAGGCTTCTGGTGATGTGGATAAGCATGGCTGGTAATCAAAATTCAGAAATTGTAATCATCAGGTACAAATTCCAGCTGGAGATCAGTTAACAGTGTTTTCCCTTGAGTATCAATATTGGGGCAAAACTTTTTATTAATGCTGTGTGGGATGAGATGAGTGCATTCCAGGGGGGAATCACCAAATTTTACAGAGTAGTCAATATGGGAGAACATGAATGTTACTCAGAGGGACCTGAACCGGCTAGAAAATTGACTAACAGAAACCTTGTGAGATTTAGTAAAGATAGACATTAAGTCATGCATATGAGATGTATTGTGTATGCAATGCAAACAGCAAATGGATGTCATGTTTTCAGTGAGGACAAATACAACACCTTTGATAAATACAACTTTTTACAGATTGATGAGGTTCAAGAAGCTGTTAAAAAATAAAAAATGCAAATATGATGGAAAAATCTGAGAAATAAAAAGTCATTACTTGTAAAGGGAAAAATATAGGGAAGTCATTCCCTAAAGTATTTTGTTTATTTAGTTTTTGAGGTTAAATGGTGAGGCATTTAATTAAATCAATTAAAAGAAAAAAAAGTGGTTTTCTTTTTTATTGATTCTAAGCAGTAAGAAAACATCCTAAATTATCTCATTCATAAAGATGTTGAATTGGCTGTCCAATTAGTTATAGAGCAAATATCTAGACAGAAAAACATCAGTATGGGTTTGGCCAGGGATAATGTTATTTAGCTGTGCATTTGATATATGGTTACTGATACTGCTTTATTCTTTCCCTTGAGTTTCAACAGTGATTAACAAAGGAGGAAAGTTGCAGGTTTCATTATTGATTACATTGTCTCCAACTTTGCACACACAGATTTCTTTTCCCCAGTTTATAATAGCAATAATTACCTTATTAAAAGAATTTAAAAAGGATTAATGTAATTGAATGGCTAGGCTTGACAAACCTTTTCAACTAAGATTTTGGTTGCCAACACATCCCCAGTAAATCCTCTTTCTTTTTGTGGATATATTGGTTCCTCTTTTATATTGGTTAAAAAGTGGCTTTACTTCTGCCAGGACCTTCATTTAAAGAGGGGGCAAAAAAATGACAGAGACTCATCTCAAACACATTTAGCTACTAGCCTCGGTTTCCTGATTATTCACAAAAATTCTATTTCTCAAGGCAATATGTATAATTTGCAATGAGGAAATGTTAACATTTTCCTTACACTTCTCAAATAAGTAATTTTCTGTTTAAATGGAACTGAAAGAAACATTGGACTAATAGCATTGAAAGAAAAAAAGATTTCTTCATTTTCTGGAAAAAAAAAGGGATCATTCATACAGAATTCAGCTCAAACCTACAAGGAGGAAGCAGGAAGAAGATGGATATGTTTCCTTAAGGGTGTTATTGATAGGAATCAGTGCTGAGCAAGAAGTTTCCCTAGGATGAAATTCTAGAAGAATGTCTTGTTGCGACTCTGCTTTAACCTGCAGGTAATTGTGCTATAAGTACATATACAATTATAGAATATGCTAAATTAGAAGGGAGGCACAAGGATCATCAAAGCCAAAGTTCTAGCCCTGCATGGGATAGCCCCAAGAATCACATCTTATGCTGTAGACAGCTGTTTAAATGCATCTTGAACTGTCAGGCTCAGTGTTCTGACCACTTCCACTGGGCATACATCTGTTTTTTTGCCTTAGCTACAAAAGGCCCCTGCTCAGCCAAGCCAGTGGTCTCTCTCAATTGCTAGACTTCTGACATTTTGGAATTGCCTATTCCTGTGTTCTTTGGAGCTGATGCTTAAAATGACCAGCGCTGATGGATGTCAGAACCTTCAAAATAATTTTCAAGGGGACTTTACTCACTAGTTCCCTGTGCAGCCCAAAGTCCGTTTTTTTCATACCCAGGCTTGAAGTTTTGCTGTTACTTTTCCTCCTGTCAACAGAGATTTTAAATTCATTTGCTTCATAGTCACTCTATCTAAGACAGAATCACCTCTTCACTCATGACAACCCCTCTGTTAACAAGCAACAAATCAAGGTTATTTTCCTTTGTCATCTCCCTATATGAAGTTTTGATAAATATTTTAGGAATCTTCCGGACCTCTTTGTGCCAGTTCTATGGTATTCCCAGTTAACATTCAGCAAGATGAAGAGCCCCAAAAGAACAAGGGCAGTTGATTTTGATGTGTCTCTTAGTTCCTCAAAGACTCACTGACAAAATTGTCCTGGCTTATCTGTAGTACACTCCTGTATATATATATATAGGGCTCCTGTATTTATAGGATTTGTGATTTTATTGGAAAAATAAATCTTAAACCTCAGATTTGGGTTATTTATTTTTGACACTGAAAGTCTTTTTTTTCCTTTTATATATAAATCCTCAGATCTCAGAAAAAAATACAGAAACAATGAATATGTATGCATTCCATTATAAATATCAGAAAGTTTTGGCTTATTCTAGTTTATTCATCATTAAAACAGTATTACATTTTTCAACTACTATATTTGATTAGAAAAAAAGAAAGGACAGAAACACTCATGATACTTCATTCCAGGGGCAGATAAGAAAGCAATACGGTTCTGTGGTTGCCTTCAAAAAAAGCTTCAATATTTACTTTTCTCAAACAAAAAGATCGGGTATAACATAATTACTGACTTGTATGACAACTGCATGACCTGAGGGGTCTGAGTATTAGCTGCAAGCAGAAAATATTGAAAGATGAAATTTCAAAAGGGAAAAAATTCTTGGAAGGATGTAGAGTTTGTTCTCTGCTTGTTCTGTTTGTTAGCTAGTCATACACATTGCTGAAATAGAAAATTCTGAGTTGTGGACTGAACTCTTTGAGGACTGCAGTGGCTTCCACTGGGCTTTCTTTTCCATGGAAACTAGGGAAATATAGAAAATATTGTCCTGTGCCCAGATTTCATTCTGTACACAATCAAGAATCAGTAAATCAAAGAGTGTAACAGACAAGCATAAAAATTCCTTCCAGTGAGCAGATTGAACTAAACATAGGGAACGAAACTTGAAATGAAGGAGAAAAAAACATGAAAATCAAATAGAAGTGATTAAAAAATAATAAAAATTCAAAATAAAAAATAAATAATAGTATAATAATATTTTAATCATAAAAGCTCAGAAAATAAGCTTTATCATTTTTGAACCCTTTGACATAACCTTTCTAAATATTGCAAGTTTTCTTGGTCTGCTTGGCTTATTTCATTAATAGCTTACTTTGAACTTAGATATTGACTAAGTAGTGGTGTTTAGTAACTTTAAAACCCCATACACAAAGTCCTGTCATAGATCTTCCTCAGGATACTTAGCAAGTTGTAAAAGCTACTATATTAATTAATTAAATGTGCTGCTTGACATAGGTAGTACTCCCTGCCTCAGAAATTTGTTGTTGGCTTACTTCTCTCGTATTGTAAGTAAATAGTTTTAGAACACCAGCTGGATCAAGAAAAATAGGTTATGAACAAGTGTGTGTATGAGGAAAGATTCAAGAAAAAGTACTAAATTATCTTTAATATTTCAGTATAACCGTGTTCACCTCCCTGTTCTGGCTTTTTCTTCCAGAGCTTCCCAAGAACAGCTGCAGCCTGAAGTGAAAAGGCATCACAGGTGGCCCTTCCTGCTGTGTCAGTCAGACCAAGAGGCGACCACAAGTCCTTTCCATCAACTGAAGAGTAAAAATATGCAGGTAGAGCTCTCCACAAGATAGGTACATTCTTCCCTCCTGTTTTGGTTTTGTTTCTTTTTTTTTTTTTAATGAGATTTGCTCTTAATATAGATTTTGGCATGTGACTTTTGGGAACCAGAGTTAAGAAAGATAATGGGGAGGTAGGTGAAAGAGAAGTAATCCTTCATTACCTCCTCCAGGAATAACAGCAGCTGGGTGTTTGTTCTGTTTGTATTAATCGTAACTTATAATGTCATGTTTTCTTTGAGCTCTGATAAATTACATTTTATTTTAAGGGGTTTGTTCACTTGATTAAATATGGATTTATATTGCTATATTTTATCCCTTTGCAAATTCATTCTATTTCTGGTAATAAGGTGAAAACTTAAGCACTAACATGAGCCGTAATGCAAGAAATGTTTTTGCACAGATAGATATTTTCTTTCATGAAAAAAGTCAGATAAGTATGGATAAGTACTTTGGTACACAAAATTCCCAAAGATATAAATCACACAAAAAAGGAGGAATTAATTTGGCTAAACGTACACATTAAGACTGCCTGCACCTGAGCTAATCACTTCAGGCTCCCTAGAAGTCAAAGAAGAGAAACAGGCACTTCTAGGTCACAATTCTTCTCATCCTAAAATAGGCATCTGAAGTAGGTCAGATGAACTGCTCCCTGAGACTGCCTATTATTCTCTACCAACTATAAAGAGAGCCCTGGTTTATTAATTCAGATTCAATGTAGATGTTTAAGGAAGATGAGATGAGTCCCATTCAGGGAATCCGGAATGACTATTCAGAGACCAATAGCAAGAAGAGAGAATTTTTGTTTTCCAGATCTGTATAGGATATAAGATAATAACATTCATCTAAACACTGATTTTAGGTTCCTATGTCATTTAAGTATTTCAGAATATTTAATCTTATTTCATGCCTTATTTTCTTTTGGCTTAGAGAAACTACTATCAACTTTTTATTGCTGTATTTCAGTCTAATGATCCACGACTCATATTCTCTATCACTAAGAAAGATGAAAGCCTTCCTTAACCTTAACAGACTTTTATGAACAAAAACTTAACAAAGCAAAGAAATTCACCTTTTCATCTATTAAAAAAGACCTGTGCTACCAATAGCTTGGGAAATATAACAATAAGGGCAGATTTGCTACTAGGCTCACTAGTATAGCTTGATTCCAGCAGGAGTGCTGTGAACATTTTATCAAATGAACAGTTTCAAATCAAGCCAAAATGCCTGAGATTTTCTCTTCCAAATTTATGTGGAGAAATAATAGAGTACAGATATATTTCTCCTCTGTAACTGTGACTCTGTTTCAGTAGTGAAAATACTGCCTTATTTGAAAAGTTTTTGGTTCAAATGAGAGAATAAAACAGTAGATGACATAAAAGGATTTTTAATGGAAAATATTTTGGAACTGATATATCAATATCTTAACTACAGCGCACCATTCAGACCATTATCCACCTAAAGTGTATATGGATAGTTTATAATGCCTCTAATCAGTAAATAAGTAAATTTTACAGTGTCAGTGAAAAATTTCTGGTCTAAAAGCTTATTTTTGAGTCTCTATTTATCATAGCAAAGAAAGTATTCCATTACATTTTATCACTGTCAATTGTGGGTATATTACGTTCATCTTAAAAAGAAAATCTAAATGAATAAGAAACCCAACTCATAAATTTTATCATTTTTCTCAAGTTATTTGTTGGAGAGAAACTGAAATAGCAGTTTTAGATAACATTTTTTGTCCCAGTCTTTGGTATCCCAAATAAGAGAAGAAGCAATGAGAATAATAGAGGAAATATTAATAGGATTTATAGCTCATTGAATTATCAGGATGCCTTCAACTGACTTTGGGCTTTTGATCAGATTCTAAAGTAAAGAAATACATTGAATTACTTCAAGTGCTTAGAGCTGTCTAACAGGGGCTTGGAAAAAAAAAAAAAAAAAAAGAAGGGATGATGCAGCTTCAGAGACTTCTAGTTCTGTCATTCTACATAAGGATACTTGTAACAAGCAAGATACATCTACACAGAAAGTAATAATGAGGTTAATGTTACTTAACATCTATCATCTTGAAATCTTGATGTCATTTAAAAATTAAGCATTTATGTAGTTTATGAAGGCTTCTTCTACCTGAAATAAGAACCTCTAGAAATTATTGTGAAACCCAAAACTTCTACACTGATTTTAGGTTAATCTCACTTTGGTTGGTGCCTCTTTATTGACCATAGATGAAATTTAGACTTCTAGTGAAATTTAGACATCTAGTGATATCTAGTGAATAAAAATTGCTAGCTTCTAAACAGCTACAGTTTTTACTTTACCCTTCCTAAAACCCTTGAAACCTAGATCAAATATGATAATGCTTGTGTGTGTGTGTTCTGGTGGGAGAGACCATCAGCAAGAAATCATTTATCAAGAGAAGAAAAAGAAATCTCCTTCACTTCCTTTAGAGAAACAATAAATAGTACAGTAATTTAAGCTGTTTAAAAAAAAAAAAAAACACATTTGTTTAACAATGTATGTAGGGTGTTTCATGCTTGAATCCTTTGGAGTTTTGGTATTTGATTGGGTTTTGGTGGGGTATTTTAAAGATGTGCCTACAGTAAGAGTATTCCTAATGTTTAACTTTCTTGTGTGAATTACTCTGTTTCTGAATAGATTAAGGATCAGATTTCAATCTTTGCCTTCATGGAGGCATAATGGAGATTTAAAACCTTTTGTTTCATAACTGACAGCTGATTTTTATGAACAGCTTATTAATCTCATACCTTAGCCTTTCACCTTTCATCTTAACTGAAATGATACAGATCATTAAGGGGTTTACTGGAAACAGACATACAATAACAGGAATACATGTGCATGCATAGTGGCACCCAAATAGAAGTTTTATCTTCATTCCAATAAATGCTTGAAATAATGCCAGGATGCATTCTGCCCCATGATGCTGGTGTTTCAATGAAGCTGGGACATGTAATTCATACCTTGACATTTTGTCTGTCAGGGTTGCTGAGGCCACATAAATTCCTGTTCTGAGCTCCTTAGTCCAAGAGAAGCATGGATATACTGGAGAAAGGAGAGCAAAGAGCCACAAAAAAACTGAAGGGACCTGACACATGAAGAAAGGATGAGAGAATCTGTGACTCTTTAATCTTGAGAAAAGAAGGTTCAGAAGTAATGTTATCAATGTGCATAAGTTCTGGAAGAGATGACATGAAGAAGATGGAGCCAGGATCTCTTCAGTGATGCCCAGTGAGAGGACCAGAGGCAGAGGGCTTGCACTGTGGTCTCTGATTCTGTAAATAGTATGCTAGGAGCTATCTGAACAAATCAGCACAGCAAATAGCTTAGATATTTTTTTTCTTTAAATCAAACACAGATCATCAGGACTACAGCTTTATATCTAAGTATTTTAATAGGATGCAACACTCCCATAAAAAAAATTTCAAAATGAAATTGGATACTGTTAGCTAGACAGCAGATTGTTACTTTTAGGTGTTATTAAAAGAAGTGAGTAAGCAGTTGGCAGAGTTATCAGATCATCTGCTTGCATGTCTGTTTCTCCTTCTCTCCTTCTGTTTAACTAAAGTGTCTGTGCAGTCTAGCACAGTAGTCACTGGAAACTGTGCCGCTTGTCCAATAAAAGCATTTTTTATACTGTAATGAAAATTTTTATTCCCTATTTGACTTAGTCTCAAGTGTCCATGTTATTTTCACACCTGAAAAAAATAGATTGAAATATAATCCCAACAGTATATTAAACCTAGAAAAATTTCTACTGTTAAAGAAGTAGGCATCTGTAAGTTCCTGAAAGATTTCATAAAATTTCTTGAAGGTATGTAAGTGGAATTCAAAGGTTTCTTGCAGTCTTTTGGAAAAGCTGGATTTAGGACATGCTGTGTAATGCATACTTTCCATGATTGTACCTGTGTTCAGTCAATAACACAAATTAGAAATGCTAAACCATCAAACACTGTCCCATCTAAGGCACCACTCCAGATCAGTCTAAAACTATGTCCATGAGGAAGCACAGTGCATGGAAGACAAAGCTAGATTAGAAAACAGATTAAGACACACATTTTATTAAAACACCTGGGGCTTAAATTTTAGGGGGTTGATCTTATTTCTCCTAAAACACTCCCATTGCTACAGTTGTAGTCTAAGAAAGTTTACCCTCTAAATAATCAAGATCGTGTGTCTTTAATATTTCAGTCTTAGGTTTAGTACTGGCCTTCATTTGGAAGTGGGTTATAGTTTCAAAATTTGAGGTGCCAGTTGCCAGATCCTTAATTTGTAAGATGAGTTTGTATTACTTGCATGAACCTAGGGGGTAAAAATGAAATCATTGACTGATCAGTAATTTTAAAATATAGAATGATAAAAATATTTATTTTTTTTTTCCAAATAAATTTCAGAGAATAATTCCATACACTGTAAAGCACAAATGTTATCTTCATTTTTGTTTTACTTTCCTGTATTCCTTGGTCTTCTACTGCTCCCCCATTGTTAAAACAAAAAGTATGTAATCCATTTGAAAGGCAGCAAGAGTTTCTAGCACACTTAAGCAAATTGCAAGGGGCAGAAGTACCCAATAATTTGAACAAAAATAAGCTACCAGCTAGTGGGAAGGGTAGGAAATATGAAAATTCTTCAAAGGAAGCAGAGAATGAATCTCCATATTTTGAACAAGATGAATAAAGCATATATTCACATCTTCAGAGTATCCTGTTCAAAGGCTATTGAAAATTTCTCTTTCTTTTAAACCTGTCCAGCTCATCTCCACAGGATATAATTTAATCCTAGTATATACGTATGTTTTGTGCATTCCTATCTGTGTGGGCTGGGATATCACACTATGCACTCTGAAACAGAAATGTGCTTTCTTTTTTTGGACAATCACATCACTTGTATTACTGACAGCGCAAAGAATGTACTTCAGTCATTGAATATTTAAGTTCTTCAAAATCTATGTAGTAATGAAGACAGTACGTCCATCCAAGCGAACAATTGCTTCATGGGGAGCCTGTGCATCTCAAATTAGTTAATTCCTGGTCTGTAAATTGGCCTCTTTTCCTGTTGTTTAAAGCCAGAAAAGAGTAGCACTGGCAGGAAAGCTGTCTGCCAGAAAAGGGCATTTTCAAAGTCACACAGCATGAACATCTTCTTGTCAAGACCCATTACAAGAAAAAAGTAAGTGGCATTTCAATGAAATCGTAAGGAGGGGTGTGGGGGTCGAGTGGAGTTTGGGTTTTTGGGTTTTTTTTTTGTTTTGTTTTGTTTTGTTTTGTTTGCTTCATTTTTTCCTTATATTATTTATAAGCATCTGGATATGAAGTACCTGCTTCCTACTCTGAGATTATAGGGGCGTCTGTCTGTGACAAGAAAGCAGAGATAAGCTTGGAATAATAAAGTCTAAGTATTATGTTTCTAAATTTTTTTTTTTTTTTAATTTTGACTGAAGTTACTCCCTGAAATTTTGATGCAGACATTTCGCTTGTATTGCATTACATTAGGTTAAACATATTCTGTGATGTGACATAATTTGATGTGACTTTACCAAACCAGATGAAAATGTCTTGTTGTATCACTTATTTAAAGACAAAAAGCTGTCTATATTTTAATTAGCTTTTAAAGTTATTCAAAAATTATTTATGAAAAGTTAAATAGGTCCTCTTACATGTCAATTTCTTACAGTCCTGTGACAGAAAAAGTAGCAAGTCTACTCTAAGGTTCAGATCCAGACATTTAAAAAAATCTAAGCAATGACATTATTTATAAACATTGAATTTCCACTTAGTTCATAGGCATTCTGTAGGATATTGCATTATTTTCACTGGTTCAACTATTTTCTAAGTTAATAATTAGTGCCCATTTTGTGAAGGTTTATTAACTGACAAAAAATTTTGCAAATACAAATTCCTATTTGGAGTTCTTGTGGCAATACCAACTCCTATATGCAGATCTTTACCCATATTTTTCTGCCCATATTATATAAGTGCAGATTTAAGACTGCAATCTTTCTTCCAGTTCTGGAAAACTCTGTTATGAGTCTGCAGTTAGAGTTTTTGTTTATGGATGTTCTTAGCAAGTAGGAAGGTACTTTACAAATTCCTGCAAGCTATGTACTTTTCTGTCTGACATTTTCAATTATCCATCAGTACTATCTGAGAAGAAAAATGCTGAAAAAAATGAGGAAAGGAAACAGTAGCTGGCACCTTACTGGCAATTAGCAGTATTGTTTCCTGGTCTTTTGATATGTGGGTCATTGAACATAAAAAAAATTTCTGTCCTTGTGGCTGTCCAGGGACTAGGCCTGCAGTTGCTAGTATTTCTAGTATTTCAGCTAAATGAAAACACAGGGTTTTTGCAAGGCATGCTGGCAGTAAATAGCGATTTATAAATGCCCAGTTATTCCATCTACTGATCAGGTATGGACATGGTCCTTTGGCAGCTCACTTCGAAAAGCAATTTGGAAGAAAGACACATTCTGGTGTTGTGTATCTGTAGACCCACATTTGTCTATATGGATAGGTAAAAACAGATACAGATAAAGACATGTCATTCAGCTCTAGTATAGGAGATTCACACCTTTTTAGTGAAATTCTTTAGATTTCCTTGGCATTCATATATTCTGAATTTGTTGTCATTAACTACAGCACTGTACTGATTAAGACACAAGTCTTCGAATCAACAGGCACTGATTTACATTCTTCAGATTGAGGAATTCATGTTTGTCTTCACCCACCCATGCAGATCTGTTTTCCAAAGGCCATAGTGCAGCAGGGGATACAGCCTTTACAGTGCATGGACAAGTTTAAAAAGCATGAGGATATAGGGGGAAAAGTCAGCATCCAGGGGATTTCAGAAGTTCTTTGTATATCAAAAAACAATGCTCTGAGAGTCACTAGGGTGGAAAGTCATAAATAGTTGATTACCTGTTGGTTTTCTTGGGATATTCTTTATTTTATTTTATATTTACATATATCTATGTACACAAACAATGGGATGGAAATGTTTGAGCAGTTGTCTCAAAGCCCTTTATTCCATCACAATCATTTGTCTCACTTTACAGAATTAAGCAAGGGATATGGAAATGGCTAGCAAGAGCAGATGAAGTTCTCTTTGTAACAAAGTCTCTTACTAACTTTCTAGCCAATAGCATAATATTAAAAGTTGATAAGTTTTTGTTCATGTAATTAATAAAACTACATGTACATCTTGCTTTGAACAATGCTTGCTTGTAATAGTTTATGCTTTGGGAAGTTTTTTGGTCTAAATGTTCTAGCCACCCACAGGACTGCTCTTGTTGGAAACGTTTCCTGGTTTACTATTCAGTTACATTTTGTTAAAGGATCATAATATATAGGTATTGGCCAATTTCTTACTGGCACACCAACTAGACAGGTTGGAAAAGACTTCTTTGGGTTCAAATTGGACAGGCATATGGTGTCTGAACTTGTAGTCTTGGCCAAGGCAACCTAAACATTTTTTTTTTTTGTTGTTGTCTTATAGGTAAATCCACACTGCATGAAGTAAGCAAGACTAGCAAGCGCCAGCATAGCAATAGTCTTCATATCTTTGGTGAGCTATTTTTTGGCAAAGAACTTTTTCATGAATATTGGTTTTTAAATTCATTCAGAGGTCAGCCAATTGTGGTAAAACTCAGATGTGTTAAAACTTGAGAAAAATGTGTGCAAAGTACCTTTGTTCATCCTAATGGTGGGAAACTCTGGTGACTACTGACCCATGTAGACCTTAAATATTATTTTACTGTAGGCTGCAGGTAGCTGCTTCTGAAGTACAGCATTTCTTTAAGGTGAATCTGACAGAATTTGACATGCATAAAAAATGAGTAAACAGTATGTATGTAGCATACATCACTGTGACATTCACACAGTCTGGGTTTGGCATGGTTTGGCTTTGTAGGCTACTTTTGACATTTAAACAGAAGCAAAGAATCTTTCTGGAAGAATCTGGGTTTGCTTGCCAGGTATGAATATATATGTGTGTGTATATATATATGTGTGTATATATATGTGTGTGTATATATATATGTGTGTATATATATGTGTGTGTATATATATATGTGTATATATATGTATGTATGTATATATATATATACAGTTGCAAAGGCCATTCTCAGACAAAAAATCCTGTAGAATTGTTTTTGCAGGTGACATGTTGCAGTTGGGGCATTTTGAGGAAAAACAGCTTGAATAACACCTGAGAAAAATATATTTTGGTCTAATGGTGAATGCTTCAATTATATGAACAAGACCTTCACCTGGCATAAATCATCTGAGCTCCCTTGACTCTTTCCATTTTCATTACACTTTTTTTTTTATTTTTAATGTTTATTTATCAGGATATTACACTTTCTGCTTTGTATTGAGGGGTCTGATGAATTTTTGTTACTTAGGGAATTTTTGTCTTTTGGAAGTGGTGCTCAAATATAGATTCATAATGCATACTACTGAGAGATAAACCCCTCCAACCCTCTCCATCACCACCACCATCAAAAAAAAAAAAAAAAAAAAAAAAAGCAAAAAAGGCAAAAAAAGCTTCTTTAACTGTGTTTTTTCCCCCTAAGCTAAGATGAGGATGGATTGTTTGTTTTCTACTTTTGTACTACTTTTTTTATCTGGTGGTAAATACTATGTGTAACCTCCTGGAAATGGACTAATTGAGTTTGAAGAGCTAAAACTTTTTACAACTGTGTAATAGATATAAAGATCAGATACTGGAGGATTTAAATTACTCATCATTCATTAAATGAGCTCTGCATGAATTAGCATGTTGCTGCATTCATATAAATCACCTCCACATGTGCAATGAACATCCATAGCATCCATAACATCCAGATAGCATTTATGTAGCAAGGTTTTTGTAGCATGGGCTGCAGAGGTGGCCCTTCTTGATTACTTAAAATAGCTAAAGCCTTGGAAGGCCAACACAGCTTCTAGTATCTGGGGAATTACTGATTAAGGCATCCACTCCACATGCTGGCTGGCCAAGCATAGTCTTCTTGATGAAAGAAATTTTGGAGGACTGTTGGCCTCCACACCTTTTCTGTTTTCCACCCTTGAAGGTAGAAGAAATGGTCCTTTTTGTGTGTGCATGTACGTATATGAATTTCATATATGGATGGATGGATGGATGGATGGATGGATGGATGGATGGATGGATGGATGGATGGATGGATGGATGGATGGGTGGATGGATGGATGTTCTTTGGGGTTCTGTTTATTTTGCTTAGTTTTGCCTATAATGATTAGTGGGTTTAGATACTCTATCCTTTTCTTCATTTTATGAAACAATGAAGGTTTTCTTGTTTTCTTTTTCCTAAAGGAAAGAAAACCCTTCCCAGAGGCATAAAGCAGATGTGTGTTGGGTACTTCTAGTTCTTTTCTGTGGTCTGTGGAGAGATTTGTTTCCCCTGGAGACATCATGCTTCCTCAAGTTCTCTGCTGCTCCAAAGGGTAGAACACCTTATAAGACCAACATTTTGGAAGTTTTGGCTCTACAATGGATATTTTTTTCCCTCTTGCTCTTTTCAGATGCAGTGTACATCTAATTTATCTGGTTGTTCTAGGGATGCAGCTTAATATATTGAATCATATTCATTCATCTTAATTCTTCACTTTTTTGTCAATGTGCTCATTAATATTATCTTTTCTTTCTCACCACTAGCCAGCTTGATATTAACCAGGGTAGCCAGTTCCAGGGAAATCACTGTCATTTGGGGATTTCTGTGATGACCACAGTGAATGTTCACAGGGTAATGATACTTCAGGGAAGTGTCAGACCTAACACTTATGCCCAGAGCAAGTTGTGTGTCTTTCAAAAAGCATCAGTTCACAGCATTTGTGCTGTACATTTGTAGATCATGTGTGAAACTCTGTTTTCAGCTTACTTCTGTATTGTCTTGAAAAAAGATGCATGATTTACGGGTTTCATTTCCCCCTGAAATAGTGTACTTCCGAATTTTCTGAAGAATAGTTAGAGAATTCACAGGAGTCTGAGTAAACAATCTGAGTTAAAGAAACACTGCATAGAACTCAAGCATTGTAAATAGGTTAATTCAAGCAAGAAAGTTTTCTGAGACAGCTTTATTTTGGGGTGTGAATTTTAAATTCAGAGTGTAAGTGTGTCTAAGTCTTTGGTTTTCCTCCACATTTTTTCACTTGGATTCTAAACAGCCAGCTCCCTATTCAGATGCATGAGTTGCTTTCTTGCATTTTGGTCATCAGTGAGTCCTGAGGAGAGTGAGAGAGCTTTTCTGTGTTCATGGCTGGAGTTGATCAGCACAGTACAATTGCTGATGCTGCATTGGGCAGCAACAACAAAAACAAACCTGTTTAACTGTTGGAGCATCATTCTTTATCAGCTCATCTACAAGAAGATATAACCAGGCAATTGACTGAGCTTATACCTCAGCTCCAAGCCAGAATTCATGCTGATGGATCCTTCATGTGGAAGACACATTTGTCTAATCAGGTATATGCTTCTCTCTTTAACTTTTTATATGCAATTGTGTGTGTAAATACACTATTTTTATCCATGTTTTACTCCTGATTCAGGTAATCTCTGCCCAGTGGGCTCTGTGTGGGGACCTGAGTGGTGTTTGAGTGGTGACTTCTTCAAGAGTTGGCTACAGTTTTGAGTAATAATTTGACTATACAAAATCTATGCAACTCTACTGATTTAGACCAGAGGTATTGCTGATGTTCTGTGATGTCATGTCATACAGGTGAGTCAGACAAAAATATTTGAGAAATTATTGGTAAATATTATAGGTAGTACCTACATGTGTTCAGCAGTTTTTACCCATTGTGTTTGCAAATGCTCTTGTAGCTAGGTGAGTAAAACAAACGATTTTTTAAAATAAACACATACTAACATACATGCATAAGTATTTCTTATCTGTCCATTAGTAAATACATATTTTAACTGACAATCCAAAAACAAACAGATATTTGATGAGCAACACTGTCTGAGTCTCATTATTTGAATCAGAATAACTATCTCAATACTAGAAAGTATTGTAGTATTAATAAAAGTATTGTTTGAAAGAAAAGTATAATTTGAGTTCAGTATTTTCTGGCTGCTCCTTTCTCTGCAGGTTGTCTGATCTCACAGGGGAGCTTTTACTGGACACCTCCAATCCTGTGCTGGTGGCTGCCTCACACATTGGCACTATTGGTGCTGAAATTCCTTTTCCTGTCAATATTTGGGATATAAAAGAAGATACTCCCAGCATAGACACCACTACTACTTAAGCCCAACAATTATGCTCTGGTCTGCTGCTTTGAAAGAGAAAAAAAAAAATAAAAATAAAAAAAATAAAAGAAAAAGAAAAGAAAAGACGAAACAGCTTTAAGGACAGAAGGGGGAGGTTTCCTCAGTTTATTCTTTTAACAGCACTAGAGTAAAAAGAAACACAGACACAGCTCTGCCAAATGGGTTTAGAAAGCCAGAGGCTATACAGAGCATAGCAGGTGATGGAAAAATTCAGAATCAATCATTTTCTGTATTGCATTTAGTATTGAATTTCATACATTTATAATCATCATCTCTTCAGTCCCAGCATCTTGTCCAATATTGATATCCTGGCAGGTAGTATAAATTAGGCACGATAACCTAACTATTCAATACCTACAGAAAATAAGAAATTGTTAAAAATGGACATATAAATCATGTGATTTTTCTTTATTGAGTTCATGGGGTTCATTTTTTTTCTTATTTTCATCGTCAATCTATATGCTCAGTAACTTTGCATTAGAGAACACATGCTTTTATTTATTTCTGTGAAATTACATTAAAGGCTTTCCTCAGTGTAAGCTAGTGCAAATAATGGTAAGCAGAAAAAAGTATTGTTATGTACTATTTGTTCATTTCAGATCAAGTAACATTTAATATGTGCTTGTGTTTACATAATAAATTCTACCACCTCAAATATTTAGCCTGTCTTTAAAAAAAAAAAAGAAAATTAGTTACTTTATTACAAATTTTTAGACTATTGCTATATAGGACAAACAGACCCAATTCAAGTATTTTTCAAATGTTTTTCCACCAGATAAAATTTTTAGATGCAACATATAAATTAAAAAAAAGCTTCATTATGAAAATTTTCAGAATATTTACTGAGTGATATCCCCATTTTTAGTGGTTTAACACCAAGAAAAAAAAATATATTTCACTTAAGATTTACACTTATATGCTTATTTGGCTTTACTGTGAGGCATCTAATGGTATACATTTATTGTGAAATGCACTTGCAAGTTGCTTCAGGTAAAATGATTATATAAAACATGCATGTGGACCTACTGCCCCCACCAGACTCTTAAATGTTGAAACAAGATGGAACACCTTCAGGAAATGTTAATCCCAAGGCATAAATTAATAGAATATGTACTAGAGATGCCTTTCAAAAGGTAAATAATCTGACACTGTTAGCTTGTGTTCTTTCTAAACTGGTGTTCACATTTCTGTACTGAAGTGTACTGTAGAATTTCACTTCCTGGTACCCAGAGAAGTCAGTAAAAGTCATGAAAGGCAAATGTCTGTAAATTGCTTTCAGAGTCATGTCTTGCATGTTTTGTCTCTCCTTCAGCTGATTTTTTTTTTATTTTGCTTGCCTTCTCAGCTAAGTAGAGATATCTGCTCTTAGGAATATTTCATTCAAAGGCACAACCTTTACTCTTGTCTCTATTTTTCCCCTTCTTTCAGATAGCCAACTGCAAGGCATAATTGTTAGAGAAGAAGAAATTTCAAATCCTCACGTGATTCATTAAATAACTAACATTCTGTTCTTATGTATGAAGACCAATGTTTTTTAAATAATTTAATTGTCTAAGCCAGATAAAATTTATTCTGCATAACAGCTGTATCATGCAATTTTACTGACATGGCAAGACATAACAATACTATTGAAAGTAAATGAAACCCTCTATTATAGATATATACATAAAAAAAACCAAATTAGGAATATAAGGGTACCCATTAAATTGTGTTTATCTTGAAATGCAGAAGCTTAGCATATGGACTAAGATACAGATAACTAGGCCTGCTACAATTTTAATCTTTACACCATTCAAAGGACATTGTCATATATTTTTGACCTTTTATCTCTGCCCCAAGATGTACACTTGGTGTGAGTGGTGCCCTTTATTGTCAAGAGCTGCTAAAGAAGTCAAAACGAGCATTAAAGCCTACTTAAAAAAAAAATTTAAAAAAAAAAGGGAAAAAATATTGAACAGAATTGTAATATTATGCCCCTCCTGTGCAACACAAGTTAAAAGTAAACATGGATCCCAATGTGCTAGGTTCTATGTGCTATGACAACAGCCTCTTAAATTTTAATGTATAATTTTTTGTGCCGCGCTATTTGAAGGGTATAAAGATGTACTATCTGTCTTTCCACACCTAAACCACACTGTTCACTACTCAGGAGCTCTTAGTGCACATCATCAGTGACAAGAGTTATTGACTGAATATTCATGGGATTCCTTTCATTTTAATACACTTTCTCATTCTGTGTCATTGTAATTTTTTGTTCCTTTCATAAGACTTTTTACAATGCAGAATCCCTTGACATATGTTATTCCTTCTTGATTTTCAAACATATGTTGGGTAAAGCTGTAAGACTCATAAAACAATAGTTCCTCCTATCCTGAGCAATTGCCAGATTGCAGATTTCCTATGAATAAAATATTACATTTTTAAGTACTGAGAAAATACAAAACCATCCTCCTTATTGAAGAATCCCACAACAGACAGATAGCAAGCATATAGCTCGTTCAGATGTGGTTATTACAGAACAGCCATCTGAAATTATCATGCTTTTAGTGCTGCTTTCTGATTTAATCCAATTGCTATTCCAGAACAAGTGGAAACTCTGTGCAAATAAGAAGGGCTACCAACAACCTTAAATATCAATAACAAAAGCTTAAACACTGACCTATATATTCATATGTGCTTCAGAGTGTAATTAGGGGTGAAATCTTGTAAACAGACAGACAAAATCTTGTTGCACACCTCGTGGGTGCTGCGTTTGACTCAAGGCAAAATTTGTGTCTTCCCTTCTTTGTATATACATTGTATAGTAGAATATGAATAGTATAGTTTTCTTTTAATTTTCTTCATAATTACTCAGAATCTCAGAGTTACCTGCCTTCCTTACCCTGACTTCACATGTCTTTTCTCAGACACTCCATACTCCAGATCATCAGAACACTGAGATGAGTGCTGTGAATCCCTGTCAGTGCCATTAGACACCACAGACAGCAGACCTGACATTGGCACACTGTTTTAAAGTAGATTTCTATTTATAAACCACACATCAGTGGCTACTAAGCTCACTCAAAATGCCTGCAAGCTCCAGGCACAGACCTTTCCTTTTTACAAACAGCACTGTGTTCTACTCTGAAAACTGATGGTGTTAAAGCAAATGCAGAAATCATCCCACATCTTCCAACTGGCATCAGTATTCCTCACAGCTAAATTCAGTTTTAGTTCCAAAAGATTTTGCTATTGTTCTCTTTGCTAGGTACAAGCACACAGCAATTATCTGACTTCCTATCTCTGTTCCCTTTTACTGAAAGAGACAAGGATTTCTCTTTTTTTTTGCATCAGAATGGAAATGTAAATATTATTGTTGAAAGCAACAAATTAAAACTTTGAGGATGAAGAATGAGTTTTATCTACTAACATTTCAGTGATTCCAAATACAGAATTGTGACCTTTGCAAATTACAGCTTTTACATTATAATGCGAGACTATTTCAAAAAGAATAAAAAATCTATTAATCTAAAATAAATGTGTGCTTTCATATAATCAAAGGGGAAAATGTGTGTATTTTGCCTCTGCTGCATACATTAAAATATAAGTGTGGAGATAGGCACCAAAAATTGGGGATGTCCTTAATGTTCATGAAACTTCTAAATCTGTAGTGTTTTACACATATTCCTGTACAGTCTTACAACAGGTCTGTTTTTGCACAGTTGCAGTAACTGGATTTATAGAGGCTTATTTTTATTCATAGTTATATTAGAATACATATATATATATATAAATTCCCCGAATCCAAGAGAATTAAAAGGAAATGACATGCAAGGGGAGAAGGTAGCTCAGATTTCTCATCAGCAGTCTAATCATGAATGACCCACAGGCAACTCAAAAGCTGCCCACACAATTACTCATGGAGACTGCTTAGAAAAAGGCATCGCTGCCAGGAAAATCTTTGTTACCTTGAATCCAAGTTTAGTGATGACCCCCTATAATAGGAATTGGAGGGAGGAATGCAAAGTGCAGAGCACTGCATTAAACTGACACTATATATCACTGTTGGGCAGGCTGTACATTTTTATGTGATGCATTTGACAGACATAGATAAATATGTGCAACTAAGGTAAGTATGAGCATCAGGGTAATTCCTAGTCTGGTTTCCCTTTTCAGATGTGCCAGACTCACTGAAGTTAACAGAGCTGCCTCAGTATGGGAGACAAAACTTTTTGAAGGTGCTGGGTGAGAGAGTGGTTCTTTCTCTCTCCTACCATGCTACAGGCACACTAAACACTGTGAACTTCCAAGTAATGAAAAGCTGAGAGATCAAAGCACAACTGCTTCTGTAGCCACCACAGCTAAAACCTGATCACGGTCTAAGTGACTTCAAAAGCATTAGGTGAGGGATGACTTTAGCATTTGAACTTAACCTACAGTGAAACTTCAGCAACATATAAAGGAGGTTTTTCTACTGGCTATCATTCTGGCAGGGACAGAAGTAATCAGTGTTCAACCAGAACAGAAGGGAAGAATTTCTTAGTAATTTTTTCACAAAATACATTTTTCACTGGAATAAATCCATGTTGAGGTTCATGGAAGGTAGGATGCTAGTAATTTTCAAAATCATACAAACTTCTTTCAATGATTTCAACAAAAAAAGTTTGAGTGTGAAGGAAACCTGGATGTTTTGTTTAGTTGTTGGTTTTTAATGAAGTAAATACAAAATAACAACATGAACAGGATAAAAAAAGGATTAGAAATAATACAAAATAAATAAAATCCTTTCAGCCTAACAAAATATGCCTTTGTGCCTGAAAAAAATTTTTACTTCTATTCATTTCCCTGAGAAAAATACCACATTAACTAACTCTGCCAGCACTTGTTTATGATGAAATAAAATGATTCTTTCCACTTATTTGACAGATGATCTGAAATAATTGATTCACTCATTCATTTGCACAGACACAGAATGATGCTCTTGAATAGACTATCTTAATATATTTTTATAATGCATGATTATATATCCACTTGATGTTTTAAAGTTTCCATATTCAGCGTGAACACTGGCTGATGTTACTGTACAATATATTACATATTAAAACACAATATTCCAGCTTGGCAGGAAAATCCAGAAGAAGAGAAACTGGCTGGTTAACTGACTTAACTGGTAGATGACCTCTTCTTATCATGTAATTTTTTTCCAGCTTTTTGCTATCTAATTATTTCCTTCAGGTGACAGGCAGATATTTTTCCATTATTTATTCTACCACGAAACAACATTTAAAACAGTTTATATATGGCAAATCAGTAGCAAGAGAATCTTTTCTAAATTAATCTGAAAATTGTGGGATAATTATGTGTTGCTGTTTACTATACTAAATGTGTTTCATGGAGTATTAAGAGTTTTCTACTAATTAGTTCATTTAATACTGAACATATTCAGGGTTATCTCTCAAAAGAATTGTGGAGTCCTCTTTTTTACTATTCTGCCATAATACTGAAAGATGTTACATTTAGAGTTATGCACTTGAAGAACATTACAACATCCATGCTTTTTAATAGTTAAGGATTTTATAAAAGTTGAGATCCTTAGCTGGCCAGATTTGCAAAGTCTGAGAATTTCCAGTAAAATTAACTTCTACTTTTCAATTGAAAAAACCTCTCCTGATGATTTCCTAGCAGTCTTGGGAAACCAGAGAGGTCCCAGCTGACTGGAATCTGGCAAATATTGTCCTGGTTGTCAAGAAGGGCAAGAAGGAGGATCCTGCAAACTACAGTCTTGTCAGTCTCCCTTCAGTGCCTGGCAAAATTATGGAGAGGATTATCCTAAGAGATGTCAAAAAACACTTGAAAGACACCACAGTCATTGGTCACAACCAGCACAGCTTCATGAAAGAAAGGTACTGCTAATCAAAACTAATTTCCTTTTATGACAAGGTAACTCACCTGATTGATCAAAGGAAGTCAGTAGAGGTAATCTGTTTGGATTTAAGTAAAGTTTTTAATACAGTGTCTCACAGGATCCTGCTGGTAAAATGTCCACCTTACATCTGGATAAACACATCATGCAATAGGTGAGCAACTGGCTCACAGGCTGGGCACAAAGGTTTGTAGTGAATGGGGTGACATCAGACTGGGGACCTGCCACTAGTGGGGTTCCACAGGGCTCCATCCTCGGCCCTGTGCTCTTCAACATCTCCATAAATCACTTGGACACTGGGCTGGAAGGGATACAGAGCAAGTTCTCAAATTATTCAAAACTGCGAGGAGCTGTAGGGTCCCATGAGGCCAGGAAGGCTCTGCAGAGAGACCTGGACAAATCAGAGGGCTGGGCAATCACCAACCCTGTGACATTCAACAAGGACAAGTGCCAGATTCTGCACCTGGAATGGAGCAACCCTGGATGTACAGACAGGCTGGGGAATGAGAGGCTGGAGAGCAGTGCCATGGAAAGGGACCTGGGGGTGCTGTTGATGGCAAGTTGAACAGAGTCAGCAGTGCCCTGGCAGCCAGGAGGGACAGCCCTGTCCTGGGGGGCATCAGGCACAGCATCACAGCTGGGCAGGGAGGGGATTGTCCTGCTCTGCTCTGAGCTGGGACAGCCTCAGCTTAAGCACAACTTGTTTGTGAGGAAAAAAGGAGGAGGAGACACTGATCTCTGGGGTAACCAGTGACAGGAGCAAGGGAATACCCTGAAATTGTGTAAGGGGAGGTTTAGGTTGGTTATCAGGAAAAAGATTCTTCGATCAGAGGGTGATTGGGCACTGGAACAGGCTCTCAGAGAAGTGGTCACAGCTCAAGTCTGACAGCTCAAGAAGTGTTTGGACAATGCTGTTAGGAGCATGGTGTGACACGGGGATCTTGCTGTTCAGGGGTAGAAGCTGGAATGGTTGATCCTTTAGGATCCCTTCCAAACTTTCTTTGATTCTGTGATTTTTTTTCCCCAAATGTGTTCAGAATCAAATTCGCTAATAAAAATCTTCCTTAAGGGACACACTTCTGTGAAGACAAATATATAAGGCCCTGCATATTAGAGTAATGTATGTGGAGGAAAGAGAAGGGGTTGCTATGTGGACATTATTCTCTGTTCAAGTAAAAGCATTGGTTGGGCTGAGAAAAAAACAAAGTTTCTATTCAAATTAATAGCAAACTTTTATAGACTCAGACTGACTGTTGTGTTTAAAAGAGGGATCTCTGGAAACTCACAATATTGTCTGAGAAAAATAAGTAGGCTTGGGCAATTTCTTTGAGAACTGTAGGTAATGATATGAGAGCTACTGTAATAAGTGAAATGAAAAGGAGATATAAAAATGATGATGTACTCTCTAATTTAGATGTATAGAGACTTTGTAGCTTATTTTTCAAGACTGACTCATTTACCCATTCTGAACACACAGAAGAGATTTCAATAAAAAGTAAATGTAGCCATTTGATTTTGAACTCTGCTCTCCTTTGCCCTTCACTGCAAAGAGCTTCTTCCAGCTTTCTTAAGTGAATTAGTGCTAAATCCAAAAGTTTTTTGGTAATATTGAAAGAGGGGTGGGCATTTTTCAAGGTTGTAATTATTGCTTTGAGTGTGAAGTTTTTCAGAATCTCACACACAGCATGCATTGCAATTTTGGAAAATCATGAAAAAAGAAAATCCTCAGTGTTATCAAGAAAGCCTCTGGGATCTCAGATGTCAGTTTGAGGAGAGAGATTGCTCTACCTATAAATTTATCTCTCCCAGAACTGACATCCAAGGTCCCAGAGCCTTTTCCATATTGCTAAAGACTTTTTTCATGCAATTCCAGCAATGCAGTGCATTGCATTCTTTACAATAAATGTTCCTCTATTCATATTGCAGACAGACAGACATCTTGCTGACTGTTGAAGAATATTGGACCTATTTGGAAGGGAATTACCAAATTACCATATTGTACTAACTTTTTAATCAGATTTCAGAAATTAAAATCTACTATGTATTTCAAAATAAAAATAGCATCTGGGAAAAGTGAACAAAATAATCCTAACAACAACAAAAGTGAATGAAATACAATATGTTAAAAATGCTGGGTGTTCACATTAACTTTTTGTATGTGTGTGTGTGTGTGTGTCTGTCTGTCTGTCTGTCTGTCTTACTTTCATGAGCATATGCTAGGAGAAGTGCAAACATATTTCTCCTGGGCTATCAATTTCACTTTTGTGGGAAAGGGGAATGGGAAAGGGAAAGGGAAGGGGAAGGGGAAGGGGGAGGGGAAGGGGGAGGGGGAGGGGGAGGGGGAGGGAAGGGGAAGGGGAAGGGGAAGGGGAAGGGGAAGGGGAAGGGGAAGGGGAAGGGGAAGGGGAAGGGGAAGGGGAAGGGGAAGGGGAAGGGGAAGGGGAAGGAAGAGAATTGGAGGATAGGAGGGAGGGAAAAGTCTTCATTTGCTTCATTTTCAGATGCTTCTCTGAAAACCTGTGCAAATGGCCCCAAGGACGCAAATCTGTGCAGCATAGCAAATCCCAGCTGAGGTAAGGGAACTTCATGGAGACTAAAACATCTGTTTTTGTGTACTCAGGTGGGTAACTAGGATTTCCACTGAGAGGAATTCTAAAGGCAACTGAAATTATGATAAGTATTATTTTTATACATTTCCAGCTGAAGTTTTGGAAGCTTAAGTGATCCAAAGAATCATTATCAATATCTATCTTAGGATTGGAATTTTTGGAAGATAGGCTTTCCTATCTAAGGTATTTTTGGTCTGATATTAGGCCTTTTGGGAATTTTTTCTCTTTAGCCTGCCTTTCAGAATCACAAGGCCTTATTTCAGTCATTGTCATACTGCAGCACAATAGCTGCATCAGCCATCTCTTTTGAGAAGATGCATGCTTTCTGGCCAAACTGCAAAAATACTCCTTATTGTTGACAAGCACCTAACATCCAGAACAAATAATTTTTCACACTTAAAATAAAAAATATTAATTATTTTTAGATACAGTTATGTTTTTTAACAGCAGATTGGACAACTCTGTATTCTGGGAAGCAGCTAAATTGTCTTTTGTTTTCTTTGTACCAGACATGAATAAAAATGTGGGAAGTGTATTTTATCTGTCACTTCTGCTAGTAGCAGACTAAATTTGCCTACATCTGGCTTCATCCCTTATAAAGTAAGTTTCTCTCCCTTTAAGCTCTGTTTTGTTTGGATTGTAATTACACAAAGGATAAAAGAGTAAGAAGACTGTGGGGTTCTTATTCAGACATCAGTTGGATGCATTCCTCCCCCAACCCCTCTAAAATCCCAGAAGGAAAGAAGAAGAAGTATATTGCACCTGCACAGTGTCAGGATTTCCCTGAATATCACAGAGCTCCCAGTGCTGGGTAAGCAGCATTCTAAGCTCAGCAAAAAGGGGGCAAAGAATCATAGAATTATTCGGATTGGAAGGGATCTTGAAGGTCATCTAGTTCCAACCATAGGCAGAGGTACCACCCACTAAATCAGATTGCTCAGGGCTCTATCAAGCCTGACCTTAAACACTTCCAAGTCTGGAACATCTACAGTTCCTCTGGACAATCTGTTTCTCTACCTCAACACCTTCACAGTAAATAATCTCTTTTCATTTGAACTTGCTCGTGGTTTTCCTATCATTATCTGTTCTGCAAAAAGTTACTTTCCCTCCTTTTTTTCTGCCCCTTTAATTACTGGAAGGCTGCAATGAGATCACTCTAGGTTTTTCTTCTTGATGAGCAATCCCCTGCTGTCACAGCCTGTCTTCATTGGAAAGCTCTTTGGTCAACTTCCACCCCTCTGACAAACTTGGTGGCCCTCAAGAAGTAGCAGATCCTCATCTTTATTTTTCTGAGGACCCCAGACCTGGAAATATGACTTTCTTGTGGAATCTCACCAGAGCAGAGGGACTCAATCACCTCTCTCAACCTGCTCTCACCCCCTCTTCTGATGCAGCCCTGCATTCAGTTTGCCTTCTCAGATGCAAGCACACATTGCTGAACCACATCCAGCTTTACATTCACCAGAAACAAGGAGTCCTTCTTCACAGGACTGTTTTTAAATGAGTTCATCTCCCAGTCTGCACTCATATCTGGAATTTCCATGACCCTGGTGCAACACTATGCTCTTGGACTTGTTGAGCTTCATGAGGTTCCTATGAGCCCAGTTCTCAAGATAATCCTGTTCTTCCTGGGTGGCACCACATCCTGTCCTTTCAACTGCACTGTTCTCTGTTTTGTGACATCTGCAAATTTGATGATGGTTCACTTCATCCCACTGTCCTTGTCATGGATGAAGATCCTGAAGAGCACCAGCCCCACAACTGAGCCCTGGTAGACTCAAGTACCTGATGAGGGACACCACTCATCATCAGCCATCACATGGACACAGCCATTGAACACAATTCTTTTGCTCCATCCATCCATCCATCCATCCATCCATCCATCCATCCATCCATCCATCCATCCATCCATCCATCCATCCATCCCTTTACCCACAGAACACTCCACTTTTCGAACATATCTCTCTCCAATTTAGAGGTCAGGATGTTGTTTAAGACTGTGTTAAAGTCCTTATAGAAGTCTGTGTAGGTGACATCACTGTTTCTTCCCTTGTCAACCATTGTACCCAGTCCCTCACAGAAGGCCACCAGACTAGTCAAGCATGATTTGCCCTTACTTAAGCCATACTGGCTGTCTCAGGTCACCTCCTTGTCTTTCATATGCCTCAGCATTGCTTCCAGGACGATCCTAACCTAATATAGGAAAGAGTTACAAGAGTGTTTTACAATGATGGCCATTTCTTTAGCATACAAGATTTAAATGCGCTCATCTAGATAATATCTCCTTGTTGATGATTATCCCATTCTTTCTCATATGATACTGTACTTTTAGATTTAAGTGTCTTACATGTGTTCATGCCCACACAGGTAAAGAAGCAGCAAGAGTGTCACTGATAAGGATCATCAGAGGTTTCTGACTTAGAAAACAGTCAATTCCCTCTATATTAAATGCAAAGAAAAAGACAGTA
Organism: Erithacus rubecula; assembly: GCF_903797595.1. Taxonomy (NCBI): domain Eukaryota; kingdom Metazoa; phylum Chordata; class Aves; order Passeriformes; family Muscicapidae; genus Erithacus; species Erithacus rubecula. The sequence continues at coordinate 65,200,518 of NC_136658.1, forward strand.
TAAGAGAGCACAGCTCTAGACTAATCATTGCTGCTCATATGTCAATATCCTGCTGTTCAAAGGTATTGCCTAGTCTTGTAAGCAGAATAGAATTACTTTTTTGCCTGATCCAACATCTTACCCTAGCCTCAGTTCCATACATCTGCTGCATCTGGTTCTGGGCTCTTGTACCATCTGCAAGCTGTACATAGGCATTCCTTGAAACTTTTCACATGAAGGTTAAGTAGTGTAGATACAAGTAAAATGTTTTATTTGGGACACCATATGGTTAAAAACCTGTAAAATAGCTATATGACAAGATAAAATAGTTCATTTGATAAAGACCTACTCACAGCCTAAAAATATCTTACTTAGGTAAGACATAAAGCCTCTGTTCTGCCACTCATTTTTTCTGCCACCATTCTGTCCAGAGATGCAAAAAACCCTTAGTTGGTTAGAAAGGAAGTGACTAATATTTTATAGGAGTAACACCACTTTCTTTAACTGCTCCTTTTCCTCATCTGTAGAGGATTGCTTGTTTTGGCTCTTCTCAAAATTCTCTGAAACTTTTTGAAATTTCTTCAGCCAGAGATCAACTCTTCTGTATAAGTTTTTCCTAAGCAGAAGTCTCAGACTGAATGCAGCTGTGCACACATCCATTAAAGAATAAGGAGGAAAACACAAGGGAAAAATCCCAACAAACCAAAACCAATTTAGGTCTAATTTATATGTCACCTTCAGTGTTCACCGAAATGTAGCAAACTAGAGGAAAATGTTTTTGTTTTTGTTTCTCTAGTCATGAATGCAGCTGTGTAGGAGAATACCATGTCAAGGTTTCACTTTTCCAACTTAAAGGCGTACAAAAGGTTAACAAGCAGAGAGAAAGGGAAAAAAACCAACAAAGCAAACAAGCAGGGGAAAAAGATTTTAGATCAGGAGAAAATGAAAAGTTACAAGGCAGCTGTTTTCACAGACGTAAAGCAGGAGCAGCAGAGGTACAACTGAGAGACATAGAATCCAAAGGCCCATGAAAACAAAGGCAATAACAATGGTCATGGCTTCAGGCTCATCCCTTTTCCACAGTTTTAATAATCTAACATCTCTAGAGTATATATCCATCATCTTTCAGTACCTCCAAGACAGTCCACTAGTGAACACTGAGGGAACTAGTTTTTGACTGAGAAAGTAAAAGCAGTATATAAAAATTTAAACCTATGTTTTTCTATTTAGCATATACAGTAAATGATTAGAGTTTATTAATTAATCTGGGCTTTCTTAAACCACCAAAGTATTTGAGCCGATTTTTTTCTCTCTTTTTAGAAGAATAAGTAGCATGCAGACATTTTAATAACCTCATATCTCAAGTGTATATATTTCTAGTACCTGCAAGAGGCATGATTCATCTGTCGACCACTTAATTTTCTAAGTTGAAGGACAGTAAGCTATTTAAATAGAAGGGGAGAAATGCATGATGGAAAATAAAGAGGTCATTCTATTTTTAAAAACTTAGCCCACATCTTCTGGTTTTCTTTGTTAAGTGTTCTCATCCTTGATAAAAAATTATAGGCTACCTACTGTCAAGCAGAAATTAAGATCATATGAGTAAGTATAACCAGGTAAAATGTAACCAGGCAGCTGATTTGTTTCTTGCCTCTTCATATCTTATAGGATTAAAGCATGACAAGCAGAAAAGTACAGGGATCACAGTACACAGATCAATCTTCACTTAGGATTGTTACTTTATCTGATCCAAGTAAATTCCTTTTAAGATGTAAGGATGTGGTTTCCACTTATGGTGATTAAGTGTAATCTAGTTTGATTCAATATATTACAATATAACTTTCTTTCCAGGTTGTTTTCTTAAGATTCAGGAAATTTTGCTCTTGCGTGTTTCTGCTCACTGGGAATCTGTTTCTACAAACTTATTAAAGCAGGAAATTTAGCGGGGGAGAAAGGTCACCAGTTTTCCTTCTTCAGTAGTATCAGACAAATGCTATTATAAATAAATTTAAATATTATGTATCTCTTACATCTGACCTACCAAGAAGGTTAATAAAGTCCTACACTTAGCTTGTCTTTCTGAAGGCTTGACAACATCTCTTGACTAGACTCTCAAATACATGGTCAATGGGAAATAGATCAAAACCCAGATAACATTGAAGTGGATCTGTTTGAGCTTTTCTTCTTAGGTATGAAGGAAGAATTAAAATTACGGACAAATTTTATAATTTAAAATTTAGTTTAAAAATGAAATTCATTAATAACAAAAATTTTGAAATAAAAGAACCACAGGATGATATACAATGTAAATTGAAATAACTTGTTAAGAAATCTTTCTTAGAGAAACTTTTAATCAAAGCTAGCTACAGGAATTAGTGAAGCTTACATAAATATACAAATTTCTCAGCATGGGATAAATTAGAATATAAAGATTAGACAATCCATTAGGAAGCAGGCTATTATATCATCATTTTTCCCTTTTCCAGTAGAAAAAGTAGAATGCTCTGAATGCCTTTGAAGAAGAAAACTGTCTACAAAGAAGAAAAAAGTCAAGATCCCATATTATTGCATTTAGCATGATTAATCTAATAAGATACATGAATTTACCCTTTGCAAATTGCACTGCACATATAAATTCGATTGATGACTGTGGTGAACAGTTTGTGAATTATATCATGATTAATGGAAACTGGGAGATTTCAATCCATGCTCTTGCCAGAGATATGAAATAATGTGTGCAGTTGTATATGGCTGCCTGGCTGAAGGTTTGACACTCAGGCAAATAAATGAGTCTGGCAAGCATCTGGCCACTGCCTTTGCAAAGGAGTCTGCACATGTCTCTGCAAGTGAAATTACCTGAAAGAAAAGCATGTAAAATCTGTTGATTAGCTCATAAATTTGTACTCTTCCTTTATCCCCCCACCTAAGTCAGGGAGGTACAGAGATAAGATTTAAACTGGGGAGGCTTATATCCTTCTCTTTAAGTTTTGAGTTTTCTTAGTCTGTCTAGTTGAAAGTAATCTCCAGGTTGCTCCCTATTTCAGTCTGCTACTAAATCATATTACTTTGTTGAGAAAATGATAATAAATATAAAATACATTTCCTTAAACGGAAAATCCCCAATCTAATGCTTGAATGTTTTTCAAAAAATATCAGCAATATAAGCTCACACACCCCATGAAACTCATTTCAAGACAAAATTCTGCTTGGGGTAAGTGAGAAGAGAGCATAAAAGACAGAGCAAGCAAAGGAAAAAGGAGTATTGTAAATGCTTTTTCTCAATTACAATCAAAGCCCTGCTTTATCTCACCTCCCCTATTGTTAAACTTTGGTCAGTCTCTGACTCCTTTCTCCCCCTGCCGACTTATTCTTTCTTAACTCTCACATCTTTGCCTCCCTTAAGTCTTAACACTTCGTAGCTAGAAGCTTTTACTTCATGGCCTCTCCCCATGAAATCACTCAGTTACCTGGGTCCCACACTGGCTTCTGACTTCCTTCCAAAATCACTCTCAAAATCCTTTTTCTTGTTGTCAAGGTCCTATTCCCTCCTGTTTCTCTCTCGTCTCTCTCTTATTTTGATGCCTTGTGTATCTTATGTTTTCAACCCAGAGGCATGGCTTTCTCTAGCTCAGCTATGAAATCTGTGCTGAAATATCATACACACATCCCCCATATTTCAGCTTCTGGGATTTGGTAGGGAACATAAAAAAGCAAAATAAAGGAAAAAGCATACAATCCTCAATATTGTTGTAATCAGACTTCAGATAAAAACATGTATTTGGCTTTACCATAAAAAATTGAATAGAGCTCTTGGCAGTATTTTAACTTCAACATAAGAGACCGCATAAAAGTAGTGATGGCAAAGACTAGGAGAATGAAGCCTACCATTGTTTGTCAGCACAAAACCTTCCCCTCAAGCAAGCTTAATGAGGTATCACACCTCTCACATCAGTTGTTTTCTGAAGTTGCTTCCTAAAATTAATGAAAATGGGACTAATGTCATGCTCATCAGTCCCACAGGTTCTTTAAAGAAACAAAGGCTTCCTCTGTCTTTGGGACCTGTTGAGGTGGTCTTCAGCCTGGATTAGATATTTATTGTCCTGCCAGGCCAGAAAGAAACCCACAAAACCTCTCAGTGAAGCAGAAAAAAATCACATATCTTTACAGAAAGTAATAGGGAAACTCCCAGCATTTAAGCAATCTGGTGTGAAAAATATTAAACATAAAATATGGGGTTTTTAAAATATATTTGAAGAGGACACATCACTAAAAGTAGTTCTTCTAAAAAGAATAAATAATTTCAATTTCCTGTTCAAGATTTCAGAGAAGTAGTTGGAGCTAATTAAACTTTGGTTTTTGAAATTCCAGCCTGTAAAAAATCTAATCTGAAATTCAAGTGCCCCATGCAGATTTTCCCAACATCTCCATGGGCACCAGGATGGTGAGGATGTAATATCACCCAGTGATGGAAATTCAACAGAAAGCAAATGTTTTGTCCAAGATACCGAAGATACAAACCCTGACTTTGTTGAACTCAGCAACATGAATTTCTCAAAGGCCACAATTTCAAACTGAATTTTTGTTAGAAATGTGACCCTGAAGATAAGCAAATTGTCAGAATTTTGTACTGAAGATACTATATATATTTCATATATATATATATATATATATATATATATATATATATATATATATATATATATATATACATATGTATATATATATATATATATAAATTCTCAGGTAAGTGCATGCACATATTTCTTTCAGTGTTTGAAGAGCTAAAAAATATTCAGGGGAGTAGAAAGGTGATACATGAAAAACAATCTAAAAGTCTCATATCTCTATGTCTGTTCTACTATATTCTTTCCAAGCTCAATAATAAATTGTGAGGGAAAAAAAACCAGACATTTAAAAATTCATATTTTCCATTTATTCCATTTTTTTCGTTTTTAGACCTGTACAGCTGTTTTCCTTTGGAAAGGACATTGAAGCCTTATCGAAAAGCACTGTATTCTATTTAATTTTTTTTCAGCAAAAACTTGAAAAACACACACAGATAAATCTTAAAAGCCTTCCTCAGTGAAAGGTTGACCCTGAAGACAAAGGCCATTTTAAATGGAATAAAAAGGTTTTAAGCAAGCCCATGAATATTGATCAACTCTTCTTATAAACCCTTGTAGTGAAGAAGAGCCAATATGCTGCCTTGTTTGATGCTAATACGGCTCTGTACTAAATGCAGGAGTAACACAGGAAGGTGATAAGGGATTGCACAGTGTAAAAGACAAAGTGATGAAGTTTTCTTTCTTATGTTTCCATAGTTTCATCTCTATCCAAGCAGTGGATGGCTGAATAAGGGCCTTCAGCATGCTGCTGTCCTGGCAAGGAAAGTTTATTTCCAGGGCAGTAGGAAGGCACACTTTGCTCTGAAAATCTGATTTTTAGGGAGTGAAGCTCAGGCCTTTCTGCATCTGTGCATGTGTCTGCTCTGTGTGCTTCTTCAGGCACCTAGAGAAGGAAGCACACTGGACCTTTCATAGACATTGCTGTCCTCTGCCCAGCCCATGAAGAAGAAAACCACACATAGAAGACAGCCTGGTTCCTAGCTGTCCCTGGAATGTTCAGTCATCATTTGGCTGGTACAGGCAGCTGAGCCTGGGAGCTGGGATAGCTCTGGGGTCCCACACTGTTCATATGGGTCCACCCCATTCCCCCTGCTAATACCACCCTTAAAAATGGGAAATATTTATATATGATGAGGCCATTTATCTTCAAAGGCAGACTCAGAGAACTGCTTTCTTGAAATTAGAGTACCTGTAGTAATTAACAACTTTTGCTGCTTCTGAATTCTAGTGGGATGGAATTGTGAGCCCGAGAAGATTTTAGATGTCATTACCAATCCCTTGTGTCATCATTCTTTTAGTCATTCATTGACACACTCTTTCAAGAAAAGGCACTTGCAGGAATAATTGGACTGTGCCTTACACTTAAATTCAATACAACTTTTCCTTCAGTTGCTTTTTTGTGATTCACGATGAGGAAAGATTGAAAAAAGTTAAGAATACAGAAAATATCTTTTTGTTTCAGAATTGAAGAGACTAATACCTCAAAATGATCTGCCGCAACACTTCATGAAAATCAGATTTCAGTTGTCCTTGAGAGGAACACAGAATTGGAAATGTTCAGAGTAGCAATTTATAATAAACTGCTTTGGAAACAAATGTGACAGAAACAATTTTAATGAAAAGGAGTAAGGCTAGAAAGCTCAGGTTATGCTTTCAAATTCTCTGAAGTCTCCAAATGAGATATTTGCTGCCTCAATAACAAATGTAAGATCTGCACTGTGCAAAGAAAATATAACAAGTAAAAAAATTATGATTGACCTGACAAAATTCAGTAGGCAAAATCATTAACTGTTTATGCAGGGAACTTATCCCACTGTCCAATGTTTTTTAGCCATCACATGTTTTTGCATATTTGTTGGTTTTTTATTTTTCTTATTTCCCCCTCAAACTTTAATTCTTATGGACAGACAGTCATTTCCATTCCTGTATAATCAGTGTCTTTTTATTAGGGACATGGTATTGTAGATTTTAAATGCAAAAGAAAGAACAAAAGAGAGTCTATATAAATTACACAGCCTGGAAGTTATTGTGTTGATGTCTCATGAAATGAAGAGACTCTGTGCTGATTTTATTATTCCTCTTGCAAACCTTTCAACCTGTATGAGGTATGTGCTTATTTTGTATTATTGCTATTTTTACTAATATTCTTGTTTTACTTACTTGTAATCATATGTTGTTGCTACTACTGTCATTATTATTGATGCATTTAATATTATTGATATTATTTTTCTCAAATCAGTGACCAAAATAGTGAGTTAATAATTGCTTTAGACACAGCTTGAAAAAATAGTAGAAAACTTTCAAAAATTAACTTTAAAACACCCAAACAAACCATAAAAGTATCAAAATTTCAGTCAATGCCTAAGTCATATGAATATCTTTATTTATATGAATTGTGATTCTCTAGACAAAAGATGTGGTTCTTTATTTAGGTCATATTGGTCCAGAAAATAGAATAAAGAAAATTAGGGAAAGGATGATATATGAAATGATAAAAAGACAATCCAACCTTACCTAGGTATGGCTAACTACGTTTTACCTCTGATAGTCTCCTGAAACTAATGAAAATAAAAGCTCTTCCATGATATGTAATTTCATAATTTGTAGAGGCTGCAACCCATTACAAATAATAGATGCTGCTAAGGATCTTCTCAAAATGTAATTCAGGTTTGGTCCAGTTGAACATTTAATTATATAAACAGTAAATAAAAGACCTCCTATTTTTATCTGGTATTGTTAACATTTTCATTTCTGTATTAGGAAATATGAATTCAAATCATTAATGAAGTTAAGAGAAAGAAAAACACAGTAGTTACAGTTGTTTTTGAGAAAGTAAATATTTATCTCAGAGAGTGATTCCTATTTTGATGATCTCTGTAATGACACAGCTCTTGCTTAAAAAAGCAGTAGCAAGTGTTTTTAAAAACATAAATTTGCAATGCATAAATACTTTAATAATCACTTCCTCATTACAAAACTGAGTAGAATCAGAGTACAGGATATGAAAAACACTGCATAGGAGGATTTATCAAGATATCTGCAATGGGTTGACCTTGAGTGGACATCAAGTGCCCACCAATTCCATCTTATCAGTCCCCTCCTTAGCTGGACAATAGAGAGAAATTACAATGAAGGGCTCATGGATGGAGTTAAGTACAGGGAGAGGTCACTCACCATCACGGGCTAAACAAACTCAATGTGGTGAAATTAGTTTAATTTATTAGCAATCAATTCAGCATAGGATAATGAAAAACACAAACTATATCTTGAAACACCTTCCCCCTATCATTCCATTCTTGCTGGGTTTTCTCCAGCTTCACTCTCAATTTGTCTCCCTTGTCTGGCCCAGTGGCACAGAGGGATAGAAAAGGGGTTTGCAGCCAGTTTATCACACATTTTCATTGTCCTCCCTCTTCCTCGGGGAAGGACTTCTCAGTCTCTTCCCCTGCTCCAGGGTGGGGACCCTCCCATGGAAGACAGTCTTCCATGTGAGTCCTTCCCACTGGCTATAGTTTTTCACAAACTACTCCATCATGTGTCCCTTCCAAAGGTCATAAATCCTTCCAGCAAACCTGCTCCAATGTGAACTCCTCTCTGCATGGGTTCACATGACCCTGCTTAAGGACAGGCTTGTCACAACCTCCTCTGGGCATCTACCTGCTATAGTGGGGCAGGTCTCCACAGGCTGCAAGTCCTGCCCTCTCTGGACTTCCATGGGCTGCAGGGGGGCAGCCAAACTGGCCATGGTCTGCATCAAGGCCTGCAGAGGAATCTCAGCTCCAGCACCTGGAACACCTCCTCCCTCTCCTTCCTCATTGACCTTGGTGTCAATGAGCTATTTCTCTCACGTTCTCACTCCTCTTTTCTGGCTACTCCATTTCTTACAAGATTTCCCCCCTTTCTTTCTTATCTTTTCCCCCTGTTTTTTATTTCAACAGTTGCTTGGCCTTGGCCAGAAGTGAGTTTGTCTTGGAGCCAGCTGGCATTGACTCTGTTGGACATGGGGAAGGCTTCTGACATGTCCTCACAGAATCCATGTCTTAACCCCCTCACGACCAAAACCTTGTAATGAAAACCCAATGCAACATCTCTGAGATGAATGCATGCAAATAGCATGGCCACTGATAGCTATTGCTTGGAAAACAGTGAGTAATTTTATTTTCTAAGAAGAAAGAGAAAAGCTAATAATTTTTTCAAGTGTTTGACCATATAGAGCTGAGACAGATGGTAAAAAGTCTAAAGTATGTCTTTTTTGAAGATCTAAAATTTTTCACATATTTATTCCTCAGAACTTTGTCTGGTTGTATGTGTGCACGACTGAGTTCACTTACACTGCCTAACAAAGCTCCCACAATCAGTCCTCATTCTTTTCAGCCTTATGGGAAACTTTTGGCATTAAATCATATAAATAATTAATGAAGAAATCATTGAAGTAAATAAGAGTGGCTAGCAAAGAAGTAAATAAAGGAATCCCACTCTGAGTATTTTATTAGCAAAACAAAAATCAGAGAAGGTATTGAAAAGAAAAGCACTCCATCAAGCACTCGACATCAGAGAATTGTTACCCTTGATCTTAAATTTTAACATTTAATTCATTTGAATTGCATTTTTAAAATAGTTTTGTTAAGGCACAGGGATCCTGAAATGCATTGGCCTGAGTCTTGCTCACGTTATTCATTGCCTACCCACTGACAGATCTTCTTTCTCCAAGCTTTGTCTGAGCACTGCCCTTCTGCCTTCCTGCTCTGTCAATACACATTTTTTGTCTAAAGCCACTCATTTCCATCTTGTTGAGTGGCACTCACCAAACTCTAGACCTTTGCCAGCATGATGAAATGTTACTTGCTACACTCCTTCATATATTGTTCCCTTGTCACTTTTGAATCACACTGACAACAACACAGTATGATAATTAAAACCAGAATACGCTCTTGCATGTCTCAGTTATCACTTCTTGGTTCATTTCGCTATCACTTTACAAAACCAATAAATTAAAACCAACAAAAACAAAACAAATTCCTACAACCCAGAACTAGACATAATCTTCATTTTTCTTTTTCCTTTTTTTTTTTTTTTTCTGAGTCTTCGGAAACAGAAAAATAATTTATCGACCCTTTAGGTAATTCTTATGGGTCAAAAAACATCAGTGAAAACTGTGTCCGTCAGAGGACTCCATATGTGTCATATCTATATTCTATGAACCACTGTTTCTGCACAAATTAAAGATTAATGAATAGTGGGTTATCCCATAATTTATTTTTTTTTCACTGAGTTACTGTAATTCATGTTAATATTTAATGATCATTTCACTCATGGCTGGTAAGCAAGGAAAGCCATCATGGACTGCCCACAATTTCTCTGTGTTTTCAGAGTAGAGTGAAAAAAAAAATGCAGTGCTACTGAATCCCATGTGAAAAACACAATAATAAAAGTTCTGAAAAAGGCAGATACTATGGCAATTTAACCTTTCCATTCAGAAATACACAGGTAAGGGGAAGACATCTCTTGTTCTAAGGAATGCAGAAACAATAAAATAAACACCATCCATTCCCAAGATCCCCTTGACTTCCATTAGAAAAACTGAAAGTTGAAATATATATATATATATATATATATATATATATATATATAAATATCTCCAAAAAAATGTTTTGCATCTGTCTACCTATCCACGCTAATGGATTCGTACAGGAATAACTCAAGCTAGAGATAATAGCTTTGAGAATTTCCAGTAAAGCAGCTTTTAATCAAGATGTTTAATAGCTTGGAGAAGGTTGTGGGGTTTTTTAAATGAAAATAACTTTCAAACAAAAAAAGGAGTGTAGTAAAAAAATTTGCAAATCTGTTCTAAATTTACTATGAATATAACTGTATATTTATGGCTAGAAACAATTAAATTTCTAAAAATGAGTTGTCCCTTTGTGCCGGCAAATTATGGAAAACAAGAAAATATGGAGAAATGTTTAACCTCCTTTATACTCCATATTTCTAGCACTACCAATTTTCATGAGGAAAATATTTTCTCTTCTAAAAAGAGAAATTATGTATGTCCAATATTTACCATGCACTATAGCCTTGCACACTAAATTTACTTGCATATTCACCACTAATATCACCCACAGACCTGAACAGTTGATCCATCAATGAAGGACCTTATGTTCTATAATCCCTAATTTGGTAATAATGAATATCTGTGACAAACTCTGAAAGTGAAATTCACTGTTAGTGAATTATTGAGAGCCTCTTCTTCAATGGATAGTTAAAGAGGCATTCACAGCAGTGTGTGAAGCTCAAAGCCACCAAATGTGGCAAACTACCAGGCTTCATAAAGGATTTCAGAGAGGTGAACTTTTTGTTTAAAGGAGATTGAAGAAGCCAAAACCTTACATCTTCCTGTTTATTCTGTGATACAGCCAAATTTAAAACTCCTACAAGGAAAACGTTTCTTGCCTTTTTCTTGCACCATAATTTTTGACAATTTCAGGACTTAAACTTCTCATCAAATGCTACCAATCTCTTGGAGTGCATCAAAATGCTGAGCAGTGGATGCTGACATTATCCCTTGAATTTTGTGCTGCAGAAGTGCATCTCATCAGAAGAGATATTTCTTTTATTTAGATGAAGTTTGTGTACAGAGTCCAGCTGGGAAGGCCTGCCGTTAAGGTGGAGAAATATAAAAGTGCACTAACATATATCATGTTTCATGGTGAGATGAAATGCAGCTTTGGAAACAGATTTGACATTTGAGATTTCCCTGTGTTGGAAAGGCAGAATTTGTTGCAGACATGAAAATACTCAGTATGTGCATCTGGAGGAAGCTGTGCACAGTTCTCTGAAACACCCCTGGCAGCTGATAATGGAGAGCTGCTGGCAGTGTTTAGAGAGGCAGATGCTTACCTGTGCTCCTACAGTGTGCAGTCTTGGCTTGATGACAAGGTGAGAAGAAGGACAAGCCATCACAGAGTGGGGGCAATTGGCAGCTGGTACCCTGCTGGGGAAGGGTAAACGGGTCACCCAGGGCTTCTTACTCATCTGTAGCAGAGTCATCAATCTGTGCCAGAAATATGCACTTTTCAGAAGATAAAACAATTACTTATACAGGAGAACAGACAGAAATTTAGAAGTTGATAATTTAATGAGAATTAAACAAATTATTTGCAGCTTGGCATGTGATATACTGCAGATCGAAAAATATCATCTCTACTATAAAATTGTATCCAGGCTTATCTGTATACTAAATAAATACAGGACTTTTTGAGACAAGTAACAGGTGTCATACTAACAGTGTTCAATGTCACTGAATGCTACTGAAACTCTGTAGAGGGCACTCCCTTAAAAAGTGTTTCTTCATATCTTTCTCTTGTCTAAGCTGCAGGGCAGGTTGTCTTATATCCCCATTTTATGAAAACAGATTATAGTTCATGAGTTGTTCATCATGACTCACTGATAGTGTGGAAGGTCAAAACCAGGAATGTATACAGTAAAAAAAAAAAAAAAAAATAGAACCCTTTCCCCTTAGCAGTGTTATTTCATGTTATCTTGCTGTGGTGGGATGTATTTCCATCAAAGGCACTGCAGCAGATCATGATATTCTAAAGTTGAAAGACCAATGGCAAAGAACATACAGGGCATACAAGCATATATTTAGTTCATAGTCTGCTAATTTATCCAGGATTTCATTATCAATTTTAATAGTGACAAAAAGTTTTTTTAAAACATTTGTAAAAGCTCGGAGTGCTAAATATTGACGTGTCTTATGATTTAAATCTATTTAAAACTGAATGATAGTGGAAACTTTAGGCAAGAAGGACACATGAGGTATGGCTTTTCCTGTCCTTGGCTGAAGATAAACCACCTGGCACTGATATTCAGTATGTGTTTAAATTTGAGAATGGCTAATCATGGATAGTGAAACCGATGTCATTTGAATAGATGAACAAAGAGACAGTGATGTATGGGTTACATAACATGTGACAGCACAAAGACCATTCATTTATCATATCCATAAGATTGTTTCCCACCCTCTTCACTGGAAAAAGGGATACAGGTGTTTTGATCGAAAGACTAGAGTCTTTCATAAAAATTTGTGAAGTAGAAAAAAAATTATTCATCTGTTAATTTTTGCTGAAAATAATTTTCATCAAGAAATACTTACTAATTTGCTCTCAGTAAGTAAACCTTTACTGAAAATCACTGTATTTTCCATTCTAAGCATTGTTTTTGATCATATTCATTGAGAATTATGTATTCTGGTACCTCAAAACATTTTGATATCATTGATATCAGTCAATGGGTTAATGAATTATAGAGGTTTTTCTCCTAGTAAAATTAAAACATGGCATCTGACGAAGCATATAGTAAATTGGCCAGTATTTTGTGCCATCATCTGGATAAAGTGCCTAAAAAGAGGTGAAATTTAACTCCTGGTGAGATGGAGCACTTGCCATTAATGACAATAAAAGCACAACTTCTAGATGTAAAATCCAATGATTCCTCTCTGCCTAATGGTAATGAACATCCTGAAGCAGCACTATAGCTATTATAAGCATTCACATAGACTTATGATTAGACTGGTGTTGGCAGCATTTACTCCTGTCAGTCAACATATAAAAGCTTGTTCAGACTTATGGTCAGAACAATGCAGATCTGCATAACTTTACAAAAGCTGTTTCAATGAAAAAAACCCAGCTCTTTGCAGGAAATGTTGATGACAATCAAAAACTGCAGGACTTGAAGTTCATGGGACATCTACTTTATATTTCTGAAGTTCAGAGGTTTTATTTCCATTTAGCTAGTCTTTCTATATCCATTATTTTTTTTAATCTTTCCATGGTAATAACTCACTGAATGAGTCAAAGCTAACTTTGATCAAAATTATGAGGTGTTCATCACTTGTGAAAACAACTTAATCCCATAATAGTACCTAACATAGAACCAAAACATCCTAAATCTGAGAGTTTTCTACAGACTTCTGCCTCATTTTCCCTTAACCAGTTTTGATCAGCTTCCTCCTCTTACACTACTTTGAAAGAAAGCTTAGACTATAATGTTGCAAAGGCTGCATCTAAACATTGTCTAATGGGACTGTAGCAAACAGAAAAATATGTGAAAGGGTGTCTTTCTTGTCTATGTTCCAAAACAAACCTACTATAAGGTTTGCTGCTATATGAAAAGGATTAGAAGAGGAATATATATATTTTCTTAGCTTGGATAAGTGCAAAAACAGGCTCTCGTGTTTGGGAAGATCAATCTGGAGATTCATACTAAAGGAGAAATAAAAAACAATCCAATGCATAACATGTTTAAGGAATTCTTGAAAGGGAGTTATTTGCACTCTAGCAATTACATTTTTTTTTTTATTTGGCATAGCTGTTCCCACAGCTCTCAGTGCACAGTCCTCATACATGTTTTCTGCACAGTTCTGAAATTTTAAAGTGGGCATTATGATGTAAACCATCTCTTCTAAAAATGCAGTCAATTTTAGTAACTTCAAAAAAGTACCATTTCTTCATTAAACATATTCCTTGTATTGCACAATGCTTCTCTAAATTTCATTCTCCTATCATAAGTTTTTGAGGAGAAAACAAAAAAAAAAAAAAAAAAGAAAAAGAAAAAAAGGAAAATAAATCCACATTGTTAACAATTGTGGAAAAGGAGCAATAGGTTTCACTGAAGAATTGTCCCTCTTCATAGTTACAGCATTATCTCACCTGTAATATTTCATATTAGTTCTTTCAAGCTTACAGAGATCAGGTATCTTCCACACTACAGGTATCTGCCATAGTCATCTCAGATTCCTGATGCTCCCAAACCTCTTGTTTAGATTCAGCTCAAGGCTGGGTGTATGGCAACCATGATTTTTTAAAGAGAGATAGCTATTCAATATCTTTAGTATTTTGCACAAATTTAACATTATGTTTCAAGTTACCTTCTAATACACAAAGTGAAAAGTGTCCGTATTTTTGAGGGCCATTCGTGTATCCCAAACATGAGGGTAGATATGCATGCAGTGCCTTCACACAAGCTGGCCTTTCTTGGTAATTACTGTAGTGTTTGATCTCATATCATATACTTCTTGTCTTACACCAATGGTTATGACATGAAACAGGACTACTGTGACTTGGCTTTTCACTGCCACACATGAAATCCCACTATAATTAATTAGTGTTGTTATAGCAACACCTTTTATGACATTGCTTGACACTCAAGGGAGGGAGTGACACAGGGGTGAACTGAATGGGAAATCATGTTGTAAATTTCACTCTTGAACTCCCTGGCTACTTTTTTTTTTTTTTTTTTTTTTTCCCCAGAATGGTTTTCCTCCTCAAATTTGTTCCCTGCTGAACTGAAGCCATTGAGCAGTCAAATCTCAGCGTTAATCTTATATTGGTCATGGCCGTGTGAATCCTGGAGGGAACATGCTAAAATTTGCTGTCAAAAAGTACAAATGCAGGATGTCTTTTATTTCAAAGTAGTTGGGTTTTTTTATTATTTTTGTTTACAGTGATTACACTCATGATAGAAAGTTCTTGATATATTTCATTGTCAGTAATGGATATTAGTCACTTAAATAGACAATATGACAGTGGTTTTCTTTGAAACTAGAGCTTCTGCCCTAGAAAAAGTTCTCCATTATGCATCACTTGCTGCTATGGAAAACGTTTTAAGTCTCATTACTTATTAGGAAGTAACTAAAATTTAAAAAAATTAAAAAAAAAAACAAACAAAACAAAACAGAGGACAGAGGGGGCCTTAATACTAGTTTTGTTAAAGGAGGTCCCATCCATTTATTCAGGAATGATACACACCACTGAGCTTCTGCTTTTAGATGTCAAACACAACTTCGTGTAAGGGAACATTGTCCAGCTGCCATGACTCTGAATGTTTATTACTGGGGTGAGAAAAACCCCATATATATATGTGAATGACCTCTTCAATGCTGTAAAGGCCTCAGCAGTGACTCACCTGTAAGAGCAGTTCTCTTGGGACACAACAGGCTCCTGTCACCACAACTCAGGTGAGTTGCCCAAAAGTTTACAGCTAGCACAGCAGTCTGTACACTGCTAGAATAGGCAGTTCCCATATGGTCCCCTTTGCTGTCCTCTTCCCCACATCCCACCACAAACACAGATTATCAGCTTGCTCATTCTTTCCTCCCGGAGCCAGCACACTCAGGCAGCAGACACTGCCAGTTCTTTGATCAAGATGTGCAATTTGGCTGTTGCTATCCTCTCTGAAAAGGAATGGTTAGGAGCTCCTGCTGCTGCATCTGCAGCATGGAGCCCTCTGGGTTTCATTTTGTGATGCTCTTGTGCATCACATTAGTGAGACAATACAGCAAAATTAAAGACATCCTAAAACAAATGGTCATTAAGAGTCAAAAAAAGAACCAGAATTTTGCTATACATTTATTGTGTGCATTATAAATAATTAACACTGTTGCTGTGGTTATTATTATTATTATTATTATTATTGCTAAGTATTACATTTAACACAAAAATATAATATTTTAAAAAGGATAAGGTAAAATAAGTATATATCCCATAGTTTACAGTGTAGAAGCAAGCAAAGGAAGCACCCATAAGTTCCAAAGTGGTTTTTGAAACTAATTCCCCATTAAATTCTTAAAAAATTAAAAAAAAAAAAAAAAGTGTCACTTCAATGCTTAAGAGACAGCAAAAATAAGCTTGTTTCTTCAGAGAAATCAACTGTGAGACCAGGAAAGGAAATCCTTGAAAACAAAGATTCCCACTCACAGTAACTGTTAGTCTATAGATTCTTTTATTCCTTCTTTTTGGCCAAATGAATCCAAGTCTGAATTTTGGCACGGCTTCTACAAAGAAGAGGATAAGGTGATCTTCCCACCTGCTGTGTTATCTAGTGGTGTAAGTCTGCTTCACTAAGCTGGGAAATGGAAATGCAAAGTCTGTCAGGGACAATGGGGAATAAAGCAACCTGCTGAAGTTTCTGATCAGTATATAAAAACTAAGACTTTCTTTCCACCAGTGTTTCAAAGGAAAATATTAAATAACAAGACAGTTTGAAAGATGTCAGTTTTGTGTCTTCTGTATTATGCATATTCTGAGATTGTCTCCGAAAGTCAGCTCCAGAGGGATTTAGGCAGAAGAATATCTGATTTCTGCATCCCAAGAAAAATCAAATGCTGAACTCAAATGTGTGAGGATTTAGGAATCTCTGGGTATGTATTTCTAGCATGCAGAAAACTTTGTATTTGAAATACAACATGCCTACAGAGATTGTTCAGGGCTTTTCTGTACCACACTCTTCTTTACAGGTATCTGCAGAGTAAGTCCCACTTCAGATTACACAGTCCTTATTTTAACATAGCCCTTACACACTTTTGGAAATTTCATGTTATATGTCAAAAGCTGACAAGAAAAGAAAAAATAAAATTGAATAGAAGTGTAAAGGCAAGCTAACAAAGCTGTTTAGCAAAAATGTCTCATTGCTCTTTTGTTCTACTTTGCACAGTTTTGCTGGAAATGAAATTAGTGTAAGCAGGGCTGAGATCCTGATTACATTTGATATGCAAATGGACATCAGACAGTTATTTTTCTGTACCGATATTGAATTCATGAGTGTGTTGTCACCATAAGTGCTGACAAAGATGTGTGCTGGAAACCTCAATTAACAAACTACAGACCTATTATAATAATACCATAACTTACATTTCTGCTCTAGTCTGAACTTCCTTTTTCCAGTGGAAAAATAAATACACAGAGAACAAGCAGCCATTTTTTGGCTGTGTCATTCATAAACGGAACTAGATCTACTATTTTTTCCTTAGATGTTTTAAAATGTCTCAATTAAAATTAGCCTTATTTAATATTCTGTTCATAGGATATTTCAATGGCAAATACTCTTTAGAATACCACTAAATACTAAAGTGGAGAATAACTGCCATGTCTGTGATCTCTTGAAATGTGAGAATAAATATATAGAAGAGCACCACAGAAAAGAGGAAATAGCATACATTATGATAGATATCGTGGCTCAGCAGGGCAATTTTCTTACTTCTCCAACAATTGATATAAATTATTGTGTATTTAAGAAAATTGTAAGCTTGGCAAATCACTACAACACAGAAATATGTGTATCAATGTTTTAAGTTAAAAGAAAAACCCACAAACAAACAAACCAAAACTAAAACAACAACAAACAAACAAACAAACAACCACAAACAAAAATAAATGCAAAAAAAACCAAAACAAAACAAAAGAATATAAAATATATACAAATTTTTTTTAAATAAAAAAACAAACTAAGGGAAAAAAACAATGAAACAGAAGCACTTCTGAGTTTAAAATCTGTCAATTAAGCAATAGATAGCACACACTGATTCCTGACAGTAGAGGTAGGGTTTTGTGCCTGTGAGGAAAAAATCTGTATTTTCCTTTAGAGGGCATTTTTAGCTATCTTGTTACTCTTAATTTTGGTTTTTTTCTTCAAAAGAATCTTCGTGTGTACTTTACTAAAAAAAGCAGATTGGCAGTATATTTTATGCAGTTTATTCCTTGAGCTTATCTACTTCAACAAAACAAATAAAATCGAAAATTAAAAGATATCTACATAAAGATGAGTTTTTCTGTTCCTGAATTCAAATGTACATTATGCACTTTAACTCATTCTTCAGGTACAATGTTTGTCTTTCCAAGACCCAATTGTGTGATGCTGGCTTTTATAATATGTGGCAAGTTATGCTAATAATTCATAGCAATCAGCAGAACAGAAACAATACTTTATGTGACATAGGTATTGCAAATTTGAAAATGAGTAATGCTGCTTTAATGAGATAAAGAAAGATCCTCCATTGCTTCTCTTTAGAACACACCATTAAGAATTCACATGGGATTAAGGTCACCTGCAGCTAACTGATTCCATCCCCATGATTTCCTTCAAAGCCAAGAGAAGATGCTCACCTCTGCAGAGAGCACCAAAGTGTTCTCAACACCTAAGCCTTTTTGTCCCTGGTCTCCATAGCATAAGAGGTCCTCCTGTCTTATGACTCACTGTAGGAAGAGTGCTCTCAACATTTCTCAAATGCTCCTACTCTTTTTCATTTAAGGCCCTTTTAAACTTTAGATTCTGAAGCTGAAACAATATTCTTATCCCAATTCAGCAAGTACACTGTTGCTCAGTTTCTGTTCTCTCTAATGATGCATCTTCCAAATTTCTTAAAAGAGCAAAATCTTTTCTTCATTCCTTATAATTTATTTGATGTAAAAGAAGGAAATTAATGTCAGTATAATTGCTAAGTAAACATAAAACTAGATAATTTTTAAACATATGGAAAATCTCACTTCATACATAAAGTTATATAAAAGTATTAAAAAAGTATATGGATTTTTATATTCTTATTTTCATCTAAGTCAGAAAGAAAGCTTTTCAATCTTCAAGAAGGATTGAATGAGGTGTGTCCTCAAAAAAAAAAAAAAAAAAAAAAAGGAGAAAAAATACAAGGATTTTGTTTCATTTTGAGTATCTTAGAGATTTTGAAAAGGCTAAATTCACACAATGAATAATCCTATTAAATTAGTACCTAAAACCAAATGGAAATATACTTGACTATTACTATACTTGACTATACTTCTATATTCCCACTGTTTTCTGTTGCTAGCAGAAACTGAATGCAAGACTTAATCAGGTTGCTAAAGGTGGGACTACTCTCTGAAGCAGTTGCCTGCTAAGTGGGGTATGTGCAGTTCCTAGGATGTGCTAGACAACCCATTGGATGTGGAACAAAGGGGATTTTGTACTATTGTAAGTCAAATTGATTAAAATTTTAAAGCCAGTATTTTTATATTTAAAAATATAAATCTTTATATTTATTGTAACTGATCTGTAACTGGCATCTTTATTGCAACTGATTTTAACATATATTTTTCCATGTGTTTTATAGTGAAGGGTCCATTTTAGAACTTGCTAGAACCAGCTCTGTCATGCAAAGGGAGGGACCCATGTTTCACTTCAAAGAGGCCACTTCTGAGGCTCAGCCTCCTGCTGCCAAAACCTTACGGGGTAAACCTAAGGCATATATGTATAATTTATAAATAAGCAAATATATATACAGAGAATGTATGCTCAAATTTTTTTTACTGTTAGAGATGTGCATTCAAAAAATTAGGGGACCACTGCTCTATGGTTGTTAGTTATACTGTTTTCACATGTGCCTGGTCAGCTTGAAGCTTGAGCTGATCATTCTTCCTGCTGGATAGCTGATGTACCTACTACTCTGAAACCTTCCTCTATTTCTCAGTCAGGGAAATTAAGCTAAAAAGTGTCCTAAAGGACCCTCTTTCTTTTGATTGACTACTGACACACCTGCAGGATGATTAGTTCAGATGTTGACAGCTGCATAGTAGAAGTTGAAGCAATGTTAGAGGAGCCCTTCTGCTTGAACCTACTTGTGCAGGGGTTTTAGTTTGAAACCAGATGGAAACACCAACTTAGTGTAGTGGTTTTGGTTCAACAATTTTAGATTTCCAAGCCAATGCACCAAATTATACATATACATTATACATATTATATATGTTTGGTGCTGGCCAAATTGCCAATGCACCCACTAGAATTATTGACTTGTTTCCTGCTGTGAGATAGGATTGGGAAAAAGGCAAAGCAGGCTCAAACTTTAAAGGATATAAATAAAAAATTATTAACAAAACTAAAAGAATAATAAGAATCAGAATAAAATCTTCATAACACTTCTCCCCCCCCCACACACCCTCTTTTCTTTAGCACAGACAATATACAGAAACAATGCAGTCTATTTATCACTTCTAGAATAGTCTTTCTTCATTTAGGGAGAGGAGTCTGTCCTGTCATGCTATGGAGACTTCTCCACAAGAAAACAGTTCTCTTGTGGCTTTTAATTTCCATAAATGGCAGCCACCCAGGAATCTGCAATCATGATGTTCCTCCCATCTCTTGCAGCCTTTACACAGCTGAGTTCATGGGACCATGTAAAATTTATGGGGTACTTTTTTAAGGATGAACTGTTCAAAAACCAAAGGTTCTCTTTATCTATCTAAGGGATCATCTTAATCTCTGGGAATAGAGGTCTTCTTTCCCTGGGGGCAAAGTGTCTTTGTCACTCTTCTCTCTCTCTGTCCGAACTTCTCATGGGATCACATTTACTTCAACATCGGCTTGTTCAGCATGGATGTTTTTGTTCATGTCAACAATGTGAACACTCCATCACCCCATGCTTCCTCTGATTTACAGGGATATTTGGTGTATCATAGTCCATCACCATGGATTACAAGAAAATTTCAGCCTAAGAGTAAGGCATCTCCTCATTCTCCTCCCATCTGGGACCTGATTCCTTTTTTACTGATCTTGGTGTCTTCATGTTGTTCCTCTAAGTGTCTTTACTCTGTCCTTTTATCCCACTTGAGAGAGGATGGAAGGTCTGCAAGTCTCATCTGTGCAGTGAAAGAGTTAGTACCTCTCCTGAAGCCTGCAGAGGCTCATGTAATCCCTGCTGGGTGATTTATGGTAGAGAATTTTTTTAAGGCCCTGCTGTATTAGAGCAGGGCCCAGCTCTGCTGGGATGAAGCCCCCTGGATCACCAGCAAGGAGCCCAGGTGTGCTGCAGAGCCAACTTGGTCAGCCTGTTACCTGCACTTAGGACAGAAGAAAAAGAGCAATTCCTGGCATTTGTTCATTCTGAAAGGTGAGTCTCACAGTGTTTAACTCTCTCACTGGCTTATCAGCATGCCCATTCTCAGAGCCAGCCAGCAATTGGTTTTGCCAGGCATAGAGGAAGGCTCTTAGTGGCTTCTCTTAGAACATCACTTCCATGGCTGGGCTCAATCCCTCCTCTCCAAAATTCAGTTAATGCAAACCCAGCACAACCTGGAACATAGGCTCTGTCCAGAAAGTCCAATTGCTCTACACATCTAAGAGAGAGATGGATTTTCTGATGCTTTCATTTGTGGCATACAGTATTCAGACTAACTTTCAAGAATTTGTAACAAATAAAATTTCTCTGATGGAAGTCTTACTACTTCCTTCCCTCAGATTAACTTAGTTTAATTAAATTAATCCCCAAACAAGGCTGGTCCTTATTGCGTCACTGTTTGTTCTACTTTTTTCATTACAAACATTTTAGTAATAAGAAAAAGAGAGGTGCACTGAGTAAAACCAGAAGGAAATAATTATTTTTTTTATTAATCTAGTAATTTTAAATGTCTTATTCACAAAGGACTAATCAGCATACTCTCTGTCACAACCAGACATCTGTAGTCAAGAAATTAATGAAAAAACCCACCAGGATTTGGTGAACATTATTGATTCACTACAGTTCTAAAACTATTTACATATTATCAGAGAAATAGCAGTGCGAGAGCACAGTTACCTGATTACTGCTGATATTTTTTCTCTGTGTACTAAATGGGCACAGACAGGGTATAGTAGGATACATTTCAGTTCACCATAACATCGTGTTCCCTTTTCATAAAAATATATACCTTTAATATTAGCCCTGCAAAACACTTTATATTTATTTGGGTTTTTTTAATAGTGGAATCTCTGACTACTGGAAAGACTTGTTAGGAGTGGTAAGTTTTTCTGTAGAGTAATGAAAATCATAATTTGTTTCTTTGGTTTTATTTGCTTAGCACTTGTATTTCCTACCTATTTTCTCTCTTTGAGAAATGAAAAGACTGAAGAATTTTCTATATTGTCTGTGTTTTCCATTGTTCGTCAAATTGGAATTGGAAATATGGGATATTCTAGGGATTCAGGGAACAGCACGCTGAACTGATTTAGCATGCTGAGCTGATTTAACATTCATGGCAAACACTTGATGTCTTACATTTAAAATAGCTTTTTGTTTTAGCAGTTTGATGTAAGAAGCTGTCTCTGTCACCACTGGCTGTTCACCAGCATGTCTATGTCCAATGAGCCAAACCATCAAAACTATAAATACTCTGTCATATAAAGAGTAACTAGTTTTAAGGGAAATCATGATAAAATATTGTCCTAAAGGTAGACCATTTACTGAGATATGGATAAAATGCCTGAAGCCTGAGACTGAAGACTATTATTACACAATAAAAGTAACACCTCTCTCCAGGGGAAATATTTTTATACAGCTATAGCTCAGAAAAGTCACCACCTCATTTATTACAATTTTTCTCTTTTCTTTCTTTTAAAATGAATGGTGTAAATCTTTCCTGGACAATTCTCTTAAAGAGAGTTGGTTGAATTATTCATTCTGAGTAATATTAGTTGTCAATTTAGGCTTTTTTTTTATTCACAAACTTCTGCAAGCTGATCTGGAAATGAAATCTTGGCTTCAGTGAAGTTAGTGGGAGATTTGCTATATACTTCAAAAAAGCCAATATTCATCTTTTATATTTATGATATGTTCAAATTTTAAATTCCTGTTGATGTATATGAGACTTTGAGAGGCTTGATTACTCTAAAGTAATGAAAATATTAGGGAATGACTCACACAGACAAGTCTTCAGCCCACTATCACACAAACACATTCAAGCAGAAGGTAATAAAATACCAGAAAAAACAATGTTAAAAGCTTTGTGCAGGTTAAAACCAACTCTCCAAAGTTTAGTGTTAATGCCTAAATTGCTATTGTGAATTTGTCATAATTCTCTAAATTTTAGCAAAAAGCAAAAAAAGGTCAAATTTAAAAGCAAAGATCATCAGTAAAAGGAATGTGATCATTAACAGCAAACGAGAGCTAGTGATTTTAATGCACCATTATCTAGTATGAAAAAAGTCCTAAAACCCAAACCACACAATTATTAGAAAGAAAGAAACATCACAGCATAAAACAGAGAGGATTACCAACACATTAGAGAACCTGATGTAAGCTAGGCTACGCATGAAATATAGTTTTAACCTCACGTCCCCTGAGACAAGAAAAGGCAAAGAGGACAGAAGGCAAGAGATCATCTCAGGGTGTCAGAGAAGAGCAGTGATAATTCTTCTCTTTAATGAGATCATGATGGTATGAATACAAACTTAGAGTTATCTGAAAACTGTCCAGAACTGCTGTCATACAGGACACTTCTAGCAATAAGAATAGCAACCATCTCCTCCACCTCCTAAAGAAAACTCAAACATCTTCCTTTTAAATGGACATGCAAAATTTCATTTGGAGAATACGTCAGCTATAAAGTGACAGTTTTAATTTTCTGAAAGATCTCTAACTTAATTCTTAATCAGGACATTATGTGACAGCCACAGTCATAGGTGTCATCTCAAGTATAGTTTCACCAATTTATTCTTTTCAAAGCATCTTGGGTTTTTCTGTTTCTTTTCATGCTGTGGTGAAAATACCTGTTGTGAACTATCACATTGAGTTAATGTAAATTGAAGAACTATGCCTTGTCATCTGCTTATCATGAGCAATATTTATAATTAGATAGAGTAGTAAAACTTGTAGTAGTAATTTTTTTTTTAATTTTGTAAGCATTTGTTTTCAGATTATTTGATTTTTTTAAAAAAAACCCAAAATTACAACAAAAAAATCCATCTACAACCAGTGATATTCTTTATAAAGATATATATAAATTCACAAAAATATGCAATTTCTTGTATGAAATTCGTTCTTTAAAGGCCACATTAAAAGAACTTGTCAGTGATGAGTTCAAAACTAAAGAAGCCACAGAAAATGGTTTTTTTTTTTCTTTTCTCTTAAAAGATGAGATACTACTGAAGCAAATAAAATTCTACTGACATTAAATTTGTAAGGAATGGATGATTAGGAGGTGTGTTCTTCCCTTTGGGTTGTAGCAGATAAGGGCAGATTCAGTAACACAGAATTTGGCAAAGTAATGATGTCTGTAAAAAGGAAGCCCACCCTTGAATTTCAGTGCATAACCAGGTTTGTGATCCAAATGAAGATCACTCGAACCTCAACATCTTGACTGCTGGTGCAGTGACATTTTTCTAGCATTCAGCATAGGGAGAAACCTATTAATGACAGAAATCTTAAGAGAAATCTGGCTGCTGCTCAAAATAAATCTCAGTATGATTTTGAAAACCTCATATCTGATGATGGAAGTATTTGGGGCATGCTACTTAAATGAGCACAAGTTCATTCAGCCTGTTTAGCTGGCACTTTTCAATTTAGCCATATGGGAGGTTTCAGTCGAGACATTTAATAGCCCTAACAACTTGCTGTTCTAGAGAAATTTGATTACAGTGAATACAGCTCTGGCATGCTTCTTACATAGCTGGCAAGGATATGAAACATAGGAAAGCTGTCAGAGGATGAACTTTTCATCTTGGCTTATCACCTGACAACTATCAGGATTACATAAGTGGATACTGTTTTACTTCTACTGTCCTACTTCACTGAGTCAAGTTGTTATTATAGACACAAAATACTCTACATTCTGAAGTGAAAAATTAAACTCTTATCTTTGAAGATGATGGTTTATTTACCACTATCATATGGAAAAAATAACATGGTATATATCATGACATTGTATGCTCTCATGGAAAAGATAGAGGCAATACTTTGGACTGAAAAATATAAGAAAAAATAATAAAACAGACCTGGCTTCACACAGAAATTTTCAAGAAGATTTGAGTATTTCGCTAACTATTTTGCATATTGTAACATATTTTTTAATAATCTTTTGTGTTTCTTCAGTGACTATCCAATTACCTCATACAGTATCTAAAAAGGTTCTCTATCTTAGATGTAAGAACAAAATATTTGATCTTCCCTTGGTGAGTTTATTCATTCAGTGAGAAAAGTAGATATCCTTTCTGTCTTTAAGGTATAAAGTAATGTATTTAGTGAGTTATTTTAATTTTCACATTAGTAGTCTTTAATTCATTTTTTTAATTGACATTTTACTATTTTATCAGCTTCAATCCTACATTGTTTGCAATATTCTGGCATTGTTTATGGCTCTAAGAGTCAGGGTCAATTAAGAGAAAATCAGAAATAAACAATGAAACACAAAGACATAAAGCTTAGGCTCAATCTGCAGAACTCTGTAGCAATTTATTAAGTGACAGTTCTAAAACGATTGATAGCATGATCAGTTCTGATACTGACAATTCCACTGTCATCAAACAGCCACATCATTTTTAATTATTATTTGGATATTACAAAGAGAAAGTGACAAAGTTCATGCCATTTTAGGTGCAGCTGCTTCTTGCATCCTTCTCTCCTCACTTTTGTGTTGGTTTTTTTGCCTTTTTTTAAACATTGCTTCTTTATTTCTCCTTAATATTTTCTCATATTCCTTCAATTGTAAGATCAAATATTTCCTTCCTTGGGTCAAAAAAATATTTTTTTATTATCCATTTAAAAAAAAAACCCACCTAAACAACAATACCCAAATCAAAATCAGAAGTGTATTTCCTATTTTAGGACAAAGAATGATCCAGAAATAACTTTAAAATTGAAATTCATGTCATCCAACTTTAGCAGAGAACAAGCTGGTGAATAAGTTGGCTCTGTAGGGCTTCTTGATAGTCAGCAATAAACAGGCATCTCTAGAGGGCATTCAATCCCATTACCTTAAATGCCATGTAATGTCTGTTAATTGCTCTATCCTAGAGGCTTTTTCTCAAAGACTGAAGAAGCTCCTGCCAACAGTGCCATTCACTAATTTTACTCAAGATATGATTCCTTCAAAAAATTATTGACAAGCTAAGAGGAGAAATAAAAGACAGACCAGATGAAATGTATTTTGAAGGAAGATTAGGTAAGTAGTTTTCTGTTGATTTTTAAGTGCACTCTGGTTTTTATTATTATTATTGTGAGAAAAAAAAAAGTTCAGAGAATGATGGCACTTAATTAATACTTTAAGAATGTGTTTTTATAAGATTTCTTCACACGGTTACCATTTCTGCAAAATAAATGCATTCTGGAGAACAACAAAGCATATGAGAAAATGAGCTGCATTCTTGATTGGGTTATTTTTTAATTTG
The DNA here is from genome assembly GCF_903797595.1 of Erithacus rubecula. Taxonomy (NCBI): domain Eukaryota; kingdom Metazoa; phylum Chordata; class Aves; order Passeriformes; family Muscicapidae; genus Erithacus; species Erithacus rubecula. The sequence goes on from NC_136658.1 coordinate 65,227,064, forward strand.
TTTACATGTTCTTTTCCCTTTACAATACCTACATACGTTTAACCTCCCAGAGACTCTCAGGGCAAAACAGGAAAGAATTGGGCATTTCCAGTGTTTAATTAAAATGGAAAAACACTTCCAGCGTAGAGGGCAGAACATCTAATATACTTGTCCATACATCTGGCCTGAGGAAATGTAGCTAAACATAAATTATTCCATTGTATCCAAGAGGTTTTCATTTAGATGCAAGTGAGGGTCATGAGGGGCTATATTATTTCTGTAGTTCAAAGACATAACTAAAAGAAGAAGAAGAAAATTATGTTGGCAAACTGTGGATTAAGGATGGTTGAGCCAGTTTCAGAAAACAATTTGTGTCTACCCTGGAGAAAGAAACCCTAGAGGAAGTTTATTAAGGCTGCAGCATTTAGGGGACTTATACATGCATTATTCTCCTTATTTAGTATGCTTTCCAGCAAGATAGAAAAAAATCTTTTTTCTCTCATGAGGGAAAGAAACTAATTTTGTTTAATTAATTTGTTAATTAATGCTTCTTATTGACAACATCATATTCCTGGTCATGCATTATTTTATATCATTATTTTTATCTAAGACAAAAGAGAAAGCAATTCTACAGGGGCCAAAAAGATGAAATGTCAAATGTTTCTTTGAGAATATCATTTATGAAGAAAGGAGGAAAGTGAAGTAAGTTGTTCTGTCTAGTTATGTCTAAAAAAGGGTCCAGTAATTGCACAAACTACTACAAAGAAGGCATTTTTTTGTAACTGACTGAATATATCAATTTCTGAAAAAATAGGGGAATCTTATGATAGAGTGAAAGATTGTAAAAGCAAGTAGATAATCTTGAGATATTTTCTGCATATTTTTGCAGCAACATCACTATCATATAATATGTAAGCAGTACTGAAATTTTGAGAAATATCTTGTTTCTCTCCATACCACAGCCTCAGAAAAATGCATCTATCTAGGCCATTGTAATAATCACCATTTAAATTAGTCTCCTCCCCCTCAAAAGACCCAGAAGCAAATGAAATCAGAAGCACTGGGCAATGTGATTTCATTGGCCCTTAGTCAGAACTCCACACTGTCCAAGGCTTTTATACATTTTAAATTACTTTGGAAGTAAAAATTACATCTGTGTTTTCCAAAGTTTGGAAAAGCCAGAATTCAGGTGTGGTCTATTCAGGCATTCTGAAAAAAAACTGCTGTAACCTTACACCTGAAGTTGTATAAGAACCCAGGCAAGAAAGAACAAGTGTTGTAACTGTGGAAGATCCCATGAAAGAGGTAAGTGAGAAGTAGAGGAGGGTTATGTTGGAAACATCTGTGGTAAAAGCTGCAGGGACATTACACGCAAAACTCTTCGGGGCAATGCCAGGTCTGGTGTCATTTTTCTATGACCTATTGCAGGTAAAACTTATAGACATTGAAACATGTATAGGGCTATGAAGAGTCCATGATTAAGGATGTAAATTTAAAAGGCTTTACTGATCACAGCAGCAAGTTTTTACAACAGAAGGAGGAAAAGGCACAATGTACTTTTTTTGAAGGCAGAGCTTGATCAATCTACACAATAAGCTATGTGGTGCTGTTACCTGTTTTACCAGGGCCCTGGGGCTGATGACTCATATTGACTTTTCTAGACATTTACTTAGTCTTACTTAGAAAATACACTCGCCCACTCTGTTCCTCTTTGTGATTTACTGGAGGACTGCACACTCCCTGAGTGTTTATCTGCTTTGATCATTCAGTATATCACAGCAAAAGGATTTTAAAGTGTCAGCTTTTTAGTTGATGCAAAAAGGTAAAAAAAATCCACTGCACCCTTTCTAAGTGGCAATTAACTAAAGGCCTAAAAGGAGATTGACAGGATAGTATTGCTAAAGTTAAACCTATCTTGAAATAACCACTTGAATACAGAATATCACCTAAAAAAAAAAAAAAAAAAAAGAAAAAAAAAGGAGTCTTAAAGCTTTAATTGTACAGGAAGCCTAGGATAAGCATTAACCTTACCCTGCATACATCTTCCAAATATGCTCTTTATCTTCTTTTACACCCATCTGTTAACTTCCAGCTTAAATACCCAATTGCAGTAAATTAAAGGGATAGTAAGGTCCTAGTGACATAAAGGAATTCCTCCAGGAATGAAGGCACCAGGAACTATATGAAAAACCTTCCCTCACAGGACACTTGTCACTGCAGCTTACATTATACCTACTGATGGCATGATGTAGCTGCTGTGAGATAAAACTCATATGTTTTGAAAAACATGCAGTATGGAAATCTGTAAGACAAAAAACAAAGCAAAACCCCAAACCAACAAACAAACAAACAAACCCCACCAAAAATCTCAAACCAACAAAACAAAAAAACTGCATTACAAAAGCAAGAAAAGTAAAAGACAACAAAGACCGAATAAACAAAAAACATCAAAATCCTCCACCAGGAGACAAAAAAAAAAAACCAACCAGAAAAACCACTAAAATAACAACAAAAAACAACCATTAAAAAAAAAGAAAGAGAAAAAATAAAAGAACAACAAACCAGAGAAAGACTGAACATAAGTCTTGAGAGTCTGTACAGTATTCTACTGTGGCTAGAATCTCTCACCTCACCATCTGTTTTTGTTTTTTTCCCTTTCCTATCTCCTTATATTATGACACTTTATTCATACAGTAACACAGTGGTAGAGAAGTGGCAAAATACTCCCAAAATATTGCTGCAGATAGGCAAAAGAGATTAATTTAGTTTTCCTTTGAGATACAGTGAGATTGAAACAAATTAAGCACTGTACTACTCAGTCCACCTTATGAACATTTATTTTAAGGGCTCACATGAATTCTCTAGAGAGACCTGGCAAGAAGAAACCTAACACATATCTGTGGAGATCTCTGAGGTCTGTAGAGATTACAATGAAATCAAGCAGATGTGTAATAAATCTGAAGTCAGGAACTGTTCTGGTAATATATTCTTTCTTTCTTTAAATTTATTTCTAAAGGTTTACATCTTCTTTCTATTTTGTTTACCTCTGTCTTCTATGGACACACAAAAATTTGCTCCTAAGAAAGGAAAAACTTAGTCTATCATAGGTTATGAATGTAGGAAGAAAGAATTTTGGTTGGTAAAACAGTAGTTTGAAATTTAGCTTTCCTCTCAATTGAAACAAATAGGGAAATATTGAAATCTACCATTACAGGGTGTTTACTGCATCAGGCTGCTTGGTTGTTAGCCTTGGAGATATGGATGCAGTCTTGGAAATATGGATCCTTGAGATCCAGACAGGACATAACTGCTCCTGTGTTTCAGGAGTACAATGCCAACAGCAGAATAATATTCACAACAACTTCTATGGGCTTCAAGAGAATAGCCTATGTGACTAGCTGGCTTGGAAAGCTGAGTTTGTCTGGACTTGGCAAACTGGTGACAAATAACAGAAATTTACTTGGCAGGAGCTGCCTGTAGATGTGCATTGATTGGATATTTGGCTTCAGCTGTCTGGAAATTACCTAATGTTCTGATTTCCTCCTTTTGTGGCAAAACCATACTTCTCCCTTTGACACAACTTCAAATACTTCATGATTATTTACTTCCAAAGTCTTTCTTCTTCTTGAGGCAGAGGATTCTAGTTCTCATGCTCATCCCCACAGACATGGCTGGCTAAATCCAGGAGGGCTGGGCACAGCTGAGGCCCAGTCTGTTGCAATTGGATTTATCCCAGATGCCTTTCACTTTGAATGAATGAGACTAATGGGTTCATGAATAAAGCCAACTCCATTGTGATAATTCTCCAACTGCCACAAACAAACAGTGAGGAAAAAGTTTCTGCAATTTCTGGAGATGGGAGCATCTCCTCTATGAAGGCAGAACCTGCTATTTACTCTTCCATAATAACCATCTCCATTGTAATGTTATTGACATTAGGAAACCTGTTATTTTCCCCTGAAATCTGAAGGAACTGTAGTATAAAACTCCTGATTGTCTCCTATGTAACTTATTAAAAATATATATACATATATAATAAAAAAATAATCTAGCAGATTTCAGATTAGTCCGTTTAGCCTTAATATATCTCAAATATGTAGAAATTTTAGATAACAGTACAATTAGTAGAGGAATATAAAGTAAAACAGAAGTGTGGACATGAGAAGGAGTGAATAAAAGAGCTATCTTTCAGGAGGAAATTATTTTTCAGAAATTTATTAGAATTATTTTTAAGTACTCAAGAAGCATGATGAGGGTATTCATGTGGATTTAGTGCACTTGGATTTTCAAAAGCTTTCAAGAGATCTGTTATAATAAGCTTTTAAAGATATTAAGCTGTCTCAAAATAAAAGGAAAAATCCTCTCAAGCACTAAGCAATGGTTAAGGGAGAGAAAATAAATTATAAGAATAAGCTGTTATTTCATCAATGAAGGGTGACAGCCAGTGTCAGATATCTGTGTTGCTATTTGCATTGTTCAGAACAATCTGAATGGTAGGGATATTAAAGGAACAGACTTCGCTGAATATAAAAAATTTGCATGAGGAAAACTGTATTTCTGATTGAAAAGTTACAACTAGACATCCTAATACATTGACTTAGGTTATTAGAAGGCAGAATAAATTGTATATCTGTAAAATCAATGTAGTAGTTATGAAGAAGAGATCAACACTCACATAAATTTAATACTACTTATTTACCATTTGAAATCATTAATTGCCAAAGATAACTAATAAAGTAGGGCCAGAGATGTTCAAGTATTTGATGTAGACATTTTGGGAGGTGATAATGGTGCTTCCCTGCAGCAGAGACAAATAATATGACATAAGCAAATGTGAAGATAAAGCATGAGAAAATAAAAAGATGCACATAGTTAAGAACTAGGAAGTCTTTTGAAAGTGACAGATTCTAGGGGAAACATCTACTATGTGAGGAAAACAGAAAATCAATACTGTAACCCTCAGTACTTATTTATTTGTTGCCAGAAAATGTTGTGAAAACTGAAAGTAAAAATGAATTTTTAAAGGGATTAGACAAATTAATGAGGCATAGGACAATAAATGTATTTTAAAGATAATAATTTGAATACAATTCTCAAGTTAGGCAGAATTTAACAGATAATTGTTGGAAGCTGAGAAGGTATGCCAGAGAGAGATTACATATTATCTAGGTTTTAGTTTAGGATAAAAATGGAACTGCCAACTAATTTAGCAGGGTGGAATTTATATTCTACTTTAATAAGGCATCTAAAAGAACTTCTCCTTTTTGTTCATTTATGCACCTACAAAATTGCTGAAAAAATTGCAATATATAAATCATATCTGTCCCTCTGTTTACAATAATAAAAGTGAATTCCTGACAAAAAAAAATCCCTTTAAAATCTGTAGTTTTTAGACAAAAAAAAAAAAATTATAAAAATTTAATATATTAGACTGAGACCTAGAGATACCCACTTTGGTTATATTTTCATATGTTTTGTCTGTAGTAAGAAAATTACTGCTGTCAGAAATTTTATATAAAATGATTTAAAATATATGGTTGAGGTATATGTGAGACATAGTATTTATGGAACCACAATACTTACATAATTTTTATTTGATTTACACCATCGTTCCATTTTGAGTTGATAGTTTAAAATTACCTTTGACAAAAAAGAAAATTTGAAGTTAATTCCTCACAACAATGTAACATTTTTAGGTTTTACTTAGGTCTAAATATTTTTCTACCAATTTTGTAATTAATATGAAGAACTCACTGTAGGAAAACCCCCAAAAATATTTATTTTGTATTTGGGAAAAAATGCTAAATTAATATAATAAGTGCATTATTTTCTAAAATACTATTTAATTTCTTAGGTTTCAAGAACTATGTCAACATATTAAAAAGTGTTTCTTTATCAAAGTCTTCCAGGAAAAATTCTTTTATCTCTAAGTTTTACTCTAAATTTTAAAATTCCCAGTTGTTAGTCTTTGTAATTTGAATAAATGTATGCAATTAATCCCATGTTATAATAATTATATGTACAGCTGTATGTACAATTATACTTGTAAATATGTATTACAATAATGATATATTTCAATAATTTCATATGTGATTACACATTATACATTATAAATGTACTCAAGAAATCTCTTTCTTTCCAAGAAAATTTAAAAAGTGAACTTAGGATCACATTGATTTTTATTTTTTCTTTGCTTAAAATATATAGGAGATTTGAAGTTTTGATATTAAACATTTCAGCTCCTCTTCAAAAATTCTGAAGATTATAATATCAGCAGTAGCACTATTTTAATTTATGTTCTTTGCAAGATGATATTGAACTTTGAGGTAATTTTGATATGTCAATGGTTTTCAGATACGTACTGAAAATATGCCATCATCTAAAGTGGTTGCATTTACTTGAAAAATACTGTGTTCTTAGAGAGCTAATTTTCCAACAGAGATCCGCCTAAAACGGGTTTCTTGGAAATTCATATTTAGATGACAAGGATAAAACACCTCATTATTTGTGGTGTGACACTATAGGATATAGGATACATGCACACTTTTTTATGAAGAACACTTATACAACTAGTCAAACCAACTCCAAAACTTAGGCAATGTGATTTTCTCTCAGATGGCTTCAGAGGCAGGTGTCTGAGAATCACTACACTCTGATGTGTATGGAATATTTTTTTCTGAGATAACTGAGACCTAAAGGGGTTCTCTACTGTGTCCTAGCATAGGGCATAATTCATATTCCTCAAAGTAGGAGACCTGCTCCTCAGAGAAGACCTGAAAGCTGATGTGGAGCTGGGGCAGGCCTACCTCAGGAAATGCCAGTGGCAATCTTTCAAGCCAGGAACAGTAATACACTTGGAAAATCAGATAATTTCTTCCTGCTTTTAAAGCAGAAAGCTTCTAGATAGCAAAAGGAATGTGTGGTGGAAGACTAACAGCTTGCTTCTTCAGGGACAAAAGATGGCAAGAGGGAATATGGTCAGCAGTACATCTCTATAGAAGATGTAGAGATGTCTGGCCTTAAATGGTTTCCTTGTCTTGAGAGAGCCCATGAAGACCATCATCCTTCCCTACATTTATACCTTGGTTTTTCAAGGCAGCATCCTTTATCTTTTTGTGTTCCTGATGAGTAAGCATTTTGGTTTTGTTTTAGTCAATAGACATTTCGATTTATGAAGATGCAAATTTTTCACAAATAGTGCAATATACAGTCAATGTGTTTTGTACATCATCAAGAGTCCCTGTGACTCCTTTCAGTGCACACATACATTTTCAACATGACAATTTTTGCAGGACTGATTTTAATTTAAGGAAAAGCACTTTTGACAATGAAATTGTTATTTTAAGCACATGTATGAACATGCAGACCTATAGACATGCATATAGCTATGTGGAAGTAAAAGCTGGCAAAAGCTATATATAAAATATGTAACCTGTTCCCTATATAATTGTACTGTCCCAAATGAAATACTTCTTCCTTCACATTCTACTTTTTAATAATGCAGGGATATCAGTACTTTTAACTATAGCTCAATGTATAGTTGTCATAGAACTTGTCATTGTAATGAGCTTTCTTGGTGAGTTAAATAACATTTTCCAAAATACAATGATTGGTGATGAGAGATTATTGTTGAATCCCTATTATTTTCAGTCTTAGAAAATCAACATACAGGAAATCTGATCATCACTTTATTGTATTTTTTTTTAGCTAGAAAAATTACTGGTATAGCACCTTACATACACTAGGGAGACATATTCATTTTTCAAGCTGACTATAACAATTTACTCTAAAATGTATTAAAAAACTCTAAATTTTTAGGACTTTTCAGTCCCCAAAAACCCACTGGTATCCATGATGTCTAAAATGACAGGAATACAAAAATGAACACTTATTTGGCTTTTTTGCCACAATGGTTGGTGGTGAACAGCACTTTTTCAGAGGAGCATAATCTGTTTGACAACAACAAAAACAGCTTTTAACACTTAAGTCTGGAAAAAGTTAATTCTCATAAAAAACTAGTCATTTTATGGGAAAACTACATTATCAGTACAATTGCTAAGTTCTTGGGTTTCTGAGAGCATGATTACAGAAACTGAAGACATTAAGGAAAGAAATCTAAACTGTGAACAACTGAAGCATAGACTGTAAATAGAAGTCCTTAATTTTTTCCCTCTTTTTCTCACTACATGTGTATCTCCCAATATGTGTGCTACACACTTCCTTAAAGCACTGTTAAAGCTGCTTCAGGGATAATGTTTGTGGGCCACCAGGACCTATGTTAAATTTACTATGCAAACTCAGTTTGAAAGGCATGAGGCACCTTCACCATAGATTTCAAAGTGAATTAGCATAATAAATACAGTATAGGCTTTACATCTTCCTTTTAGGTGAATATGACAGATGTGTAAGACATTTCTACACTAAGTCTACTCTGAATAATTAGGAATGCTCAGGAGATAAAATTAGAGGTCATAGAAGGATGTATAAAAGCTAAAGGATATATATAAAGGAAATATGTCTATTTCCTATTGTCATTTTACACATTAAAAATTGTAATTAGGCATTGTTCATTATTTAGGCTTACAGTTTCAATCAGTTCCTTGGAAATCAATAAAAACTTTACCACTGACTTAAATGCAGACAGGTTTTCATTCTAAACCTTCTATCTCATCACATTTTGTTTGGAGCTCTTCCCAATGTTTGGAGGATCCAGCTGGTGATTGCACAGAAGGATGAAATTTTAATCTGATATTCTTCTACCATTCTTCATAAAAAATAATGTGAGATACATAGAAATAACATCAAGGGTCATCTTGATGTTTAATTTCCTAAATTTAGTTTCTTTCATAATCATACAAATTGTTCCAATTCAGAATATTTTCATTATTTTGCAATTAAAAAGAAAAAACAAAACAAAAAAAATCCAACAAACCAAACCAAAAACCCCACAAACAAACAAGCAAAATCCAAAACACCCAAACACACAATTATGAGAGTTTACAAGGAGCCAAATGAAAATCAACAGGTAAATTAAGATCTTGAATACTGATCCTTCTGGAAAAACTAACACAATATGAGGATATACACAAATATCAACATTCTGCTCATCTCAAATTTCATATATAAATAGGAAAACATGATTTACATGTTTTGCTTTAACTACTGTTTAGGTTTAGCTCAAGAGCACATTGAGAATTTTCACTGTAAAAGGTTATATTTGCGTTTTCATTCTGTAGCTAATAAAACTATGAGACTTAGTGTTTTTCAGGGTTCTTCATCTTATGATTCTATCAAAATATATTGAAGGACTTGTAAAATGCAACTTTTGTCCATGTAGTGTAGGCCAGTCTTGACACAAAGTCAATGGAAGAAGAAGAGCAATCATCACATTAAACCTAAAAGCCTTAAAGAGACAGGATAAAATTCCTTTTGGTGATGTCCAACCCCCTATTGACTATAAATAATTCTGACATTAATTCCATCTTGAGTAGAAAATTATGAAGATAGATGTTCACTACAAGTTTTCAAATTTGTAAAATGATTTGATGTCCAAAATTCCAGTGAAAACAATAGAAGAAATCATTTAATCTGATGATATAAACTCCAAACCTGACCTGTGTCTTTAAATACCCAAATATCTTCTGATACCTACATTCTAATTTTCTTAATACTGCACTTGCTTGATCTCCATTAATTTTTTATTTACAACCAATGAATTCTCTTTGTCTTACCCCTCACTAGAGAACTAAATTTCATTTTGTCAGAATATTAAATTACATGCTGAGGTACATTTTTGAAATGCAATATTGACGGAGATTATTGAAATTCACACCACTGATTAGTCATGCAACTCAGATTTTGCTTTTGGCAACTGAGCATTCAGGCTCAAGGTATCTGTCATGAATTTTATCACTAGTAAAGCTTGATCACTGCAATATTGACAGGAAGTAAGCACAAAGTAGGCATAAAAACAGTTGAAGTGAACCCACTTAAGAAGAGGAATTCATATCCTTGTTAATGTTTTACAGTGCTCTCCCACCTTTATTTGGTACAAACAAAAGGGAGTATCTGAAGGTGAGTTATACATTTTTTATTGGATTAAGAATGAAGCACAAAGAAGTACATGAAGTGTACTAGAGGAAATTTTCAGTGACACAGGGGAAGTCACACTCCCACCTTTTTTATTTTCAGTGGCAATATGGAGCTAAAAATCAGTGACAGGCTTTTGGAAAGCTTCTCTGAAACACATAAGCTGTTCATGTTTCTGAAGTAGGAAAAAAACTCACATTAAATAGCTATGTTTGTCAGATAAACTTTTTGTTTGCTTCTTTGACAGTGATTGATAATACCGAGCTGTTTTGTCCTATTCAGTGTCATCAGTATTATTTATATTGCAGTTGACAGTATTATGACTTTCTAGGTACACAACAAAATATCAGTTTCTCATACCACAGAGCATTTTACAAGCTGGAAAAAAGCTGACACTTGAGCAGCTTGAACTCAGATGGTGAATGAAAGTGCTGGAAAAGATTTTTGGTCCAATATGGATTAAATCTGGGACCTCAGCAGTGGAAAACCCTAGTTCTTTTTCCTTAGCTACAGGAGCTAGCCAACTAAGGAGAAAACAATCTATTACTTGCCCTAACACTACATGTTTCAACAGAACAGCAATTTTCTTGCTACCTTTTCCTACCTCGAGATAATAGACAAGTCTTATGTTTTCTTCAGCTCACAATTTGAAAGAAGTTTAAAAAATGCCTTTCAGTTTCTTTCAATCAGGCCTCAGTCCTCTTGTCATTCAGCTCCCACTTCATGTAACTTTCTAAAATACTTTTCTTGTAATCTCCAGAGAGATGTCATGCTAAGGACTATTATCAATGGAGTTGACAATTCCTCCTCCAGTGTGAACACTCTTGAACAGTGATGGAAAGGAGGCCTGTTTTAGTTTACCTTGTGACTTTAACACAATCTAACTGTTTTCTTGTAGTATGTCTGCCACAAAACTTCATGCAATGACACCTCTAGCAGTGCCAACTTCACCATTTCATGTTGACAAGTTAGGTGTATCAAGAGATGCTCTTCTGATTCCGTTTGAATGACTTACAGAGTCCCACCGAAACAGAATGGAAGTCCCTGTCCTCCCAATGAGTTGTGATATTTGAATAAATCAGCTCTCTGAGCCATTTTAGTGAAAATGGAAATAATTTATCTGATGTAACCTGCTTTACACTGGAGAACTGTAGAAGCACTCAGGCTCCACTGGGGAAGTGGTGACTTGTGAATGAAGTATTAATTTCACAAAAGACTCAAGTTTGAATGAGAGATCTCGTCTAATTATGTCTTTACTTATCTGTTCAACATAAGGGCTGAACACATTTAGGGAAAGGAAAAATAGCACATTTGCCCTAGGAAAAAAAGGAAATAAAAGCTACATATAGCACAGGTTCTGCAGCACATAAGATATGTACTATGTGTTATAATGCTACAACATTCAAAAGCTTCTTTTTCCACCCCTGAAAATAATTAGATTTCTGATATAATAAAAATAAATGCTTCTAAATTACTTGAAATTACAGCCTAAGTGTGGAAAGAAAGGAGAGTAATTTTGTGGTTGGCATGGATAGATGGAAGTGGGTGGTATGAAACAACATGTACATTCTGCTTTGGTGAACAATACAAACAGATCAGCAATTTCAAAGAAAACCAAAGGAAGTAAAAAAGTGAGAAGCAACATAAAGATATAGTTTCAGCAAGGAAATACAGAAGTGATAAAAAACTTTGAAGGATAAACTTGCTAAGTCAAGTTTAGATTATGATAGTCTACTAAGAGTACAAGTGTAATTTTTATGGGGTAATAGATATTAGTGAAATCAACTGGAAAATAAAATAAGGTAGGTCTGATGTTGATGAACATTGTCAAAGAACTACAGGTAACTAAACAAGTACCACACATCACATAAATCATGACAGTTCTTCATATGTGAGCATTTTTAGTCCTTTAGAAAAACATAAATTATTTTCATGTAATTTGTAGTCTTTTAATTGTGCTACAGCGAATTGAATTACATTGCATTTGTCTCAGGCTTACAACATATCCATAGACAATTCCTGCACTACAGCTGGTGATCAGTAACTTCAAAAACCAAAACTATGGATCCACAGTCTATAAAAACGGGAAAGAAAACCAGTAGAGGGAAAGAAAAGAAATGGCAAAATAATTATGCAAGATTAAAAAAAAAAAAAAAAAAAAAAAGGGCTCTCTTTTATTAACTTCTTCCTTATTTTTTCTGTTCTGTGCTAAACTAAAGCCACTTACGTAGCCACTGACCTTGTTAAGATTTTCTGGTACGTGGATCTGAAGAGCAAGGCTGATTCCATTCACCTTAGGGCTTCAGCATAGGAAGATACTCCTTTACTTGCTCAGTGGTGTTGGTCATATAAAAGTAACTTTGCAGGACTGAAGCACAAATGTGTTATACATTGAGATGTTACTGGCTTTAAAAAACATACATCATTGTCTATCTTGAATTTGATGACACAACACCTACTGTGAAACCATGAGGTGCTTTTTGGAAGTTATATCTTTTTTTTTTTGCTTGTAAAGGGCTGTAAACTGACACAGTCAGAATTTTACCAAAGACCAGTAAGCAGAAGGTGACACAAAAAGATTTTATGTTAAAGAGCTGACATCTCTCACGGACTTTAAAAATAACTTGGGTAAGATTTTCAAAGAAATTGTAATATTTAGAACATTATTCATAGCTGTGGTATTTTTTCTGTTACCTAATATGAGATGTGTTATTGAACTATAGCATTTCAAGGTGGGGCTTTGGTTGCTTCTTTTGTTGTTGTGTTTGCTTGTTGATTTGTCTGAAAACCGTAGAAGCTTTTGTATTTCAACAAAGTGCTGTTAACTTACAGAGGAGCAAAGGAAGGCAGGCATTATCCAGGTACTAAACAAGGTTGAGTCAGTTCATTTTATTTGCAGAAAAGTGTAAGTAAACATTTTTCTTTGTTACTTAGCAGAAAAATCTGCAGTTGCAAGTGCAGTGCTGTGCATAGAGGTACAGCAAATTATTTAGGTTGGCTCTTCGGTATATGAATGGACAACTGTTGCTAAATGAACACTGCACAACTGATGAGAACAGATTAATTATGGCCTAGACTTACTTTTTAAACCTCACTGACTACAAAAAGCATCTAGACAATTTGTTCACATGTAGATATCTACAGTGTGAGCATTTAAACTGAGCACAGGAATTATTTAGCTGTTTAAGATGTGTATGCACCCCTCATTCCTTTAATGGATCTGTGGTAGCATCAACAACCACATACCTGCCTGATTTCAATAGGTTACAAAGAACCACAGATGTGCTCATGGATAGTTGCTCACCAGGTCCTTCTCTGCAGAGCTGCTTTCCAGCAGGTCAGCCCCACACCTGTGCAGGTGCCTGGGGTGGTTCCTCCCCAGGTGCAGGATCCTGCACTTGCTTCTGTTGAACTTCAGGCAGTTCTTCTCTGCCCATCTCTCCAGCCTGTTGAGATCCTTCTGAAGGGCCACACAGCACTCTGGGGTATCAGCCACTCCTCCCAGCCTTGTGCTGTCAGTAAACTTAATGACATGGCACCTGTAAGAGCCTGATAATAAGCAAAAGGCAAAACCTGCTCCACTCCCCTCACCCTGTCAGCAGCAACAAGGGTAGCACAGTGTGGTGGTGACCTGTCCCATGCTTTTTTTAAGTGACCTTATATTTTTCTAACTTTTCTCTATTTTTCTCTTACTTTGCCTCTCTAACTATTAAATAAAAATATATCAATTTTTTGGCACCAACATTTAATCTCGTGGAGATTAGATTTATCTCTTCTTTTGGGGAATATTTGGAACCTTCAAAGTTCTTTCTGTTTTATTCACAAAGTTAGTTCTCTTTATTCCTCTGTGATTAAACTGGTTCATAATAGCATCTACCCCTTCATCCAAGTCATTGATAGATAAGTTAAACAGTACTGGACCCAGTACTGAAACTTGGGGTACACCATTAGTGACAGGCAGTTTAGATCCTGCACCACTGACTACAACCCTCTGAAATCTGCTCCTCAGTCAGTTCTCAATTGGTACAGAATGTTTTGTGTGCATCTAATATTTTGAAGAAATGGAGCTACTTGAAATGTTTTCTTCTCCAGGTTTTTGGCTGCATGCTGAGAACCAATCTTTTAAAAGCTTCCATTTAATAGCTACTGACAGAAAAGAAAAGAACTATGACAAAGAACTAAAAAAAAAAAAATTAGAATGCAATAAAGCGTTTTGACATAAGCTTGATAAAAGAGAATTTAGTAAAAGGATGCAAGGGAAAGGTTCATTTTTGATTTCCAAACTGTCACCGAATATAAACAAGAGGATGATGTCATATGGGGCCAATGGAACTGTCCCCAAGGTCAAATTCACAGAGACAGTGATGAAGTTGTTTGAATTCCTTCATCAGCTCTTTTCTGCTTGTTCTGAAACATCTAAAAGTTATTTGCCTCCAATTGTTCTCCACTGATGTAACATTTGTTAGATTCTGGTCTAGTTTGCAGGTCACTACTGTTACTATACAAAAGCAGTACATGTCCATATACCTTCCCAGGAAATGATTTTAAAACGGAGGGACTTTTTGTTTTGTTTAATTTTGTTTGGGGGGGGGGGGGTGTTGTTTGTTTGCTTGGGGTTTCTTGCTTTTGGGTTTTTTGGATTTTTTTTTTTTTTTTTTTTTTTTTTGCTTTAGGTTTCATAGAATAACAGAAGCATCCATCTTGGAAGAGGTCTTCAAGAACATCCACTGTACTACTAGCACCACCATGGTCACCCCTAAACCTTATCCCCCAAGTGCCACATCCAGATGCCTCTTGAAAACTTCCAGAGGCAGTGACTCCATCATCTTTCTAGGCAACTTATTCAAATGCCTGAACAGTCTTTTAGTGACTTTTTTTTTCTCTAGTATTTAATCTTAAATCTATTTTAATCTTTGTCTGATTGTCTTCTTCTCCAAATTTAACAACCCCAGTTCCCTCAGCCTATCCTCATAAGACTTGTGCTCCAGCTCTTTCACCGCTTCATTGGCCTTCTCTGGACTCAGCACCTCACTGTTCTTGAATGGAAAAGTCCAAAATTGAAGGTAGTGCTCTCTACATGTGACCTCACCAGTGCTGAGCCCAGAGGGACCATCACTTTCCTCATCCTGCTGGCCACACTCTTCTTGATGAAAGCCAGGGTGCCATTGATCCTCCTGGTCACATGGGCACACTCATGTAAAGCCAGCTGCCAACCAGCAACCCCAAGCTCCTCTTCGCTGAGCAGTTCTCAAGCTACTCTTCCACAAGTCTGGAGTGCTGCATGGGGCTGTGGGAGTGGAAGTGCAGGACCTGACACTTGACCTAAATGAACATCATGCAGTTGTCCTCATCCCGTTGATCCAATCTGTCTGGATCTTTCTGCAGAGCCTCCCTATTCTCAAGCAGATCAACCGTTTATTTGCATTAACAAACTAAAAAGTATTCCAGATTGTCTTTTGCACCTGCTTTTATTTTTTACTGTACTCACTGAGACCCTCAGCTGGTGTCATCCTTTCTACAAACTCAGAGTGCTTGGAATTTGCCTATAAAACATTAGTACAGGGTAGGGTTTGTGTAGCTTTTATTTTTTTTTATTTATTTTTTTTTTTAATCCAAGAAACTTACAACTGTAGTATAACAAGAACTCTGCTGGAAAATCCTGAAATTTTTGTGAAGAGGATCTTCCCTTTCCTACACTTCACAGGCCAGAGACAGTTCAACATCTCAGGAATTCCAGCATAGTTTGTTTGCTCAGCTCAAAGTCCTGAAGAGTCCTGATCCCTAAGACTGGTCTTCTGCACAGTGATACACCTTCCTTTCCTCATGACATGATTTTGATTTGTGTATGTTTTGTTTCTCTAAATAACAATCTCAAATCCTTATAAGCTGTATACATAAATTATCAGCATTGTCTCAGTTGGCTAGACACTGCACACACTTGACTTTTTAAAGTCTACAAATGAATTTTTCCCTTTTTTTCCCTTTATTCTCCATAATCTATGTAATATGTTGACTCAGCTACAGGATGCTTATAGATCTATTTGGAAGTTAACAATATAAACCTTAAAAAGTCATAATACCCTAAAAAGTTGGGGCGTTTTTCTCATTAATTATGTTCCAGGATACCTTTATTAATTTTATGTAAGCAACCATATATTTAGAGGAGAGATCAATCTGTTCAAGTCAAGCAAATATTTTACACCCCCATTGTTTGTACCTTGGAATACACTACTACATCCTCTATGGGACAAGGGGAAAAGACAGATGTGCAGAAGGAATCCCAGCAGGTATCTGCTGATCACAAAGATTGTGAGGACAAATACTCACAAGTCTAAAGGAAAGCATAGTTAATTAAGAAATAAAGATAACATTTTGAAGGTTATACCCTTGAGGATTTATTAACCCCCTTACATTCTTGCACGTTTTGAGGAAGTGAAACTTTAGTTTGTCTATCCTTCCATTTAAATTTAAGTATCATTTGAGTGCTACTGACCCGTGTTTCTGGCTATAGCTGATGGCCTCACATTCCTGAAGTTTAATGCATAAACTATAATAAAGTAATATTAGACAATGGATTACAATTATACACTTTATCTGGAAAGGTAATAATTTCTGAAAACAAGTGTTATAGCCGCATCCTGACATCCAAGATAACTCATCTGACCTTTCCTAAAGGAGTCCAGAGTAATTCAAATATTGAGCTATAGATGAATTGTTCAGCTGATTAGGGACCTTATCTCTCATACTACCAAGAAGTAGGGAAATATTTATACTATATGTTCTTGCTGTAGAAAATGCCCTTTTACTTCTGGTAAATATCTGCTGTATGCATGTGTGGCAGGTTGACCCCAACAGGCAGACAAACACCCACCATGCACTTTGCTTATTCAGCTCTCTCAAAGGACAGGAAGAAAGTAGAAGCATGGTGAGGAGATTTGAGGAGCAAAATGGTAAGAGCATAGCAGGGAAAGAAAAGCGAGAAGAGAAATTGATTTGCTTCTTGCTATCAGCAGACAGGTATACAACCACTTCCTGAGAAGCAGGGCCTCAGCATGTGGAATGGTTACTTGAGAAGACAAATGGCATAACCATGAACATTTCCCCTCCTTCCTAATTTCTCTGAGCTTTTATTGTTAGGTATAAAGGTTATATAATACGTAATATCCCTTTGACTTTTTTGGATCAGCTGTCTCTATATCACTTCCTGGCCTCTTGAGCTCACCAGCATATTAGGATTTAGCAAAGTCACAGAGCAGAAAGATAAAAATCTTGATGCTGTGCAAAAGCTGTTTAGCAACAACCAGAATACTGTTGTAATTTAGCCACAAATGCAAAAGCACAGTGCCATATGGGCTGGTAGAGTAAAAAGCAAACCCCTTTTCATCCAGACCTTGTAGAATATGTAATCATTTGAAGATGTAAAAGAGAAGGTACCCTTGCCAAAATTTCTTGCTTTCTTTCAGAAGGGATAGAGATCTGTTAAAACAAGAACTCTGGTTAAGAGGAATCTGTCTTACAGCATGACAAAATCTTCTACAGAATAACTCAGGACATTACAGTTATGAGCATTTCAGCAACTACTATGGGAACAATAATGAGAATATCTGGCTATGCTGTAGCTTGTGGAAACATATGACAGGGTGCTCAAAGTCTCTTATTTACA
This sequence comes from Erithacus rubecula, assembly GCF_903797595.1. Lineage (NCBI taxonomy): Eukaryota > Metazoa > Chordata > Aves > Passeriformes > Muscicapidae > Erithacus > Erithacus rubecula. Next base: position 65,244,795 of record NC_136658.1, read on the forward strand.
CTTCCAGGAGTCTGGGTCTCTGCGTCACTCTTGTCTTTCTGAAGATTGCCTTGCCTGATCTATTTGTAAATGGATGGTCAGCCATTTCATCATGAAGTTAAAGAAAACATCATGTTAGCCATTCAGTCATCTTTTGTGCATCTGCTTGCAGAACTAGAGGTGTTGCATACAAGATCCAATGCCTTAGTACCTCCTCTGCTAGCAGTAAAAGACGCCTGACCTGGTTTTCACCCTTTTACATTTTATATATGTTTTTATGCCTTATGTTGTTTCCCTTGAGATCATGGTCTGGTGGATTAACTTTAGAGGAGGGTAAGGCTCAGCAGAACAGCATTTGGGGGCAGGAGGAGTGTGGAAACAGCATGAGAAAAGGACGATGCTTATCATCTACTGTCTGACAGAAGTCAATTTGGAGAAAATAAATTCAGTTTATTGCCATGTGAAATAGATTTTAATGGTGAGAAACAAAAATACAAACATTAAAATGACACTTTTCATCCTCCTTTTCCCAAGCTCAGCTTCATTCCTTCTCTCCCTATACCAGCAATCTTCCCACTTAGGGTCCAAGCAGGGGTGGGACTGTAATAATTAGGTGCTCCTTTATGTTCAGGCCTCTTTTCTGCTTCTATCTCCACATGATCTGCACTTCTTCAGAAAATATCCACCTGCAGATCCTCAATGGGCTGCAGGGGAATCTCTGCTCCAGTGGCTGGCACATTTTCTTCTCTCACCTTGGTGTTCCCTTTGCTGTTTCTCACTCCCTTTTGTTCTCTCCACCTGCCTCCACCTTGCATTTTTTTGCCTTTCTTGAGTAGGTTTTCCACAAAAAGCCATCATCCTGGCAGTGGGCTCAGATGTGCCCTGCAGTGTGTTAGTTTGAGCTGGCAGGAACCTGCAGGACAGAGCCCACTCCTTTATCTCCTGCTGTCGACACCTGAGCACCTGAGCCCAACACACAGGGTAAAAGTGAAATTATGGTCTCCAGAAGTAGGTGCTATAATTTAGTCCTCCCATCTGCACAAGTCAAGAGACCAGGGAAAGAATCAGTCACATTTAATTTGTCTGTGGGACACTTCTGGGCAGCAGAAACCTCTGCTAGTGGCTTCTATTTCATATCCAGTTGGTCTCTACGTCTACTTCCAGATTTTGCTAATAATGTTTTGATATTATGCATTTTCATATGTAGGACATGAAAAATAATATTATTTCAGTGTTAAAATTGCAAACAGCAAAAAAAATTGGGAAATAAGGTTCAGATTTTAGTACCAGTGTTCTTCTGTGGTCTCCCTTCTTTTTCTGAAGTGGCATTGAGAAGCGGATGGGATTCCAATCCTCTAATGGTAAGTTTATGTAAAGCCTGTGTCTAACAAACTGATATTCAATGGCATTATTGTCTCTTTCAGTCTCAAATACAAAACAAATCTCATTAACAGTGCAAAGCATAAAAGCCATTATACAAAAACTTATATTCTTATTGTTTTCAGGGTCCTCTAGGTCCTGATGTTTAGTTTCAGATAAACGTAAGAAACATTATGAAACTTTTCACCATTTTTAAGTCAGCACTTGGAGAAATATGATAGCGGTGACTGGATGTTTCACATTGATGTTGATAGTTCCTTCTTTCTCCAAAGTTATATTGAGTCCATTATTATATTTTCTGCCATGCTTTACTCCTTGATCTTTCTGCATTGATCTGAAATTCCACAAAGTACATATGGTGCATTGTACCTGTAAGACATTTGTTCTTTGTCCTTATTTTTTTCCCCAAAAAGGCTTTTAATGTTGGATAGCTACCATTAACTGACTGCTGACGAGTTGCTGATAGCCCTGGAGCTTCTAGGATTATCCTGAACCAACACCTTGATGCTACATATTCAAGGAGTCTTCTGCCATCCCAAATTAGCCTTCCTTTACATTGCATCTCACTGACAATTCAGAAATAATTTGCTTTTATGCAGCATGAAAATTTTGAAGTTTTATATTCACCATTTTTAGCAATGTGTAACACACCACACCTGTATATAACTTGGTAAAAGTAGAACAAACTAGGTAGTAGTCACCTACTCACTAAGAAATTCTTGTTGCAGCTAACTAAGATAAGTTAAAGGTCTAATGTAGAAAAGAAAAATCTGGGTAAAGCCAGACAACACATGATCTGAGATCTGTGTTGTGGCGTAGTAAAAAAATCTGTAGTCCATTACTAGCAAAGGTGATCTTATATTTGTTAGGAAACAGGGCTATGTTCAAGATATTTACATTGTACATCACATTAATACTCATGGAAGAAACTAAAGCCAGACCAAATTTTGTCTCTAAAGGCAGCTGAATTGATAGATCTTTGTAGTAACAGGAATATAAAAGTATGGAAATTATTTTAGTAAGAAGAAAAAATTATTTACACATCAAAAGCCTGAGAGTAGGACATGACTTCAGCACTGGAAATTGTGCACGTTCCTCGTAAATAAACTGAGGACAAAGATAGTTAGCAATCATACACATGCTTCTATGATTGCTGCAAAAATATCCTCTGATCTGTCAGCATTAGACATTGCAGTAGTGTGATCAATGCCAACAACATATGCATGTGAAAGCTTTAATAAGGTTTTAAGAAGCAAAAAATAAGTATCTCTTTTACTGTGAGAAAAATTATTTATGGAGAAGATACCAGGTTTTTTAGTATTTTCAGTGGAATTTATATAAACCCTCAATCAGCTTAAAATAAAAATTTGAAACTGTGACCTATAGAAATCAACAAGATATATTTCCAGGAAGAAATATTGGTATTGAGCACTTCATAACACATCTTAGCAAGCAAAGCAAATCTGAAACAATACTTTAAAGGTATAGAATTTACCAGTATGATGAGAAAGAGAAAAAGATTTAGGGTTTTGTCTGCTTCATAAATTAATTATATACATGAGCAAATATATCAGGATGCTGTAGGCCAGTTAGCCTATAGCTGGTATGAGCAACCATCAATATAAATAATTCACAATTGAACCTTGCTAACAAAATAAAAAGAAAACAAGCCATTCTTTTATTTGAAACTCCATATATATTATGGAGGAAGATGAGGATGAGAAAAATGTCCTTAGATATAAAAATGAAATCTTACCCAGGGGCAGCAGCTTGAAAACCGCTAGTAGAGACAATGATGTCACAAATAAAGAACTGTAAAACTGACAAAACTTGAAAAGAACAAAAAATGAACAAAAATTTGGATGTGTGAACAATGTGTATGTTGTACTTGAAGCTACTGAAACTACCAATGCAGTACATTGTGTCCAAGTTCTCAATATTCCCAGGATGTTTGGTGAGTAGACTAGGAATCTTAGGAATCCCTTCCTGTTTTTACACAAATTGTAGATGTACAAAGCAAAGCTTTTCGTTAAGCAGTTTTTTTCTTGGATTTTGAGTGTTCATGTAACCAATACAGAGAGATGTTTAATGAAAAATACATTATGTATGAAAGATAAATAATCCAACAGTAATAATCTACAGGTACTAAAGCCAGAGAAGGAAAACTAGAGAAGAACTATGGGAATCTGCTCAGAGCTGAAATAAAAATCTGAGATACTCAAAGGAATTGCAGGGAAGCTAAGGGAAAAGATAGGAAAAAAATTATCTATACATACAGTTTATCATGTCAACACTATTACTATTATTATTATTATTATTATTTGAACTACATGTTGATTCAATTAAGACTGAACTTTAGGTCAGCCTGTCAATCAATTGGTCTAACTATATATCTAATTATTTTAGTAGGCATTATTTTGTCTACAAAATTATGTGAATAGTCACACTACACAAAGCCTAAGAAAGAACTTGACTCTTTGTACTCCCTGTATTGAAGAACAGTGATCAGAGTAGTGCTCCAGCTATAGTCTGTAACAAATAGAAGTTGAGCTTCAGTGAGACTGTATAATACTGTAAAGGACATTCACTATGATTTCCAGCTGTTGCCAGAAAACTTATTTAAGCTAGAAAAAACTCCATTCTTCAGGACAGAGAGCTATAATGCAGCTCAGTAATATCTGATAATGCATTTCTTATGCTATTAAAATTACTGTCTTGGGACTTATTTTTCCTAAATCAGGCTTCTAAAAGATAGTCACTCTTCATTACATTTATAATCATTGAAATACTTCAAATGAGACATTATTTGAAAGTATTTGTTTGTGTTTTTAAAGTATAAACAAAGCCTAGAATTATTAGATGAGAATTGGACATCAGATTTTTAGATGTCCACAGTTAATTTCACCCAGAGATTGAAAACAAGTATATAGCACAACTTTATTTAGCAAATCTGCTTTTGGTAACAAAATGCAATAAGGTCATCTTTATACAGAATTGTATAAGGCAGAAGGAAATTAGTCCCTTTCCTTGTCCATTTCATATTCAATGTTATTCAATTTGATGTAATTCATCTCACCTAATTTAATTTATCTGAGTTTGTCATGCTAGGCCTCTGGACTGTATCCACCTTAGTCACTGGATCCACCTCTTAGGGTAGAAACAGTATGGTATATTTCATATAAATGCATATATCTTCAATGATGATGTGCTTAAAAATTTCTATTACTCTGTATGAGATATTAAATGAGCTCATAGTGGCAATTTGGAAACGTGTTATCTGCATTCATCTAAACCTGTTTTAAGAATTCCAAACTCAGCTCCAATTAGTTTGGTTTTTTTTACTTATTAATTGATTAATTAATTTTGTAGGATTTGACCAAACATGAAGCAACTACTCTTATTTTAAAAAATCTCCTAAATAACCAAAAAAACCCCAAAACTTCCCACAACCAACAACAAAACCTTTGTCATATAATCTATACTCGTCTTTAATTGTTTGAATTTTTTTTCATTTCAGATATGGAGAAATCTCTCTTGGTTTTGGGAGGATTATCTGGCCCAAGTTATTATAGACAGATTGAAAAGTCTTCAATGAGAAAAAAGGAAACCATAAATCCAAGTGAAAGATCTGTGTACAGAATAAAATGACACAAAATCAGCTCATTAAGATTGAGTTTGCTTCTAGTTTTCATGCTGTATGTCAAATGAAATGTAAGGCAAAAATTACTCAATTCTGTTTGCAGTTGCTTGCCAAAATGTAGATAGCTAGTTAAAGGAACAGCTGCTGTTGCTGTAGACAAGCTGGTCTGTAGAAATTAATTATGATTATTAAGAATAATCTTGACCTGGGTCACAGATAAAATGACATAAGTTCCATTGTAGACAGTGATCAGAAAAGTAATTTCTTCTTGTAAAATCAAGAAGCCTTCTCAGTTTGATGAAAACCTCAGTGACACTTTTTTCCTGATGAAGCTGTTTAAGAGAGATGTTTGTTTATATGATAGTGGTTGGGTTTTGACCTGTGTCATTAATGCAGGAGGGAGTTCAAATGTTTTTCAAAGCAGGATGAAATTGCAGGTTGCTTCAGAACAAATTCTGGGTGCAGCCCAGTATACTTCCAATCATATACAGCAAAATAATTTTGTTTTGACAAAATATCTTTGGAATGTGTGAGTACTGCAGACAAAAATCATGCATTCTGAGTGTTTTTCTTATTTGGTTGGGGAGGATAGGTAACAAATGTGTTGCTATGTTCAAGTTAATTGCTAGGTTATATATATATGTCTACATAGATATTTATATCTGTGTAGATTTGGGGAGTTTATATAAATTTTGACACAGAAAATCTTTCAAAGGTTTAAGAAGATAGAACCACTTCAAGCTTCAATACTCGTATTAACATAGAGATATAAAGAGAATTTCTTTGTGAATTGCTAGCTGAATAAATACTAATCAAGTTTTAAAACATTTTCTGGCCTGTAACAGTTTGGGAATGAATTTCTGTGACTAGCCCCATCATTACCTGCTTTTGTTCTATTTGCTTTTTCTTCAGAGTGATCACCATCAACCTAAGAGGTTGAGTCTTGACATAAAATTTAAAGACAGAGAACACTGGTTTTATCCTTATAACAAAAAAAAAAAAAAAAAAAAAGGTGACTAGGTGATTTCAGTTGGAATTTACTAGTGTGATCAACATAAATATCCTTTATGTTAGACAAAAGACAAAAAACATGACGTATTTCTATTTAACTTTACATTTCCCTCTCAGATTTCAGATTTCCTGAGTGTCTCTTTCTTTACTGTTCTTTTTTATTTCTTTCTCTCTAGTTTCCCTATTCTTTTAATTTGTCAGTTCGGAGCAGACATAAGTTTGAAGCAGATAAGTTTTTCCCAAGGATTCATTTTTTAATATTAAACTAAAGTGAATAAACCTTGCTAAATAAGAATAAATTAAAATAGGAAACCCTGTGAATGACTCTTGCAGCCTTTAAGGCGATGGAAGTGTCTACTGCTCTCAAATTGTCCTGTTTTAATGATCTGACAGTTCTACATATTTTCTCAAACCAGCTTCAGTTGCATAGTTTCTGAGCATTTTTCAGAAGTACTTTAAAAAATGTGATGGACATTTAAGATATGTGATACTCTTTTCTTTGGCCCCTTACTCAGATGACTTTTGTACACATTTGGTAGAAATTCCTCTGCCTCACAGACAGCCGTATTCTTAGTCTCATAAAATTTTCTTTTTCTTTTAATTTGGGTTGAGATTTTTTTTTTTTCCAGCAAAAATAGAGTCAGGTTAAAGAGATCACAAGTTAGTTGTCAGAGAGCTGATTCATTTGAGTATTGACTTCTATTGGCTGGCTCTCTAAAGCTGTCTGTACTGGACATCTTCCTACCTGGTACAGAAACATGATAATTTCTTTTGGGCTATATAATTAACAGCTAAAACTCTTTCAAAAATGTCTGAGTGTTTCTAAACAAAAGAGTTTTTCTGGAGATTTTATGAGCTCTAAAATTGTTTCATTAACAGTGACAACAAATATAATTCAACATTGTATTATACCCTTGAACAAAAAAAAAAAACAACCAAAAAACAAAAAACAGTTTTATGTTGTATATTCACAAGCAAAGAGAAATTTGCATTCAAATAGACTGGCAGGAAGCTTAAACTTCATTTTAGTTTTTTTGGCCACAAGGTATCAGTCTCCTGTGTTAAGACCACTGTCTTTCAGCTACTTGTACAGTGTTCATTATGTTTGGGCTGGTTGGTTTGTGGCTTGATGAAAAGTGGGGGATAAATTTCAGCTTAACATATAATCCACATCTCTAATTTGAAATAAACCACTATAAATTAGATGAAATTAGACCTTGCTGTGAGTAGACAGATAACGCTCAATACTCATCTAAGAAATATTCTCTAACAGTCTGACACCTTTATTGAAGGATACAAACAAGAAGGGTTAAAAATTTTCATTGAATGCAGTTTCATATCAGTTAAGCAAAAGATGGTTTCATCTAGATTTGTACAAAGGAATATGAGAACAGTGACAGAGCAATAATGCATTTTAACTTAACACTAAAAAATATGCTGAAATGACTACTTATTCTGGCAAAGCAGACTCACTTATCCATGGATATAATTGGAAATCATTGACTAAACTATTCAAATGTTCACAGGTGTTTCTAAACTGTGGGCTGGATGACTGCACAAGTAACAGTCATACTTTGCAATTCCATGACATTTCTTCTTGTTTTTAAATCCCCCTGAAGTAGTACTAAATCTTCTCTGTATGTGTGAGACCGTTGCAAGTTAATTCAACCTTCCTTAAATGAAATAAAGGGAATTGTTTAACTGACAGTGCCAGCAGAAAGTGAGAACAGCAGCAGAAAATGGCTTTGCCTATATCTGCATCTATCTATCTATCTATCTATCTATCTATCTATCTATCTATCTATCTATCTATCTATGTCTCTTTATCTATCTGTCTATCTATCTATCTATCTATCTATTGCACCTAAGGATACATCAGGATGTATCAGGCAATGGCTCAAGATCCAAGTGGAAGTCAGTAATGAGAGGTGCCCCTAAAGACACTATGCAGTGTCTTTATGAATGAGATAGATGGGATTAAACGCACCCTCAGCAAGTTTGAGGACAAACCAAACTGAGTGGTGCAGTTGATTCATGGGAGAGGAAGGGATGCCATCCAGATCTGACCTTGATAGCCTTGAGGGTTGGGTGCACGTGAACCTCATGAAGTTTGCTAAAGCCAACTGCAAAATCCCACACCTGAGTCAGGAAACCAGCAATACTGACACAGACTGGAAGTCAGATGGATGGGGAGCAGACCCGACAAGGACTGTGGAATATTGGTGCATGAACAATTCTGAGATGCTCGTGTGTGCTTACAGCCCAGAAAACCAACCAAATCTTGGACTGCATCAAAAGAGAGGTGGCCAGCATGTTGAGAGAGGAAGTCCAGGAAAATGGTCAGGGGTCTGGAGCATGTCTCCTATGAAGACAGACTGAGAGTTGGGGTTGTCCAGCCTGAAGAAGTATCCAGTGAGACTGTTTTGCAGTCTTTCAACATATAAAGTAGGCTTATAATAAAGTAAATCCACATGGTAGTAACAGGAGAAATATCATTGGTTACTTGAGAAGGATGTAGTTGAACAGTGTAGTATTTTTATTTTCCCCCCATTTTTTCTAGTTTCATTCCACTACCAACTTTCTTGAGAGGACTGCAAAAGTAGACAAGAGACAGTATATTACTGGAAAAGAGATGGATTGCAGGATGTCACATTAAAAGCATAGAGAAAGACTAAGCTCATTACATAGTCACAGGGGCACATTTTAGTTAAATTTACAGTCTCTCAGATTAAGGCCGTGATTATGATCTGACTGAGAAATTCATATTTTTTTGTCAGTGGGAGGGGAATTAGGAACCACTGAATTTAGTGAAGCTGCTCTTGATTTACAAAAATGCAATTCTAGAAAAGAAATTCTAAGTTTGTATTAGAATTTTTTGCTTTTTTAAATTCTCAACCCTCATTGACACAGTTTTCATGTGGAGTTTCACAACATAAATGGATTAAGCAGGGGCAGAAAGGAGTCTAGTTCTCCTGCAGTGAAAGGGGAGCTACAGTGACAAGCTGAAAGCAAATACATAGAATTCCAATTAACCTACTTTGAGAAATTAAGTTTTCGAACCTCAGTTGTATATCAATTTTTGCCACCACATAGCCTAGTTACAGGTCTATGCCACTTGACAGAAAAGGGCAGCAGTGCAAAACAGTTCCTCTATCCAAATTCCTACAGGATCTCCCAACCCTGATTAATTCCATGCACTTCCTTATATCTCAGCTGCTCTATAATCAGCAGACATATTTTGCATGTGTGTGTTAACCTGCAATAGCTACTGCAAAATATCTTCACTTAGCAAGTATCTCAAGTGTCCTGTTAATTGACCACTCTATGTATACAGAATCACTGCTATCAGAAATAACTGCAAAGCTGTTAACTATGGCCATTAAAAACTGCTGCTTTGGTGTTTACTGGAAAAACACTGAATGTATAAATTATAAATACTTCAAATTTCAAAACTCTTTAGAAAAAATCTCCAAATGATAATTAGAATTTCAGCTACATACTTGAAAAAGAAATTAATTGATCATCTTAGGAAGAACTGAGATGGTTATAAAATAAAAGCGATGTATTGTCACCAATAGGAAAAACAACAAACTAATCTACTAAATTCATAAAATCCCAGAATATGCAAAGTTGGGAGGGATGCATCAGGACCACTGAGCCCAACCCCTGGTCCTGCACAGGACACCCCAAGGTTCACACCCTGTGCCTGAGAGCATTGCACAGATTTTTTTTGACCCAGATAGGCTTGGTGCTGTGGCTACTTCCTTGGGGAGCTTGTTTCGATGCTCAACTACCCCCTGGGTGGAAAACCTTCTCCAGATAGCCAGCCTGAGTCTCCCCTGACTCAACTTCATTCTGCTTCCTTGACTCCTATCACTAATCACAAGAGCAAAGCCTGGATACCTGTCCCCCCACTTCCCATCATGAGAGTGCTGAAGACAGTGGTGAGATCTCCCTTCAGACTCTTCCAGTCTGTGTCTGTCAAACACTGCCAAACACCACACACAGCTCAATTCCAAAACAGAGGAATCCAACAAGAACATCTGGAAATCCATATAGAATAATACACCTGGTGAGTGAGTTTCTTAAAAATGTTTACTATGTGCTCAGTCACTGAACTTGTTTGTAGAAGAGTTCTCAAGTGCTCTATATTTGACTAAGTAGATATGAAAGAATGATGGTAGCAGATTTGCTTGTGCTCCAAATACAATTAATTTCATTAAGTTCAGCAGAACTTGCCATCCTTGGCTTGTTGTCTCAGAACACTTAATTAATTTGGCCCCTATTTGTGATTTTCAGGGGAAAGATGCCTAGCTTGCTATCTTTACAAATTCATGAATATGATACCTAAATATGGGGACAGATTCTTGAATTTTCTCCTAGGTACTGTTGTGACACTGAAAGTGGTGGAAAGAGACCCTTTGCTCCTTTATCATGATTAATCCAGGAACACATAATAAGAAGCATAGAAACAATTGGATTGACTTTTCCACTTCTTATTTTTTGTTTTAGATCCTTTTTATCCTTACCTGATACACAATTCTTTGAAGAGTACATGTACTGGATATTGATTAGAGCTCATTACAGGCAACACTAATCTGCTTAGAAGATCACAAAGCCAGAAGAGAACCTGAGCACAAGAGGCAGTCCATATGTGACTGAAAAGGTGTGTGCAACCAAAACTGGGACAGATGAGGGAATGAACAAAACAAGAATTTTGTAAATATTTTGGTCCCCCTCTACAAATTTTTCATACTTTATGTCAATGCTCAGATGTTTTAGGTTCTTGTTTACTGTTGTTGAAATAGCTAAGTAGCATTGGCATCTTACATTATTTTATTTTTTAATTAATGTATTATTATTATTAATACGTGAAATAGCTTTAATAATATTTGGTCTACATTTCTCATCAGGTGACAGTTAAAATGCATTTTCTGTTGCATAATCTATATCCAGAGAAGTTAGGCACGGGCCTTCTCTGGAATACAAGAAATCCAAAGCATGAAATCTTTACTTGTCTTTCTTATTTCCAGACAGGATACGTAATGCTTATAAACAATGTAAATGCCAAATGTCAATATTCTTATCATCACAGGGATATCCAGTCTCAGTGTTGTCCATTAGGTTATCTATGGCCTGGGGAGGAAGGAAGTGAAAAGCTCTTAATCTCTCTTACAACCACTGAAATAAAAAATAGGAGCCCTGTGATAGAAAACCAAACAAGCATAAGTAAATATAAACCTGCAATTTAACTCTGTAATTGCAGTGTTTTCTCAGTCATGGTTGAGCTCTGTAACAACCTGGTGGGACTACGGCTTCATATTTACTATTTTTCTTAATTCAATGAAAATGATGCTGAAAATGATACTGAAAATGATACTGAAAATGGTGCTGAAAATGATACTAAAAATGAAGAAGTAGAAGTCCAATCTGTTTCAACACAGTTTTCCTCCTATGTGTGCTAGAGAAATGGTCCTTTTGGCTCCATGACTGTTGCATCCCTGGTTGCTTAGGGGTAAAAAAGGAAAATAGAACAACATTTGCATTTTTACCTTATTACATTTGGTACAGTTTCTGCTTTAATCAGAATCCCAAACAGGCTTCTGCTTCACACAACAGGTTGTTACCAGATAATCAAATCCACTCAGCTCCCTTTCTTTTCAGTGTCAGGGTACAAATACTTTCCTTCTACAGCTTTCTTCTTTGACATTCCTAATGTATGCTTGTGGCCACCTTCAGTCCATCTAGCGTCTGTAGCATGATTCAGCACAGGAGCTGAAGCTGACTCAGACTGACAGCACTTGATTGATGATACATTGCTAAGTACGCAGAAGCAGCTTGATGGAAATTACTTTAATGAGTGATTTGAATAGACCTGATGCTGGTAGACTGCATAAATGTGAGATACTGAACATCTTGAATCAAGACAAATAAAGAGAGTTGGTGGCTGAAGTTGTATAATAAAATACAGCTGATATAGCTTGTACTGAACCATGTGCTTTTATTATTTGTAGATGTACTAGAAATTATTTTGCTCCACCTCTTGCATAGCACAATTGAACAGATAGATAAGGAAAAATTATCAAGATATCTATATATGGATATAGAGACTGATTTCTCTATTCTCTGTCTGTCTTTTTTCATGTCTTGTCTTTAGATCTCCTATGTCATTTATCATAATTCACCTTAAAGCCCTCCAACGAGTTAAAAAAAAAAACAAAAAACAAAAAAACCCCAATACTTCCAGAAGCAATTTACCTTGTAAATAAGTTCAAATTAAAACCCCTATCCTCAAATTGGCAGCACGTTGTGAGCTAATGAACCAACACAGAGCCCCACTGTTTTGAGATAGAGTAACATTCAGGCCCCAGTTCTAAATAGTTTGCCTGTGGGCAAACTGTTATAACCATATGGAGCTCCACTGACTTCACATAGGGTAAAGCTGAGAGCCTAATCCTGCACAGCATTGTCATATAATACTGACAATCCCAAATGCCAAGTCCAAGGTCCAGATTCATCCCACCAAGCTTTAGTGCTCTGAGGTGTTTGACTTATGAGTAACCTCCCCTTAGACTACAAAAACTCTCCAGAGAAGAAATAAGACCTGAGGTCCCCACTGATTATAGGACAAGACAACAGCCCCACAGACCCTAAATCAAAAGCATAAATTTCAATGAAACAAATTTAGGCTCTGTTTTATAAACTTCTTCTGGGGAGCAACCATGATTTGATTTGTTTGTGTGATGCATTTCATGAAATTTTAAATGGAATAAATGAATATGGATACAAATGCCTGGATTTCCAGAACATTCAGAGTACCCACTCTAACTAGTGTTAGTCTTTTACTGCAAAAGCTTCTCCACAACCTATTTCTGTGAACATAGGTGTAAACATTTCACTGAGGTTGTTCGTTGTATCATTATCATTATTTTTTTGCAAATATAGAAAGTACCTCAGCCCACTGAAATCCAAACACTGTGCAAGTTACTATGGTGACATAATTGTAAAACACACAAAAATCAAAATTTATTTTGATCTAAATAGCCTGATCTAAATAGATAATGTTGTAACATAAGAAAACTTTAAAGTATCCATAACTCCTTCTTTCTTCCTTTTGACAACACAAAAAACCCTGCTGTGATGAGAAAATCTCCAAAGAAAAATGCAGCCTTTCTGATTAGAAAGTATCTTTTTTGTTCAGACAAAACTCTGCCAACAATAATAATTTTCAAGAGGGTCTTTTGTTTGTTTGAAAAGAAGATGGATAAAAAATGTAATAAATGTGCCTATAATGAAAAGATAGTGTGGATCAAAGTGATGGGACCAAATTACAAACTGGATGAGACACATTCAAGAGTACACCTCAGACATTAAAAAAAAAAAAAAAAAAAAAAAAAAAATTAAGAAAGATTCCTTTCCTGCCCTGTATAGCATATGAATAGTCCTCCTAATTTAGGAAGATATAATTTTTTTTCATATAAATACATAATTGAGATGGGAAGAATCTTTTAAGAATGAGGGATATATGCTGACATTATTTCCTTTGACTCTTGTCACTGCATAGCTAGCCTGGAAAGGGGAAATTTTTTATTTTTAATAGAGAATATACATTGTTCACAACCTATCTTGGTCCCAAATTTTAAAGTAATAAAAAAGATTCAAACTGAACCATTTTTCAACACCCACAGTCTTACACAACATAAATGCTTGCTGTGGTAGCATAGTTTTTGGAGTTAAATGCCAGGAAATACAGTGTTGCTGGATGAGGGCCAGTAGAGGGAAGCAACACCTCCAGATGGATAGACCAGGCTTTCATCTCATTCCCAGATATCTCCTTGGGTGTCAGGGGATGCAAAGGCTCTTTCAAAAGTCTTTCAGTCAAAACCTAATAAACACAGTGAAAAAATTATGCAGTATAGTCAGAATCAACCCCATCAAATGCATCAGACTCATGTATGCACCCAACATCAGCCTTTCCCACCTAAACTCAGGTGAGCAACAGCTAGAAGAAAGGAGACAAATAATTTATTCTGAAATCTGTGGGTTTGGCTTGGGATATACACATCAGTTGTTCTGAAAGCCATGCTATTGTTTGTGGTCCATATGTTCACAGTGTTATGGAGTCCCAGAAGGATCTGTCAGTCTCAGTGGGGACAGTCCTCAGAACATCACAAAGATCAGTGCATCAGGTCAGATTCACAACAACACAAAGATGACTTTACAGCAGTCTTACTATTTTAAAAATCTTTAAGGGAAATTAATATAATTAACCCTAACTTTAGAAGATTGCACTTCTCTACTGCCAAGAACTTGCAAAAAAACACACACACAAAAATATATGACTGAAATAATTCATCAAATCAATAGACAGAGGAAATATAATGAAATCCAGACTTGAAAAAATATGACTGATCAGTTTTAGAGCAGTTAAAAGAAATCCTTTTTCCTGTCCTATTTATGTCGCTATGAAACTGGTACAGTATCCAGCATTATAAATAGAACAGGACCTATACTAATAATTTGTTTTTACTCTTAATTGTGTTTTTCTTTAATGCAAGTTATCTATAACATCTGATTAGAGATTGCTGTAAGGAAGCAATTTATCTCACAAACACCTGATATTTCTAAATTTTCGTGAGTTAGGGAGAGAACCCCTTAAATGAATAATTGCCTTAAAACCACCTCTCTATTTCAAGGAACAACCTTACAAGTGCAGAAACCTCTGCTTCTTGGCAACTGTGGTAGCATTTGAAATGTCTGTGTCTCTGGGCACTTTAATATTTCATTAGTTGTTAAAACAGGGTAAGGTCTATGCTCTCTATCAATTCCCAAATAAATTGTTGTGCGACATTATTTTCCCCTTTAGTACACCACTTTTTCTTGCTTGCTTGTTTTTTGCCTCTGATTCTGGAACATGTACAAGGGGTTTACTTTATCAGAAATTAATAATGATATTGCGATATATAATTCCCTTTCTTGATTTTTTAAATTGCAGTTATTTTTTACATCTATTGAAATTTGATTTTTAATGCTGCCTTTAGTTGGATTATTAGTGAATCTTGACTAGACAGAACTCTCCTTGGCAATAAAACCAAAAGAAAGAATTTTCAAAATACAACTTCTATGTTAACATTCATAAAAGGTAGTTTCTTGAATTGCTATTTAGTAATAAGAGCATGCTGAAGAGTTGTGAAAACATCCCAAATTCTCATTGCATCCTGTTCTTCATAACCTTTCTTCCCAGATAAAGGTTGTTCATGATACTGCATCAGTCATTCACATGGTAAATGAGATGGACTTTCAAGGGTGAACAAAACTCTGGGCAGCAAAAACTGGATCTGCAGCTTTTTTTCCCCCCTATTCTTCAGCTCAGTTTCATTAACTATTGAAGAGATCAATCTCCTTTACCTAGTGCATTTCTAATCACATTTGTGCTAGATGAGAATTCATTAGGATCTGTAAATTGCACAGAAAAAGCACTGAGACCTAGCCACTGCTATTTTATATTAAGCAACTTTAAAAGGAAGTCATGCACATTATTTCTACTATCCTTTAGATTTAGGCAACCCAAGACAGAGAAACCTGGTACAAAGAAAAGGTGGTTTCATCTTTCTAAAACTCAGGGGATTGTTCACAGAGACAGGAACACATTTGATGAGTTTAGCTTTTATTTTGCTAAAGAGTTACTTATGAATAGCTCTCATTGTGAAATATATGAACAATTTATAAAAACTTAATGTGCATATATTTTAGTATGAGAGTAGTCTTGAACCATTCCATTTACTGACATCCATGACAATGTGTTATATATTCTCAACTTGATGAACACAACTTTCATGACTATGGATATAGAAGGAAGAGAAATTTAAGTCATTGAGATAAGTGCTTACTCTTGCAGAGATGCATTATTGTGAATTTTTTGTTTCTAATAAGTTTTCTTACAAGCATATAAATTCTCATAAGATATTCTTTATATATCTTTATATACAGAACTGTTCTATACTCCAGTCAAAAATTACCCCAAATTGCATGAGTTCCTACATATATCACAATATTTGTTCTATTATATAAACTTGAATATTTTTTAAAGTACACACTTCTGGATATACATACGTATTTATGTAGTATGTATGTAGTTATATCTGTACTGGATCTAGCTGGAATGGAGTTAATTTTTTTCTCAAAAGTTCATTGTCACCGAATTCTACATGAAAGTTTCACTGATCAGAAAACTAATTGGGAGAAATTCCCTAAGTTTATTCTGATTGATTAAAGCATAATTATTCCTGTCTGCTCTGAGGACTTGTGTGGTTTTTATTACACAGGGGATAATCCCATATCAGAAGAGTACTTTCAAGTGGGTGATGGTAGTGGGAGATTTGACTATTAGATATAGACAGGTGGGTTTGTAGTGTCTCAGAAAACTGGATGGTAATTCCCCTACTGAGTGCAAATGTGGTGAACTTCACAATATGTTCAGAAAAGCAACCAGAGATCATGCTCTGTGGTCCTTATTGTTAATGATGTAGGGAGGCATAGGAAATGCATTCTAGACCTAAACCTGGGCTCCAACCAGGAGATCAACATCCTTGACCTCCACCATAGGGTTCTGTGAAATAATTCTAGTCCCTTGTGTGAGACCCAGGAGGCAGAGAGGAGGAATCAAATGTCCCAGTGGATGAATGTGATTGTGCCAGAGAGATGAGGGATTTAGAATGCTAGGAAGGGAAACAAAATAACCTACACAGGAGGAAAAACTTTCCCCTTAATCAAAGTGGAACAAGGCTGCTGGTGTGGAAAACTAAAAGATAATAGAGGAATATTTGAAATAAAACCCAGGCAGACAGCTAGGTGTTGGGGGATTTCTATGCCTGATACTTGTTAATGTGTAACCAGGAGTGCCTGACATTCACTACAGAGTTTTGAAGGAACCCAAGTGTGAAGTTGTAGAAGCAGAAGCCAAAATGTGTAAGACATCATCACAAACTGCAGCTGTGCCAGAGGACTGGCAGGTCACCAATGTAACTCACAGGTATGGACAGGGCTCTGAGGGGAATCCTAGGAACTGCAGATATATGAACCTGGCTTCTTTCCTGAGTACCCATCTGGCAGAGTCAGTAATAAAAGTGAAAAACACTGAAATAATGAAAAAAAGGGAAATTGTAGTCTAATAGGAAAGAATCAGAAAGGATTCCTGTTAGGAAAGAATCTGAATAGGAAATCAGCCGCAAAACCCCTATTGTTATTTGAGGAGGTTTGGAAGAGCAAATGGATAAGAGACATAAGATGGTGACAAAATATTTGGAATTTGAAAAGTTTTCTGAATAAAATTCAGTAACAAAAATAAGTTGCAACAGGAAAAGCTGTTTTTCTGGTTTGAAATGGATCACTGTGAGGTTTAGTTTCATTCAACATTTTTATCAATGACTTGAAGTCTGCAGTGAAACCTTCAAGTTTTCAGGTGACACCAAATCCTTGAGCTTAAATGTGAATAAATGTAGGATGGTATATCATGGGAAAAGATTTCCAAATCATATTTACTGAACTCTCATGCAAGCAGCTTTTGTGCAGTGAATAATCACCTTCCCAAACCATGAGCAGCTGGTTTCTCCAGGAGAAGGTGCCAAGGTTTTTACTGAAGTCTGGAGAGACAATATTCACAACCTTTCCCTGATCCACCAAATGTGTTACCCTGACAAAGAAGACGAGGCTGGTAAAGCAGGACCTGCCTTTAATGAACCCATTCTGGCTGTGCCTGATCCTCTCATTGTCCTTTGCATGGCACAGGATGGCACTGAAGATGATCTTCTCCTGTAGAATATCTTGGAGTGTGTACATCTTGGCTACTGAGCAGCTGTGTTTTCTCTACATTTCAAAGAAGACAGTGGAGATAGAAGGGGCACGAAAAGGACAACTGCAACAATTATGAAGCTGGAACAGAAATAATCCTGCTTTTTAAAATACCTTTTTTCATTAAAAGCAAATAATATGAAGAGGCTAAGTATTATGTCTGTGTTTTCACTCATGTAATAGCATATAGCAGCTTTCTCAGTTCCTAGAGATGTGGAAATGATGATGGATCTGTGCTGAAACAGATAAATGCAAGTTCTACTCATCCAAAATATGCAGATTATTATCTACAGGTTCTCTTATAGCATTTAAATTTTAGACAATATCCACTTTTGCCCTTGGAACTTCTTGCTGGCTTCAGGTCTAAGGCTTTGTACAATGAAGTATAATTTACCTAACAATTAGGTGACAAATAAAAATAGATAATATCTTAAGCAGTATCAAACTTACTTTAAATGTGCAGCTCACCAATTTCTACTGAAGAAATTCAGATGAAATATCTCTGTTTACTCTAGTAATATGGCTTTTAGTCAGTATGATTACACTTTAAATTGTTACTTTGTCTCTCTTAAAAAATAAGACAACTGAATGTGCATTAAATTTGAATTAAAAATTATTATAGTAATAAAAGGAATAGCTAGATAAGAAACTTCTCCTGACTACCAAATAGTTGAGTTCTCATTGGAGTTTCTGTTATGCAACATCGTTCCACAAATTTTTCTTAAATATTGGCAGAGTGCATCTGCATAATTCAGACTGAGAATTCATCTCCTCTCTAGGCAACTGAGGAGGAGGGGAAAAGGAAAAGAAAAGAATATAAAAAGGCACAACTTTAGGACAAGGCCTTTTGTAAAATGCTGTTGATTGTGTTGATTATGCTCTCTTTCTAAAAAAATGCACACAAGAAAAGAAAGGTGGAAACCTTCATCACTGACTGAATGTGATGGGTTTTGATATTACTTCTGCTGAATATTTTGATATTTATCTCCAATTTTCCTTTCAGTTAGGTGACTCTTTGTTAAAATAAAACAAACTGTTGACATTCAGAAAGAATCATGTTGACATGAAATGTTTTTATTATGATTTTGATCTTTAATTTCATGGAATATTAAATTTTATTTCAAATATAGAATGAAACCAAACATTGATATAGTTCAGCAACAGAATCCATACAATTCTTCTCCAATTCAAGCAGTATAGCTAAGTAGATTTAAATAACGATGTGAGGAAAGGTAAACTTATTAAAACATTGATTAGAAAAAATCTCAAAAATATTTATTGAATCAGTGATAGTGAGAATATGCTTAATAGTTCTCATGCATTTCATAAATTGTATTTACTGGTTTGATGATAAGAAATCTCATAGCTTTACATGTTTTTTTGATATTGTCTGGATAGCTGTATTCCATGTATATTTTAGACTTCACTTCAGTGGACTGTAACTGACTTCATTTGGGGGATAGGAGATCTGACCAAGAATTTAGATAACAAGCAGGACTCACCTATAAGTTCAGGATGCTTGTTGCATACAAGAAATGCAATTTATTTTTGCATTAATATTTTATAGCCTTGCATCATTTTTCTGAATGATAATATGATAAAATTTTGCATCATCTTATCTGAATCTGAATGATTCAGATAATTATTATCTGAATTATAATTAGTATTGAATAAGATTAATAAAATGTTTATAAAATGAAACTATAACACATTTCATAATAAACCCAGCCATTCTGATTGCTCATTTCCTAATTATCTAATTCACTATCACAAAATACTATTAAAGAAGAGAAATTGGCTTTTTTTTTTTAATTGATACACCTCTGCATATTCAGACAAAGACATGAATAGTGTTTGCATGGATGTTTACTGGTCTCACCCATAGCTTTTCCAAAAAAAATTAAATATTTTTTGTTTGTTTTGAAATTTATGAAGAGACAAACTAAAAGGTAACCTTTAAATGAGCATGGAGAATGAATGAATGCATTTCTGAGCAGAACACTTTGCAATTGGTGGATTACTTATCTCCCATAGAAGGTTTTAATACCGGCTGTGGTAGAAAAATAAAACACTTAAAGTCATTCCCATGTTACTGCAACCAATAGCACTACACCTGAGTACTATAATACTGGGACAAGAGGTAAAAGAGGTTATTTGATTAATAGAGACAAATTTTGATCTCACATGGGAAAAAGCCACCCATAGAATTTGCACAAAACTAAGTGTGTTGCTCCCAGATATTTCTATCACATATTTAATCTTTCTCTGCTTTTCCAGGCTTGTTTAATTTTGAAGCCAATTGTGATCAGTTCTACAACTAGACTAGGAGGTACAAAGCCAACATTTTCATCTTACCATTGTAAGTACTATATCAAAAATGAGTGACCTGTTGTTTATCATTTTCAGCTACAGTTGGACTGAAGAAAAACACAAAGGACTATTGATGTTCTGCTGCTCTGGGAACATGTGCTTATACACGGAATGCTGAATCATTTCCCAATTTCTCTTATCTCTTCTTTGTAATGCTTGCTTTCCTCAAATAATTGTTGAGGATTTCTACAAACAAAGGGAGATGAGAAATTCCAGATACATTGCAGAGCCCTTTTTGGGGGAGAAGGATTGTTTTTCAGTTAAGTTTTTCTTAGACTTTTGGAACTAAGATTCTTAAGTTTTATTGCTTTTCACTTCACAAATGTGTTTTTTGTGTTGACAATAGATGATTTGCAACTTCTGCAAAGGATTCAGGGGGAAAATAATTATTTTTAGATATTATTTGTTACTACTGAAGGAATTTTTTAATGAACATTTCAAGCGGCCTACCACTTTTAGAAAGACCAATTTTGCCTTTTAAGAATTTGAGAGTATAAACTTTTTTATTACATTTCTGTAAAATTATGGACTCTCCTTAAGACTGTATGGCATTTATTATAAAATGAAACATGATGGTTACTAATTAGTTGAAGTTCTGAATATGAGTGATTGTTTCTCAATTTAGAATATTCTAGGTGCAGAAGAGAGAACTGGGCATAAATAAAAGGGAGATTAAAAACAAAGCAACCAAAAATTACAACATAGATCATGTATTATATGGTTAGTTATTTTTTAACTGGGGCAAAACATGCAGCTTCACACAAGACAAAAGGCCACATCTAAATGGCAGAAGGACATCTTATATAACCTAATAATAATATGCAAGGCCATTTAGAGTGATTGCATAGCTCTGATTCATTTTGCCATTGAATAATGTATTGGAACAGCTTTGCAATATTTTAATTAATTGATGAGTATGTGGTTTCCTTATCCATATTTTAGCATTAGATGGCCAATCATTGTCTTCCAGTCAATTAGTCAATGGATCTTTCCACAACTTCTGTTTCTCAGTGCTAGCTATTTCCTACTTTAAGATGTGACTCAATGTAAAGAATTTTGCAACATTTGTAATATTTGTATTTCAGCCATTAATCTGATGAAAATATCCAGTAAATAATTCATTAGTTTATGTAAAAATCAAGTGATATTTGAAATTAAGGTGAAAAGAAAGATACAGGGATAAATTTTCATTAATTTTTAATACTTACTTTGGGGGTTTTTGCTTATAACTGGAATCAGTCAAGCATCATGACAGAGGGATTTAGAAAAGCTTTATCACTGTGATAGAGTGAACAGTAGTTGGCTCTCACTTTCCTCAATAAATTCTGGATTTCAGGAGCCTTTAAGTAAGTCTTGCTTTTATAGTAAGCCACACAAATATTGGTACAAGGATTTTGAAAATTATTTCTTTTTCTTGTTCAACAAGATAGAGTGGCCTTAAATGAGAAAGCTGTACAGTTATATATGTCTGAAAAGGCTGAAAAGAAATTTGCCTTTACAATGTAGGCAAATACACAACTTGATGCAGTGATTCAACACTGTACAGAACAAGTGTTTAAAACATGGAGAGTATGTGAGAACTGATTTTTGATGCACTGAAAATATAACACAAAATATTACAGAATTTTTTTTATTTTTGTAAAAAAACACTCACATGGTAGGCCATAACCATTTTTTCCATAAAGGGAGAAAAAGCTATGCATCATTAAAAGAAGAAGATAATTTGTTTTCTTTAGGCATCAACTCTTTTCTCTCATCCCAGAAGGCTGCTCAACAATAAATTTCAATTCTATTTCTTACCCTGATTGTTTCACCTTTCTGAGACATAGATAACAGATGTCCTCCTTCCAGCTAGGTCAGATAATTGCTATTCTTTCAGACAGTGCTTTGGTATGGAGGAAAGCTCACAATCATGCTGTACCAGACACTAGAATTTTCAATCACTTTTTCATGGTTTCCTTAAATACTTCTCCCAACTCCTCTTAGAATGTCAATGTTTGGGGGTGTTTCCTCCCATCTAATAATGGATTATGTAGAGGGCAACTGCCACATGAAATCAGCAGCAACTAATTCACTTAACTCTTCCCCACTATTTTCTCAGTAGTTTATTCATTAAAAAAAAATGTGTCCTGAATCAGCATGGACAAAAAATATATTTTTTCTTGGCAAAGAAATTGCACACTAGTATAAATAATCCTATTTCTCAAAAATTAAGTTTTCTGGTTATACTCAAAAAAACTTTATCAGCCAAGCAGACAGTAGATGTAGTGATGAAATAATTGTCATAGTAAGGCTATTGCCATCTGTCTTCATGACATTAACATATAGAACGAGCTGGTGATGTGCCAGCTTCTTTCTGAGGTTGTTCCAGCTTTCTTCCTTGTTCAAATGATCCACAAATTTTGTTTTGAATGCAGGTATAAGTATTTAATATTTACTAACATATGATTGATATTGCTGGACAAACATGCCTTGTTACTCATAGCTGAAATATTTTTCTACATGACTTGGGCTCAGAGGAAGAAAGCATTTTTCCATACCTTGCTAGGTAGAGGTGACACATATGCTTCAGCTGCTACTGTCTTGATGATTCACTTTATTCCAAAGGTTAATACAGTTTCTGAATGTCGTTGACTCTATAGCATGCATGAATTTATGATAAAATTACAGGTCAATATATTATGCCTCTCCATTTTTCACTGTATGCAGAATTTAGTGATAACACAGATGAACTACTTAGGATACTAATTAATAGAAGGTATTATATTATAGAAATTAATGGAATTTTTTTCTTGAACTTAATTTTCATTGAAAAAGATATTGCTCAAATATCATGAAAGTATGTCAGCTATTAACAGAGGATAACTCTATGAAGACCCTGCCCTTAAGTGACTCTCATAGAACAAATTCCAAAAAAAGCCCTAAACTTTTCAATCTCTCTTGCAATTAGCTGAGTGACACGTTTTCCCCCTTCACTGTTAAATTTGTAGTATTCATCCATATTTACCTATGCCAGCCTCTTTTTTCCCCTCTACATTTCTGTAAGTAAAAGAAACAGTGCAAATCAAACCTACACATCTCCTGCCTTTCTTTCCTCTGAGTTAAATTCACTTGTGTTATTCCTAGTACTCAGTTGAAGCAATACTAAATAAATGGCAAAAGGAGGATTATTACAATATTATTCCAGGTGTTCTTATTTAAATTTTTTCTGTTTCCCATCTTCTTGCTTTATTTGATTGGCCAAGAATGTATAGCATCCTGTTATATGTTCAAAATGCAATTTTAATATTAGAGGCAATATACCCAAAAATGCAGGAAAAAACCTTTATGTCTTCAGGGTAGAAATGAGAGTATATGATAGTATGCCATGAAATACAAAAACTCTTCATGGGACAAGGACTTTGCACGTTATCATTACTCAAGGATTAAGATTTTGAAGAAAAAACTGTGTGTGATATTTGCTTGATTCTGTTCTGAGAGCTGCCAAATTGAATCATCCTTTAGGACATCCCCTTTACTCTCAACCATGGACGCAATTTTGAGTGTTTCTTGTGTTGTGACAGATTTGTCCTACTGAATTATTACACTCTTTTCACATGGTGACAATAAGCTAACAGGAATTCTGTCTGTGGCTAGACTCTAAAATGCATGTTT
This sequence comes from Erithacus rubecula, assembly GCF_903797595.1. Classification (NCBI taxonomy): domain Eukaryota; kingdom Metazoa; phylum Chordata; class Aves; order Passeriformes; family Muscicapidae; genus Erithacus; species Erithacus rubecula. The sequence goes on from NC_136658.1 coordinate 65,268,679, forward strand.
CAATATTGAGAATAATATATCTTAGCCATTTCTAATAATACAAGTCTAAGATTTCTGCAATAATGGTATCTATGTGGAAAATATAGAATTATTTTTTTTTTAGGAATGGAACAGAATACAAGATTCCTGTGTTTAGTAAATTGGTATTTGAAAGTGATCATAGCAGTCTACAAAACCACTGTAATCTCCTGCACACAGATGACTTAAAAAAGATCACCTTGGTTGAGTTTATTATATGAAATGGTCAACTGAATAAAGAAACTGTCAAGAATTCTAGTACTCTTCTTCAATCAATAAGAATGGCTGATTAATATTAGCATGATTTTTGCAAATAATCCTGTTGGAATTCTTTTTAGTTTGCTGTTACATCATGATGGGAGCCGATTATTACAGTAAGCAGTAATTTTGCTTCCCATCATGATTTATCATTAATCTTATGATTACATACTTGGTTTCAATTATTAACCACAAAGGAAACCAACAATATATTATTTATGGTAATGGACATAAATTGGGATTTCAGGTGTGTTCTGCTTTTGGTAACTTTACTGTGATGGAAATTTAAAAAAATATCCTTTTTGGCCAAGTATTCAAATTCGTGGAAAGACTAAATTTTTCCTAAAAAAATGAATGACAGCTACTGCAATTGAACAAATACACCAGGTAAATCATTATTACTTTTCGTCAGTATAGTGGTAAAGCTATCGACAAATAAGAAGAGTGAAGTTTCATTTTGAAACTTTTAATGTATGTAAAGCAAGAATACATCCAACCATATTATCTCGCTGTTAAATACCCTATTACTGAGTTTTACTTGTCTGAATAAGACAAAAAGAAATTCCAGGGCAGTGAAATATAAATATGTAGAATAATGATTTTCAGTGACAAGTCTTCTAGACATTGGAGAAAGGAATATAAAAGACATTCAGCAAGATTAAAAAATAAGTCAGTTTAAGACATACAAGAAAATATGAGGGCTTGTAAGATCATTGTGTTCACACTTCTATCCCAATTCACAGAACAATATAAAAATTTGCATCACAGAGTGAATGAAGGAATTGAACATAGTAATGAATATGCTAACTGTATGGGATCATTAAAGGTGTAGAAAGGTTATGCCCATTTGAAACCTATTGAATAAAACATTGTACAGAAGTTACTAATCAAAATATTCTAATAGCATTATAGCCCTTCTATTTTTAGTTTGTTTAAGTGCAGATGGATGATGTATGCTTTGATTATACTTGGTGATAGCTGCTCAATTTCAGTGTGACCCTGACCTTTTTGTACAAACAAGTTCTTCACAACCAAATTTTCTGTGGATGAAAGACGGGTGCCATAGGGAGATAACATTATTCAAGACTTAATCTTTGCTAAAAAAATGTTATGGTTAGAGACAGGAAGAATGTTAAAGTAAATGGGGTGATACAGGTGAAACCTATGTCCTTTCTTCCTTTTCTTCCTTTTCTTCCTTTTCTTCCTTTTCTTCCTTCCTTCCTTCCTTCCTTCCTTCCTTCCTTCCTTCCTTCCTTCCTTCCTTCCTTCCTTCCTTCCTTCCTTCCTTCCTTCCTTCCTTCCTTCCTTCCTTCCTTCCTTCCTTCCTTCCTTCCTTCCTTCCTTCCTTCCTTCCTTCCTTCCCTTCCTTCCTTCCTTCCTTCCTTCCTTCCTTCCTTCCTTCCTTCCTTCCTTCCTTCCTTCCTTCCTTCCTTCCTTCCTTCCTTCCTTCCTTCCTTCCTTCCTTCCTTCCTTCCTTCCTTCCTTCCTCCTTCCTTCCTTCCTTCCTTCCTTTCCTTCCTTCCTTCCTTCCTTCCTTCCTTCCTTCCTTCCTTCCTTCCCCTTCCTTCCTTCCTTCCTATCCTTCCTTCCTTCCTTCCTTCCTTCCTTCCTTCCTTCCTTCCTTCCTTCCCTTCCTCTCTTTCCTTTCACCCTGCCCATTATTCAAACCCACTACCAAAGGCTGTTTATGATAGAATATAAGAGACTAACCAATACTAATTTCCATGAAATAAAAGTGTTTAAGCTCCTTTTGTGGATTCTTTGACTTTTTTCATTCATTTTAAACACAAACATCTGTGAATCTTGAGTGCTCCCTTCCTCTTGAGTGCAGTCTGTATTAATAGAAGCTTTGAAACATTGCTGCTTCTCTCCTACCACTTCTCTAACACATAGCTTAAAGTTTCTTTCTCTCTTTCAAAACTGGTTTGTATGTTTTTGTTTTGTTTTGCCTCAGTCAATCACTGACATTCATTATTCTGGTAGTACAAAAGTGAACACAGTTTCCTTGTTGAGATTTCATTATTGTTGCTAGTGTTTAAATGTCACTCCATAAAAACATCATTAAATGCTTTGAAAACTACAAAAAATAACCTCAAACCAAAATTCAGGATCACCTGAAAGAATTATGAGGAAGAGCAAGTTTTCTCTCTTGTATAGTGTCAAGAGGTTGTAATGGTTAACAACCTCCCTCACGAGGGTTCAGCAATATGCATATGAAAAGAGAGAATTGAAGCATAGCACCATTTAGGAAGATGGCAATGCAGAGGAGTAGGAAAAGAAATCAGACACCATCTCATTGCTTTTATTTACTAGTTAACCACTGACAGGGAAAGGAAAAAGACAACTTCATTAGAGGGGGAAAAACAAAGAACAAGTTGCTAGTTTTACAGGAATAAGAAGGCAAGCAGAACACTTTTCAATCACTGACATAATTTGTCCTTGTGCTTGCAGGTGATGGAAAAGTTGCATATTTTTTGAAGTATACATATAAAATTATACTTTTAGGCTATTTTGAAGAGCAACTCCAAGGTAAATGTTCACCAATTTTACTCAGTATTGTGCAGTGTGTAGGCCACTTGTTTCCATTTAAAAGAGAACAAGAACCTTTTCTCCCTTGTTTGTGAAGACCAGAAAGAACAATATTATTCTATGGGAAAAGCACAGTTTTCACTTCTCTGTCTATTCCATCCCCAACAGAAAGTAGAAGGACTCTGAAGCAAAGAGTGGAGGGCAAGATCATATCTCTTAGCAGTGTCAGTAGCTCGTTATTGCTTTGCATTTATGTCCCAGTACCATCTAATTAGCTAGCTTTGTGATTTACTCACCTTGCTTCATTTGGCATTTTGCATCACAGAGAAACAGAGGCCTCAGTACAAGGGGGACAGCAGTCTGCCATCTACACAGACTTTATTGCAGAGTAAGGCAGAACCTTCCATGCATCAGAGGACATCATTAGAGAAGGTCTGTTATTTGAAAGCTGTCTCCATTGTAACACATATCATCACCTCTGAGGAAAGAAAAAAAAAACCCAACAAAGAAAACGAACCAACCAACCAACCAACCAACCAAAAGAAAAAAAAAAGAAATAAAGACAGAATTAAAAACTAAATCAGACAGTATTGCAGGTGGGGAAGCTTAGCTAACACATTGTCCATACACTCTTCTGGTTCATAGGTTACAGCCCAGACACTGTCCATTTGCTTAAATGCTGAAATCATAACAGTGAAATCATAACAGTGAGCTATAAATCCATGGAAGTTTCCACATGAAAAGAGCAATGTAAGGAAATATGCAAGAAGGGTATAAACTATAAAGTATTCAGCAACCATATTTCTTGTTTTGTTCATTTGCATCAGCTATGGTCTCATGCTGGAATAAACAATCATGATAGAATCAGTTGTGTTGGAAGGAGACCTTGATAGCATCTAGCTCCAGCTCTCTGCCATGGCAGGGGACACCTTCAACTAGACCAGGTTGCTTGGATCTCTGTCCCGACTGGCCTTAGACACTTCCAGGGATGGGGAACCCACAGGTTCTCTGGGCACCCTGTTCCTGTGTCTCACCATCCTCACAGTAAGGAATATTTTCCTAATAGCTAAGCTAAATGCATTCTCATTCAGTTTGAACCCATTCCCCTTCTCCTGTCATTACACACTCTTTCAAACAATTAGGTCCCCCCAAAGCCTTGTCTTTCACAATCTTGCAATCTCAATTCTCTCATCCTTTCCTAATAGGAAAGGCTATCCATCCACCTTCCTGCACACAAAAACATTGTCCTTCATTTTGCCTAGACTGAATACATCTTCCAAGTGTCTTCAAAAGTGCTTAATTAAAAATATTAAATGCACAATGATATAAACAGATATATTTAATAGTTAAATGCTACATAAATTAAAAAATGCTGGTATTGCAGCTGTATATGACCCTTTGTCATGGTATAAGACTGGTATTCTCCAATTTAGTGTTTCCACTGAAACCACTCCAAATCATGCACCCCTCAGTCACTCTCCCCTCTCCTTCTCCTGGCAGCAAGTCAGAGAGGAGAATTGAAGGTACAAAGGGAAAGATCACAGATTGAGATAAGAGCAATTAACTGGAAATTGCAGTAAAATAAGAAAATGAACAGTAACAATGACAGTATTAATGACAGAGTGCACAAGAAAAGAAACTCTGTTGCTCGTCCTTTGGAACTATCCAACAATACCTTACTACTCCCTCCACCCCTCTACTCCAAATGGGAAGTGATTCCTCCCACTGTCCCTAGAAAATTATGACAGGTGATACAGAATCACCTCTGTGTCCTGGCCATCCTTCTCCTGACTGCTACGAAAATTAACTCTGGAATTGAAACACCCCTTAAAACAAAGGTCCAGGTAAGGTGTTCTGAACGCAGTACTTACTTCTCTGTAAGGTCTTTAAACCTCTAGCATAAGATGTAAGAATTTACGGAAAAAAAAAAAAAACAAAAGAAACTGGGTCACAATGGGATACTAACAAACAGTGTGATAAGCAAAGTTGACAGACTGCTGCTGGTAGCATTGATAAAGCTCTCATTAACTTCTGCAGACTGAGGATTTTCCTACAGCTGTTTAACCATTACAGTGTTTTGTAGTCATCCTCACATCAGTGTAATAATTTCCAAAATAAGTCTTTTCCAAGCTATACTAACTTTAGGTGACGGGATCTGAAGATTTTAAAAAATTTTATTTTAACTAATGTGCAAACTGTATAAGAAAAAAATGCAGCAAGTGATGTGTTTGTTTACAATTTTTTGAGACCTATAAGATGAGAGAAAATAAACATGCACTGAAGTACAGAGAAGATTCACTGTTATCTTGTTTTTTTATCCTGAGAGGAAAAAACCCAGCCTGTTTCCCTCCTCTCTTACATGGTGATAATTCTCCATCCATTCCCTTTTCACTGATATTGGTATTAGAAGCCCTGATCTCCAGACAGTCCTAACTGAGCCTCATCTGCAAAGTTGTAAGACCTCAACTGCAGCATATGGTCCCAGATTTCTCTGTTCTGGAATGTAACAGAGAGAAGTTTTTCTACATCTTGGCTTCCTTGCATGCGGGGTTTGAATACATGTACACGCCTTCTTCCCATTGAAGTTAAGACATTTGAAAAATGTCTGAATTGTAATCAAGTGTTGGCCAATGTCAACTTCATAGAGGGTTATCAAATGGGTCAGAAATGCTCTATTCAAGCAAGGCACAGTGTTTTTCATTTTGTTACACAGAAAATAAGCTGTTTATATGAACTGCCATGCTGGTAAATTACAATCTTAGTAATTTTTATTCTTAAACCATTGTCCCATGGAAATTAGTACAATTTCTCTTTCTGTATCCTCTGACTTGGAAAAACCTTTATTATAATAGGGCAGTTCTGAGCAAGTTTCATAAAGGAATAGAGATCTGAAAGATATCATTTTTCAATCAGTTTTTGAGAAAAAATTAGGAGATGGGTAAAGATAGGGAGTCTATTAATGTCTTCCCTAAGGGACAGCTGGGAATTGACCAGCTGCGCTCTTTGCTAGCCAGACACAACAGCTGTAGCTCTTAACCAGATGTGAATGTGCTTTCATTTGCCCAATTAGCATCAAACACAAAAAGAAACTCTAAATACTGTTTGAAGGCTTATGAGATCTCCTATGAAAAAAGACTGGACTATTGTAACACATGCCAGAGACATGAAATGGACAGGAAAGCATTTTGGGTTTGGTGCAGCTGAGGAAGCTAGAGGAGACTATGATAAGTTTTCTTTCAGATGAACTAACAAGGGGGATGTCAATAGTGGAGCAAAAATCTTTACAGAGACAGGATACAGATCCTCAAGGAAAAAGGTTTCATTGGTCATTATGAGAAAGTCACTTTGAATGATGGTAGCTACCAAAGCTTACTTGTTTAGGTACTGTACAAGGCAAACAAAAAGGATACATTCCTTTCAACCAAACTGTACATGTCAAACAGTTTGAAATGGAATATTAACAGAAAATTTGCAAATTTTTGCTAAATCTGTTTTCTGGCAAATGTTATTGATAGATTTACAAGTGATTATCTCAAGTGATAATTTGTCTCAGTTACATGATTGAGCACTGACCACTTAGCCCTTATTGCAAGAAAGGGAGAGACATGGTTAAGTGTTTGTGCATCTTCATTCCATGGAACTTTTAATCAATAATTCATTTTAGTGTGATCAGTTATCTCAGTTATTACCTGATAATTCACTTTATCAGTGGGATTCTAATGAGAGGTTTAATTCTGATGCTTTAGAGTGACTCTAATAGGTTACAAACTAATGTGAAGATGACAGGGTACAAATGAAGACACAAGAAAAGTGAGCACAATGTTTACAAATAGTTGTAGTGAGGCAAAATGAATCTTTAATGACAGATTTCAAATGGAAGTGCTAAATGGCTGATTGTTAAATAGCACTGAAACATTCAACTTTGTCTGTAGACTAATAAAATGCAGTTTTTAGAAAATCATATTGATTTTATGATGAAGAAACCACTTAATGTGTTGGATAATTTATATGAATGTAAAATCATGCTTAAATTGGAAATCTATTAGATGCTGGTCGTAACAAATCCAGCTATTTTTGATTACCACTGTTACTATTTATGATAGCAAAAAAATGGTTTCAGAAATATATTACATACGTGTTTTTTTTTTAATTTTCCTATCTACAGGAGGAATTATGCCTGCTGAAACTGTTAATTAATGAAGATATTTAACAATGTTTCTATTTCATCAATCAATAGTTTTCAGACTTCCTAATTAGTGAGCCTCTGTCCCTTTACAATAAAGGTTTAGTGGAAACATATGCAAATCAAAATGTAGCAGCCAACTCCTTTGTACCAAAGAACATATTAAGGCATTTTCACATTGTTCACAAGATGTTCAGAAGACAAATATTATATTTATTTTACAGACTATTTAACTCTTAGCAATAACCTCCATAAGGCTCCTGTGAGCTTTTTAACTCAGACTGTCAACTTTTTATGCACAACGAAATATTTTAATTGCCATATGTCATTTTATTCAACATAATGGTAAATTTATATCAAACAGTTTGAAATCTAATGCAAAGGTAAGGATTGTTTCAATATATATAACAAAATCTAGCTTCAAGGAGAATGAAAGTGTTATTTTCAAGACAACTTGCAGACCACAGTTTGGAAAAAAATAATTAACAATACATTTACTCTTAAAACAATTTTAAACAGTAGACCATGAAAGGGCAAAGAATGTACAAATATGCAGTTAAATGAATAAACATAAAGTAAAATATTCAGTCTAGTACACTGAAATTTATTTCTATGAATAAATTAAAGGGAATGCATAAGTAATCTTTATGCCTCTCTTATGTGTATACAAGAATGTAAACAAATCTCAAACATGTAGGAGGCACTTTGAACTAAACTGAAGCACAACGGGAAATTAAACTGAGGATGTTTAAAGCAGTTTAAAGAAGAGGGTAGTAGAAGGTAGCTTTCTAAGAAAAACTAATTTTACAGGAAGACAAACAAACATCAAGTCTCAAAATGCATAACTAAGGGTCTGATCCTGCAGAGCTCATCATACTATATTTCAAAACTCTGGCCTTCAGAAGTACCTTCTTCATTGCAAATGTAGTGTGACCCCCCTCTCTAGTATGCTAAGAACTGAGAAATCCTTTATATTTATCTGACTGAAGTGGGAGGATAAGATTCTCTATTAGATGTTGTCCTGCAAAGGGCCACAGTTGTCTAAAGGGATATGAACACCCCAGGTTCAAACTGACTGTCAGCATTTGTAAATGTCTTCCCCAGCTCTCTTCTCAAATGTGGATGTTGGAAGTTTGTCCAGAATGGCCTGAGATCCTTCAGAGAGGAGAGCAAGAAGCAAGGAAGTCATTATCCACAGTAGTGTGCTTCCTTTTTGGGGTTACAGTAGCAAAAGGAGTTTTAAAGGCGGATTTCATGTTGGTAAATGAATGACAGCTTGTTCCCTGTCTCTGTCAGGAGTACTCCACACAGATGCCTTTAAGACAAGTCAAAGGCTCTAATAATAAGAATGAAACACAATAACAGTTACTGACCTTTTTCTCCTAGGCCAGCGATCAGTTTCTCTTTGTTATTTAGCATCTAGAGGTATTTAATATTAGAAGCATGACTGGATCAATAGTCTTGTGCACTGCACTATAAATTGTTGCCTGGAATCACTATACACATGCTAATTAATCCATATGCAGAGATGTCCCAGAAGAAAGCAAAAGAGTTGATCTTACTCTAAAAATCCTATAGAGAAGCTAGCTTCGAGCTTGATCACAAGCTTATGGAAGCCAAAGCTAAAACTTTTTAACTGTGCATAGAGTAAATGTATTAGGTGCTTTTGTAGGTGGAGAAATAGAAATTCCTTATTTTCTAAAGAACAGGATTGTTATACAGCGACACGATTATAAGCGACAGCTGCAGGCTCTTTAAAAGTAAACCCAGAAAGGAACATACCTGAGGACTAATGCAGAAAAAAAGTGAGTTGAAACTGAAAAGGAAGCTAAAGCAAAGCCTAGATGTCACATCTGTGTGGCTGAACCCTCAGGGCAGCTGGACAATCAAGATATTTGCTCCTTCCTGGAACACCTACTGTCAAGGTGAAGATGCCACTCAGGCGAGGTTTTGCCTACTGTTGCCAAGTCTATCAATAACTTATGAGTAGTCCTGGAGTTTATCACTGGAAAAAACCTTGTTGCACAAGCAAAGTGACCACACAATATTGGTGCCAAGGATACTACTGAATTCCAGACACAATTAAGAGCCCAGAGAGTTTAAGGAAGTTGCCTAGGAAAAAACAGATGGACAAAGTAATAAATAACCCCCCTGCAATAAGTATTTCTTTTTAATTTAAAGTCTGAAGTGCAAAGTAAAAAAATTAAACAATAAAACAAATCACAGCACTCTTTAGAGAAAACATAGTGAGTTTAATATATATTGCTTCATATATAAAAAGCTAGCTTATTAAATCTGTGGCTATAGAAATAGTTTATTAGAAAAATATGTTTGTACACAAATATTTATATTTTCTTTTAAAGGCCATTAAAAAGTTAACAACATAGGGATGAAAGCTTGTCTAATTTCCTTCATTCTAAAACTGTTCTCAGGATGTCTCCAGATGGGCACTTTGGCATAAATACAGGTTCTGCAGCAGGGGAACACATTCTTGATATCAACTTCAATAATTATCTTATTGGCAAGATAAAGCCATGTTATATAAAACAATAGGACATTGTAATTATGAAGTTATTCTAATTTGTGTATGGGAAACATCTACTCTTCAATCATGTTATTCTATTAAAGTTAAGCTCTCTGATGTATAACTAAGCTGGTCTGTTGACCTCTGTCTGGCTCATTTCTCATTTGTGACTCTTCTAACATGTCCCAGTTACTTAACCGTAACTAAAGTCAATCTGTTCTTACATTTTCTATCATTTTTATTATGCTTTGCTATGCTGCTATCTGTATTGATGTAAAGTTATTTTTAAGGTTACCTTACACTAGGTAATATGCTGAGATCTACCAGATGAGCTATAGCCATATGATAAAACTTTAGGGTATCGGGGATTGTAGTCCACCTAAGGATAGCAGCTGAACACAAGAATCAAGAGGAAAAGAGTATTCCTTCATGTTCTGAAATTTTGCCATTCCTGATTGCCACGTGAGAGGGAGGTTTCCTTGAACTCTTTTTGTTTGATCCATCTGTCAACACCCCAGGAAAGCTAACACCCTTATGCCTGACCAGTCTGTCACCATCCCGTTATTGGGAATCCACTGCTGTATTGGAGTGCAGCTCAACTACTTGTTCTGGGACAGGTGCCAACAGCATATCAGAGTCAAATCCTTTAAAGAGGGACCTCCTCCTGGATCTCCTCAATTCTAGTTGAGAATGTCATCTGCTGCTGATGAATGCTGTCACCCTTGAAACACTCAGACTAAACAGTTGAGAGAATAACACGCTTTATTAATAAACACACTGATAATACAAAATTGTATTTTTTTTAGCCTTTATATTTTTCAGATCTTTTACTGCATTAGTATATAACTCTGAAGTCCATTGACTACCCAAGGTGTATCTATTGAAGGTCTTTAATGAATACCCACTTTATCCTCTTAACTCAGTCTAGCCTCTATTCTAGGTAGCCATTCCAAGGCATAAAACCAACCTCAGAAGTTACAACAGAGTATTGCCCAAATTTTCCCCATCCCTAACTCCTTTTTCTACTATTTCTTTACATTTAAGTAAAGCTTGAGTGGCTTTAGTCATACATTTATTACTGATAGGTGTAAAATTCTCTTGCTCTTCTTTTAAAGATACAGTTGATAAAATATAAAGCTTTCTCAGTGAGGGGTGGTGGTACCTTGGAGCCTGGTAACTTTTGTTGAAGATGTGTGTTAGTATTATAACAGATTATAGTTCATCAAATTCATCAACAGTTGCTGGCTTGGCAGCAAGATATTTTCTCCTATCTCCCTTGGCTGGCAGCTGCTGTGAGGTTTATTAGCTACAGGATACCATTGAGTTCCCATGCCTGCAAACATTTCAACATAGCCTGGCCACAGTAGTTCAATCTGCTCTACCCTCCATTTAGCCCCACTTAACACATACTTAAGATTGCAGGCTGTGTGTGGAGAATCATTGTGAAATAGATTCTGTGCATGCCAACCCTGTTCCATCCAGGAAGCAGCACCCTGAATTTTCTGTACTGATTTAATCTCTGTTATAATGTGAACAAAACTTTCCCATTTTCTCTAATTTTACTGCCAGTAATCTTCCCACATTGTTGCAGTCTTGCAGCAGAAGATGTACCGAGGATGCTGAAATTCCTAATTCCCTGGCATTTGGCTGGCACATCTGATAAATGCATGTTTGGATCAAGTATTCACAAGCGACCATGGAGAAGAAAATACTCAAATGAAATCTTGAAGGAATAGTTGCAAAGTTGGCAGGACAAATATTTCTCTAGTGAACAAGGAGTACAAAGTTACTGTCCAGAGTTAGGATCCTTAAACCAAATGTCTTTTCAAGTAAAGAGGTAGCACATATTTTTTTGCAAAAAGTTCCATCACATTGCCAGGCAAAGAAAATCAGCCTCTTCAAAATTTTGGCAAAAGTAGTTTTCTTCAGCTATTATAATGTTTGTTAGCCACGAGGGGAGGCAAATACTGAGATTCCTCTTCTAAAGACTTAGGATCCAAGGGAAATGTCATCACCTCCCTTTTTCTCCCCACAGTCACTCCTTCTCCCCTGGATGCAGCTGTGTGATCAAAGAAAGCCTCACAAAACGTGACCTTATCCTCCACAGACACTGCTGGGTGCAAGGCCCTAGTTCACACCAGCTCACACAACACAACAGGCAGCAAAGTAACTGCCAGTCCCAAACTCAGAACATAAATCTTGTTTAAACACTATGGGAAAAGCTTGGCTTTGGGCAGCTCAGAAGCTAAACGCTGGGGTGTTGGCTGAAGTCACAGTATCTCCTCCCACATGAAAGGACAAGAACAGCCTGCACTGTACTCCCACTCAACACTAGCTCCAGAAACGATGCCAGAAGAAAACCAATTATCAGAGACACACGCTGGTTAAAGGCAGTGAACTGCAAGGCATAAGACTGCAGATGAGGCTGTGAGGGAAATGTAATCATCAGTTATGTATTTATAAAACCCGGCTCAGTGATTTTGCTCAATATATGCCTGATCACCGAGTAGCATAGCAAAAAAATCTGTCACAACCAAAGAGTGCAGTGCTGCAGTACAATGTATGTGAAACCATTGCCTGCAACAGCATTGCTTAATGTTAACAATAAGAGTCTTGGCTGTAATGTTGTAAATCAAATGCTACTGAAGCCTTGTAATACATCAAGTTCAAGCAGCATAACAAAATTAAAAAAAAAAAAAAAACAACCTAGCATTTTTTCAGCTTAGAGAAAGTCATTCTTTGTTACCAAATAATGTCATGGTTTAGCTATTTGGTGTGTGGGTTAATGGAGAAAAGGGCAAGTGTATACCACATCCAGTAGGTGAGAACACTGTCACTTATCTGTCTTGATAACAGAAGAGTTTCAGCACACTCCCAGCACTGTAGTGATAACCCAGTGAATGCAGACTCTTCAGCAGCTAAGTATCAGCATTCACCACACATATGTCATAACAATTACCTAGGGCTCAGGGGCAGGAAAGTCAAACAGCAAATATCAATCACAACACTGAGAGATACATAGTAATTCAGTGTTAAAGTGCAGGCAATGGATTAATGAACTTTTATTTCTTTTTACCACTTCTTCCATAATCTCCAATTGCCAAAAGTGTAATCTCTCTCAAATAGTAGGGGGAAAATTCTAATCCTATAAACCCCTCCCCTACCTGCTTTTTTCCATAAGTCTGCATCCAGTCCTGCTCTGTCAGATAGTTCCTGGATGAATTCCTATACATGATCCACACACTCCCTTTGGGGAAACAACCAAGAAACACACCGTCACCACTCTTCCCAACACTTAGAATATTTTATCATAAGTCAATGAGAGAGGAAGTTTTCATAATTGAAAAGCTGAATGTGGGACCAATCTTTCCTTTCACTGAGAACAAAATATATCAACAGGGCATAAAATCATGCAAATCCAGCCAGCATAATGGGTAGCACCAATAAAACTGAATATCTCAAGCACTACCACATGGTAGCAAAGTGGATATCCTTCAAGATTTCCCCATGCAAACTGGGATTTCAAGTTTTTAAAAATTTCCTGAGAGAAGATTTTTCCGCTCTCTGGATAAAATATTACAAGTGTGCTACCACATGCTCTAACCACATCTTCTGGCAGCTGTGTTGGCAAATTTTTAAAGACATGGAAAATAACATCTTTCTTCAAATTACATGCTGTGGGAAGTAATATCAGGGCAGCATGTGAAATATGAATCACAGAAATGAAGCCATCCACATTGGTGTTCAGTGTCAAATCCCTAAAGGTATGCTGTGTGTCTCGCAGCAGAAATAAAATATGTTCTGTGTCCCCAAGAGGTTGCAATCCAAATTATAAATGAGTTATTGGACTAAAAGAATAAAAAATAAGAGTAAAACATATGAGACATCTGTATCTCTGTGTCAATTGCTATATATGTGTATAAATATTTGTGTAAAAAAGTAATTTAACTTATTAGCCTCCTCCCCACCTCCTTCACTTGTTTTATTTTTCACTTATCTCCTGTAAACCTTGGCATTCTGCAGAAACAACTTTTCAGAATTTATTTATATAAGCCATTTAGGTTTTATCTGTTGATATATAAATATATAGAAGCTGTGTGCATATGCCTTTTATGAGCTTACGTATAATACAAGGTTAAAACAGAGAATAAGTTTAGAGCCAATTATTAAATATGAAATTGTATAGAAAAAGTAGGGACATACAAGTATTTCAGTATCTGATTTGTTTTGAGATATGGATATTAATGGAGATGAATATTTAGTCTTCAAAATACGAATAGACAGATCAGGGGAAGAAAACAGCTATAGGAAAAGCTAAGTAGAATAAGCCTTTAGATTTTACTGGAAAGAGTGATAGAGCTGGGGAGGAAAAAGAATGGGGCTTGGGAAAAATGGGAACTGTTTGGAGACTAAACTGATGCATTTACTAGAATTGCATAACGATCTGTGCCTAAAGTGTGCCTCTATCAATATTTTCAATTAAGACACTTTATTTGTTTCAATAAAAAAAAGCGTCTTTCCCTTATTTATTCTGGAAATTTTCTAAGCCCTAGAACTGAAATTAAAGGCCTTTCATCAATGTTACATGGTGGTTTGCTATAATTAAAACTGTAAAGAATAATTATATGGCAGCTTTGGATATAGACAAAAATAGAGACATTAATAGATGATATGCAGAAATAGACTATATGCCTAGTCATTACCAGTCAGGGAAAAAATCTTAGTATCAGCTGGTCATTTAGAAATGCTATTGAAAACATTTTTCATATGGTTGTGAGTTAAGGATTCAAAAAAGAAAAGGAGCAAAAGTGCCTTCATTTGCCTGTTTCCAACAGTGAAGACAAGCTGCAGTATAAAAATACCTCTTGTTACCAGCTGCATGGAAATGCTGTGTCATCCTGGATTCAGACACCCTTGATTATTCTAGTTAGGTGCTGAAAACTCATTGGACTTCAATAGCAACTGACAAAATCAAATAACTTCACTTGCTCCTCCAGCTCTAGTAATTTTAGTGTGCTCTCAACTGAACCTAGAACTTCAGTTTGATCTGCTTTGCTATTTGGAATGATCAGAAAATAGGAATATATTTGAAACTATGGGTCACTTAAATGTAAGGATAGATTTCACTCATTCTTTCAGTCTGAAGGGGGAAAAAAATAGAAGCCTAATTGAGAGGTCCTGTGTTTTATTAGGTAAACCAGGTTGGCTTCTTAATTAGAAAGGGGCAGAAGGAAAAGTCTATCTGAATTCTGAAGTAGGAACCTGCCTACTGTTGCTAAAATTTTAATTGCTGATGACTGGTGCTTTGTACTGATCCCATTACCTGATTAATGGTTATTATTATTATTTGTTACTTGCAAAGAGCCTGAGGTGCTGAAAGTACTTCAAAGAGAAAATAAATGATGTGGTCCCTTCCCCAAGGAGCCTACAGTCTTGCAGTATGAAAGATGACACAATAAGTGAGAGCAATAAAGAGCAGCAGCAATAGAGTGAGAATAATTACATGGTTACTTAGGTTCATTTTATACACAACTTGATGGTACTGCTGTTTGCATTATTTTTTTCTGCTTTCTTGAGTAGAAAGGAATATATGGGTAAAAGAGCATAGGGGAAATAAAACAGATTAGAGAAGCAAGTTCTTAAACTCTCTGTGTGTGCATTGTGTGCGTGACCGTGTGTGTATGCCTGTGTGCAGAGGGTGAGTGGTACAGTAAAACAGAAATGAGATTAGATTGCAACAGCTACAAAGAGAGAAAACAGGTGAGCTAGATTGTAAGAATGAAGACTGAAATAAAAGAAGGTGAAGAAATAACAAAATGTGTTGTCAAGGTATGATCAATGAGTGCTCATATTGCATGGCCAAATGAATTCAACAGAAAGTCAGGATGGAGTCTTGCCTCTGATCTAGAAAAGAAGCTTTAGGATAAGATGGAAGGTAGGCAAAACATCCATTAGGGGATTTAAGGCTGGTTAAGATGCAAGTAACAATTTCTCTGAAGAGCAACAGTGAAGGAGCACTAGAATTCATAACCTTCTGCTTACAGTTCTTTCTGTGACACTTCAGCATGCTGTTAGTTATTATTGGACAGGTAACTTATTCAGAGGGACACTATCTATTCTATTATACTTACTGATTTTCAAGTTAATTCCTTTCTTGAATTTTTCTGTCAGCTTCAGCTTCTTGCCTCCTGTAGCAGAGAATTTAACATTGTTTATCTGTGTTCCAAGGAAAAAATTCTTTTAAAACATTGCTGATGTAGTAAACTTCGAGCCCATCACAGTGCTTCTCTCAGGCTCAGCTCTCATGCTCCAACTAGGTGTCATAGAATCACAGAACCATGAAGTTTGGAAAAGACCCATAATATCACTAAGAACAAGCACTAACCAGCACCAGAAAGTTCACCACTAAATCATATCCCAAAATTCCACATCCAAACACCTTTTAAATACTTCCATCTAATGCCATTTGAAATGCCTCAGCTTATTCCACATAGCTGCTGCTTCACATCTTGTGACAGATGTCCTAGAGTTTCTCAAATTGCACTGCTCTTATGTGTGGGTTAGGAATGGCACTTCTAAAGGCTTTGGCCTTAAAAGCTCTCTAAGATCCATTCACTGTACTGATTAAATCTCTATAGATCTCCATGGCAACTTAGACAACTAGCTTATGTACAAAAATTTACAAATGAACACCTAAGTATAGGTGTTCTGAACTTGAAGGCTATCATGCAAGGTTCCTTTACTGCCTAAATTTAGGTCTTCAAAGTGTGGCACAAGATCCCACTTTGCATACACAGCTTGCTTTTAAAAGGCAAATTTCACTAAAGCAAATTTTAACCTTCTGTACCAGTTCTCAATATTACTAATTATTGTGTATAATTTATGCTTGAAATTAAATTACAGTATGAAATAAAAAGCTATTAAAACATAACTTGAAAATCCTACTTATTAGCAAGCATGCCTACTTATTAGCAAGCATGTTCAATATTTACTAATTAGTGTTTTAACTTAGTGAAAAAAATAATTAAACAATTCATGTGAAAATAATTTTTCATTATAAAAGATAGCAATCATGTTTTTTAATTAGGGATGGGACTGAGTCATAATGCTTCACTTTCAGTTTTCTTTCAGAATGTGAATGGCCCCAAAATTTGATAACATTCTAGGTTTTATCTAATTCGTAGCCAATTTTGAATCATTTTCAATACTTAAGAGCATTCTTCTTGAGGCACTAGTGTTTGGAAAGTATTTTTGCACATTGTCTCTGCAGGCACTGATTTCTACTTGCTGAAATACTTCACAAAACAATAGTTTCCTTTATACAATATCAGAGACTTTAACAGGATTGGATTTCTTGGACTATCAAGTCAAGTGCATATATAATCTATTTCATAAACTGATAAAGTTTCATATATGAATTTTTCCTGATCTAACTGTTCTTCTGGTCATGGATATTCTGTTCAGAGTAGTTCAGACACAATCTCATCTGCGTATTTGATAACCTCAATATTGTTCTGTTTCTATCACCTTATTCAATACATCCTAAGTTTTCATTTGCCATTTTCATTGTCACGTCTGATGGCATGTTGTAATCAACTAAGGTAGTATTCTCTTGACTGTAAGAGGACCGTATTTCTTATTTTTTTTAAAGCTTAGTTAGAGGTTTATTCTTCCTTCACAGAGGGAAGAAAATCTCAGGGTGCAATTCGTCTCACCCGAAGGCAGATGCCTAAAACTGGTTGAAGTCCTCACTTCCTAAAAGTGCCTATTTCTCTTTGCTGACTGCAAAAGGAGTTTGGGATGACCAGTTCTGGTATAAATGTCTAAAATGTGCCATCCAAGAGTTGAACTAAGAGTCACTCTGTACAAAGAGATGGGTAGCTTGAGTCTTTTCTCCTTTTCTTCTTTTTAAATTGAAAATCTCGTGATATTCAATTTTCAGATAATTTTGATTTCATGCTCTTTAATTTAATCGGATTTACTCCTCAAGCTTATTCACCTTTTTCTGGTGCATTTAATTAGTCCTCTGTTTTCACAATAGTTTCTCAACTTGGAGCTGTCAAGTGATATAATTCAATAAAAGGCAAAAATAAAAATGATAAACCCCATACACATAAAACCATTAAATAATAGCTGTCTTTCTTGTGTTAACCATCCAAAGGTTAGCCTCATTCAATTATGATAGTTTCTGTCATTCCACATGGAGAAAAACATCTCAAACAATTCTTTAAATAATCAATTATCCTAATACAAATCTTAATTTTCTTTACATAGGTTGATAATTTCCATCTGGTACTGTGCTATGGAAGTCCAGATACATGAATTCTAAAGCAATTCTCTTGTCTAGAAAATAATTTATCAAAAATAATGAGCTATCTTATTCTATTGTTTTAATATTTTCTACAAACTTTAGCAAATCCATTCTGCATTCAATTCCATTTTCAAGTTTGTTTTTTTTTTTTTATTTTGAAGACTATAGAAACATAAATTTGGTAAGAACCCTAACAGGCTAAAGAGAAATTAGGCAATATAATGAAAGTTTTATAATCAGAAATACATTTTTTTCCTTTAATTTTCCGAATAGGTAAAATTATTCTCTTTGGAGCTTAACACTCCTGCTATTTGCTATTTTCAGCTAGAAATATAGTATCATTACTTTTAGGTATTCAAGAACAAAGGAAGTAATGTTGCAATCTTTCATACTTTTCTTCTTGGTGTTATTATTCTGTCAGCTTTGATATTTTTCTAACCTTTGTATTATTTTTGACCATGCATTAGTTCATGGATTTGTCTCTGTTGTCACTACATGGTTTATCTTCTACTTTCATGACTATGCACCTGCTGAAATCTTTAACAATGCCTTTATCTCTAATCCTTTTTCCCTTGTAGCTGCTTTCTTTATAGCCTTCTATAATTTCATAACATCTAGATTTCAGAACATACACATATGAGTATTATGGTCAACTCTGTGGACTGCCCATTTGTTTCAAAATCATTTAAATATTTCTTCTTTTCAACAGCGTGCACAAAATTCCTAACAGATCCAAATTTAATATCACATTCTCCCTCACTTATTCTTCAGGATTTATTCACCTCTTTAATAGTACTTGTTAATTCTAGCTCTATTTTAGTCAATAGAATAACTTACTCTTCGACTAAATCTCTTGCATAATCAAATGTTGTACTGACTTTGATTGGCAAAGAGTAGCCACAACATTTTCCACCACCCAGAATTTTACTGTCAGGGTAGGGCATATAGTCTGGGTTCAGATCAGAAGAATCTACATCTCATTCCTTCTTAACTGCCACTATGATTGCTGATAGGGACTCCTTTGATGTGTCAGTAGCTAATTCTCATATTTCAGACTATTACTTTCAGTAAGATTTCAAATTATTTATTGTAATCTCCATACTCCTTATCCACCAACTAGGATTGGCTGGCTTTTGCTTTCATTAGATTATAAATTATAAAAAAAGAAATTGCTTAGGCATAACAAACCCAGTCTTATATGCATTGGGGTTTCTAAAGCAGAAAACATTTTTAATAATTTTATCAATGTCCCATTTGGCTGACTGCTGTATTAGTATAATGTCATTGGGTGTACCAGATACCTTATTCTCTTATCTATCATCACTGTAGATTGCATGAACCTTTTCTTGAGGAATACACACTTTGACTAGTATCCATACTGAGAAACCAGATCATAACAAACCTGGAAGAGGCTGCAATATGTTCTTTGAGCACCACCCAGGTAAGGCTAGTGTCTGTATCACCCCTTGTCTACTCCCAGTTTTGGATGGGCTGTTGTTACCTGGACTGTGAGGGGGATGATCACATCCAAAAAGAGTTTGACAGAAATTTTACCTCGGGCTGAGGAGAACAGGCATCAGGGAAGAATTGAGTGCAAAGTCCAGAATTGGGACAGAATTACATATCCTATGCACAGAACCTAGAATCTTGCCTCCAAATTTTATCTACAAAGTAAAACAATCACTCCAGATGGCCAACATTGTCATGGCATACGTGAGAAATGTACAGTATATTTTAGGAAATTCTGAAGGATGTGCTTATATGACCTACAGTATCCTGTGATATTCAAGTCCTTAGAAGAATATGTGAACACCAATTTCTGACCAGTGACCAACCAGGGACCTGGTATGTGGGCAAGATGATAAACTAACACCAGTATTTGCCAAGGATGTTGATGAATCTCATGGAAATCCTCAAGGTTAAGAATTATCTGATAGTAATGAAGAAATACCCCCATACCACCAGACAATGACCTGACTTGGGGGATCACATGCATCTCCAGAGATACACCAAGGACTGAACACAGGATAGGAGATATCACAAAGCGGGTACACTGCCTACTCTGAGACTCTCATGTCACACCTCATAGAATAAAGCTTCAGAAGTCAGACACAAGTACGAGTCTCATCTCTGTGGCATCTTGTCCATGTCCTCTTGAACCTATTCCTGTAGCTTCTTAAAAGATTAAATTGTAAGCCCTGAGTGGGTATCAGCAGAAGTCTGGTAAATATGGAAGGAAACAAGAGGAATTGAAGAGAATAACTTAGCTTCTGAAAAGACTTGGATGATCACCCCAGGACAGATTTGTATTCATTTTTTATGTACCAGGTGAAAATAATGTTAAATCTGAAAATAATCTTAAATCCACTGAAGTAAATAAACATTTTGAAAAGCTTGAACTCTTCTGACCCCAGATGTTTAATATTTTGTAATTGTATCTAGTGTAGCTCTAAAGCTTGGTCTTTATCTAGCATAATTCCATTTAGAAAAATAATAATATTCAAAAATCACAAGAATCCTGATCAACAGAAAGAAACACATTTAATCTGGCCAATTTTTTTTTTTTTTTTTTGAAATGTAGAGAAATGTTCTGATGTGTTTAGTTGGCCAAGATCTGGAGTAGTTTGTACTAGTAGGTGTCTCATCTCGTTGCCATTCTCCAACTCTGTCATTCTTACAGTATTTAAGTAAATTCCAAACATGTATGCTGCTAGTGGTTTAGAGTACCAACTGTTACCACCAATTAAAAGTTAGTTGCCTTAAATCAAAAGACAATTTATAAGATTTCGTTGCTGCAAAATTTATCAAATTTCCTCTATCCCACTGAGGCTGGCTTTGTACAATCAGTGATTTCAACATGATCAGATAAAAAATTCTAACACTCTGTGACATTTTATTTAACTTCTCTATTAAGGAAATTTCTTTTTTTTCCAGTCCCTAATGATGAGTTGACATACAGTTATGATGTGACTACCTGTACCAGGAGAATTATTAATGAACATTTCATAAGAGTTGCTTGGTATAATTTTGTTGGTGTTTAATTAGTCCAAAGTTAAATGGTAAAATGAAGTTTGGAAGTTGAGTATTATTTCTAAATTTGGAAAATTTCAACACAATCTATAATGATAATTAAAATGTTTTTCCTATATGCGTGTTTTTATGTCTGACTACTTAAGCCTGACAGTCTACAATGGTTTGGCACCTAAAATCCTTCTTTCCTCGTAGAAAATCTTCCATGCTGGTGCTCATGCTATGTATTGTTTACAAATTAACAGCAAACAGCAGTTTCATCTGGCGTTCAATACTTCTGCAGCGTAATGGCTGCATGCTAATAGCAGGCTGTGGTTGTCAACAGCAACAACACACTCCTGCACTGGAAAGCAAGAGAGAGCAGACAGAGCCCAGCTTGCAGGACTCCACCCTAAATTTTACTATGGCAGGAGCTGAATAAACAATACCTCTCTGCTGGATGCCATAAGCAGACAGTAGTCAAACAGGTCACCTGTAAAACTGAAAAGTCAGGGGCTTTGTCCTTGGAGCTAAGCAGAGGACTGAGGAGGGACCATCATGACAGTTTGTCTCAGAATTCGCTACCACGGCATTGAGACAGGCTCCTGAAATCCTTGAGGCAGTCAGAGAAAAATGAGGGTCATTCAGTTAATATTCACAAACAAAAAAGTGAACAAATGGAAACCCTTGTCAAATCACCATTTTTTCTGAAGCCCATATAATTTCAGTCATTCCTCCTTTGCTAGGAAACCATAGCAACTTTAACTCTGGTTTTGTTCTGCAGTGCAAATGCACAATTGTATTTGAAATGTTGGGATTGAATGTTGTTTAATTAATGTTGTTTAATGAAGAAGTAAGAAAATATTTCAGTCTGGAGTCTATTGTATTGAAAGTTTGGATCCATTTCGGATCCACAGTGAAATAGAGAGCTTTTTTAATTATTGGTTGATTATGCTTTTGCATTTCTTTTTGTTCTTTTACTAGTTTTATATTTTGTTTCATTGTTTTTTTTTTATTTGCTGCTTTCAGATTATCACCAATCTGTAAATCAGAAACATTGTGTTAAATGCTATATTGCTATACTAGGCTATCCTAGCCTAGATCCAAGATGCCTTACAATGCCTATGAAAATTGCTCTCAATATGAATTTTTGAACATTTCTGAAAAACAGAAGTAGAGATGTGTTATGTTGTTGAATGAATATGGATACCTCCATAGGTAAGAAGGATAGAAGATAAAATTATTTTGTGTTTATATAACTGCCAGTAATTTTGTCTGAACTTTGTAGCATAGTACAGGGTCATTTGACTCCTTTCCTTTCCTTAACTAACTTATCCACCCCTTAAACTACTGATGGAATTTGTGAAAATATGATTTTCAGGTAGAAATTAAGTCACCTGGACTGAAACACTGTACAACACTGTTGACTTCATGCATGGTATGACTACCACTAGAGAAGGAAATAAAAGGGCAAAGGGTTGAGCCAGCAGCTGTGTGGTGCTTAATTTTCAGCTGGGTTTAAAACCATGATAGTGTCACAGAGGGCTCAGTGGTTTAGTGGCCCACTAATTTGCAATTTATAGGGAATTGCATTTAGGTCCATGTCTGAGTAGGTTTGTCAACCAGGAAAAAGTAAAAAAAAGTGTACTCAGGTGGATTGCAAGTGTTCTGGAGACCACAACAAGGCTGGAGTAAGATTACATTTATAGGATAGGTATGGAATTTACTTACAGATACACTATATTTTGTGTGTGTTGCCCATGAAAATTTACATTCAAACACCATTATTTTTCTAGGTTATTATAGATAATTCAATACAGGTAAGAATATATAGTTTTTGAAATATACCTTGTCTTTCAAAGAATGGAATTTTTTCAGAACTTGAAGTTACTCTATGTCTAAACAGGTAAAAATGTAGTATTTCTGAAAATAATAAACTTTTGAATTTTGAACATCAAATCTGATTTCAGGTGTTTATTTTGCAATATGTGATTTCATGAACTATAATCCCATTTTACTATACTTTCTATGAAAGACCAGATCAGATGGGTTTTTACCACCTGGCATTCCAATAATATAAAAGTCAATTTTCCTGTTTAAGCATGCCAGGATTAACAGAGATCAAGAGAGAACAACTCTGCTCTATATTAGTTTTATAAGCATTTAAAAAGAGCAGGTTAAAACATCAAATGTTTGAAACTGCAACAATGTGAAGACCTTGACTGCAGGTGATAATACTATAAACCTTTGTACACTGTGCAGGGGAGGTGCCAAAGCTGATTCTCTCAAGTATTCAGAGGCATAAGATTTGGCATAAAATTTTACAGTTTAATTGAGCAAAAGGAAAGTGTGAATTTCTGTAAGAAAGGAAATTAAAATCTCAATAGCAAGACGAAAATCAGGAAAATATTTTTTCTTTAAATGTAAGTTGAAGATGAGGTTTATGTTATTGCTTTATACACGAGAAGATACAAAAAAGTTGCATCTGTACACTCACTTTTGAGTATATATTGGAATCATCACAGCAGACATTTAGAAGTGTGTTTTTTGTGAGGTTTGAGTACAGATCGGTTGACTATTCAGCAAAACTGCTGCATAACATTCATACTACCTCTAAAAAATTAATGGTTGCCATACTTTCAGCAGTTTTCACAGATTTATTTCCATTAGTCTTTGCTTATTTCTATTAATAAAAACATTTCCTTATTTATTACTTTAACAAAACTATCTAAATTATATGCAGAACCACAGACCACACTGTAAAGACCTGTTTCCTTCTCAACAGCATGTCCAGGATCCATGTCTGGAATTAATACAAAAACTGTTAATCTTTTCATGTCTAACTCATATTTTGAGATTTGTTTTTCTTATAGAGGTTCATGGCCCAAAGTATAATTCTTAATCTGTATGTAGAGGAAAAAAAAATATATAAATATAGATTTATATAAATATATATAAATTCAAGAATGTACAAATTCTATAAAATTTCTACATTTTAGTGACTTCATGAAAAATCTTTTTTACTGTCACTTTGTGGAACAGAAAAAAAGTCAGTAATTTATTTTAATAATTGGTACGATAAACATTCCATTTCACTATCTGATTTTTCCATTTGGTTGTTACAAGAGATGTCTGAATTTTCATAGTGAAAAGGACAGCAAAGTTCCCAGGAAAAAGAGCTCTCAGTCCATCTCTCTCCTACCGGTTTGCCTGGGTCAAAAGGAGATGAGGGGAGAAGTTGAAAGTCAGCAGGAGAGCTCCTGAAGAGAGCTCAAAGGAATTCCAAAGCTCCTGAAGAGAACTCAAAGGAATTCCAGCCACTCCAGCCAGCAGGGAGAGGCCCAGCTTGCCTCTAGGCAAACATCATAGGGAATAAACATGAGGAATTAGATCCATGTGCATGCCTGTAGGGCTATGATCTTATCAACATCAGAAAGATGTGGTGGAATGATCCCTGTGACTAGATCCTTGGAATGAAAGGGAACAGGCTCTTTAGGAAAGACAGACAGGGAAGACAAGGTGAATGGGATTCCTCCAAATAAATTGCATCATTCGAAATGTCTTGATAGACTTAATTACTGCCCTTTGCTAGCAGATCTTGACAAAAAATTCTCCTATTGTAAAGCACCTTCAAAAGAACACTGCTGTCCTCATATAACCTCAGTCAATAATAAAAGCTTCAATTTAAATTTTTTTAATATTTGTTTTTTCTATCTGTCCTTTTCACATTCCTTGAAGAAAACAGAACTCAAGGTACTATGGATGGATGCAGATTATTAGACTTATCTTTCCCTGGGTCATGGAATATCAAAACACTCATAATAGAGGCAATTGAAACATATCTGTAGGTTTACAAAGGATATACTTCTAGTGGACTGGCAATAATATATTAGATTAATCTGTGGGTTTTTATTTTTTTATCTGATTGTTTGATGATTGACGATATATATTTGCATATTATTTATATGTAATGGTCTATTTTAAAAAAAATTTATTATCTATCTGTCTATCTATCTATCTATCTATCTATCTATCTATCTATCTATCTATCTATCTATCTATCATCATTGTAATTCAACCAAACAGTTTGCTGCTATTGGATATTATTCTAGTTTTTAAAAAAAGCCTCAAAAACCCCACATGAACACAACTCAGCATTTTCAAGATTGATTGCAGTATCACTAAGATTAGCTAGTTGACACTACAACCTCGAAAGGGAGGTACAATGAATATTAAAACAAATATGTAATGCCAAGCCAGTAGACTTTTTTCTCAGAATACAAGAGCAACAATATAATGAGCATTTAGAGTTTGCCCTTGACTTAATTTTTGCTTGAGTGTTTACTTGTAGTACTGTTGCATTTGGGAAATAGAATGTTTTCAATTAATTTCTGGAGATATCTAACAGTAGGTTAGAAAAGAAAGAAATGGACTATTTAATACAGTCTATAATTAATCTTTAGTGCTCATCTTTTTGACTACACTCATTAAACATCATTGAGTTTGTACGTGTCATCTTGAAAAATCAGGTAGCATAAAGTAGGCACTCAAAAAGTGATTGTTATATCATGAATCACTTCATACAGACAGACCATAAATGCATTTAGGATCATTATTAGAAGAATGCTTTTAACATTAAACTAGCAAGGTTCTGGAACTGTCTTTTAACTAGAGTGTTGACAACAAGAAATCTAAAAATATCATGTGAGTACAAGTCTCATGTGAGTTTAAAAGACCACTACCATAGTACATGCGGTGGCACATCCTACATATTTAGGAACAATTTTGCCATATAATTTAATGACACATAAATATCAGCCGTGGTAATGTATCCTGTTTTGATTCCTAGTTCAGCTTTGTTACTTATATATACACCCCTCTAAATATCTAAGAAATTATTAGTCTTTGCAGTTGAGTTTATGTGCAAGGTTTTGATAGCAGGGGAGCTTCAGAGGTGGCTTCTGTGAAAACATGTTAGAAGTTGCCACCATGTCTGACAGACCCAATGAAGGCCACATCCAAAACACATCCACTGACAGCCAAAGCTGACCCCCCAGTGGTGGAACAAAAACTGCTGTGTAACAGAAAGTGTAAGAGAGGACTGAGAATATGTGACAGAAACAACCCTGCAGAACTAAGACTGGTGAAAAGGGTGAGGAAGGTGCTCCAGGCACTGCAGAAAATCTCCAGCTGCAGCCCAGGGAAGACCCCTTGTCAGAGCAGGTGGATGTGCCCTGAAAGAAGCTGTGACCTGATGGAGATCCCAAGACCAGAACATGCTCCCATTTAATGGTTTGACCTATACAAGTAAATAGAATTTGAGTGCAAGAACTGGCTCCCTGATCCTTCAGCATCTCACTGGGATTTTACTACTAACCTCATACTCTGATGGCTCCAGAGTGCTCTATCTGAAACAAATGCACCAAAGGAAATGTGAACTAAATAATGAAGGGAGTTGTTCTGTACTGCTTGGTTTGGAAGCAAGGTGCTGTCCTTGCAACCTCTTTAAGCAATGTAGAGGGATCAAGCAATTATTGCCAGTATTGATAGGACCTAAGATACTCCTGTACTACTTACTATATTCAGTTTCTAAGAGGTATAAGGTTTTTTGCACTGTTGATTAAAAATGAAGCTGCTAATATAATACCACCATGCAATTTCTCTGTTCCTACTTTTTTGCTATCAATAAATACCAAGTAGAAGCATTATATAGTTAGAAAATTATGAAACTGAGTTTGTTTCCATTAGTTGGAAATATTGGAAGCTAGGCAAGATCTGAGGTAATGAATTTTCAACTAGCAATACTATTTCTAAGACTTTTTTTTTTTTTAACAGATTGATAGTTAAGATAGTGAATATTGATTTGACATTCCTGGTTTTACAGAACAATGTATAATATGAAATTAATCACTTACACAAACTTTTGCCAACTGCTTTTTAATCTCTTGGTGAATGTCTGACTTCAAACTATGGCAAGTACTCATGAAAGTGTCTGCAGAGAAAAGAACAAAAAAAGCAATTTACAGAACAACATTCTGTGATGTTTAAGTCAATCTGAACTGAATTAAATCTTTTTAGTCTTGTTTTTCTACCTGAAACCCCTCCCCACAAAAAATATTCTTATAGGTTGAAGAAAGGAAGGATATGAAAATATATGAATGTTTGATACTTGTGTCATGTCTGCTTCTTGACATGAGCCAAGACCTGGTCCAAATAGCAGGCAAGCAAAGTGTCTTGTAGATTGTTTTAGTGTGTAGTACCCTATTCTTAGTCTCTCTTTCCCTTGAAGAACTATTTTGCAAGCCATTGATTCTCTCTTTTCAAATGGAAAAATATAGTTAATTAAGTATCCAGTTAATTTAATTTAATTTTCATGTGTTTCTGTTGGAGCACATGAGCTGAATTTTTAGGAATTAGACATAAATCTTGATGCTGTTAATCAAGGCCTGGCAGATATATTACTCATATTACTGGATTAAGTCTAAAAGATTTTTCAATTCTGGGATCACTGTGTGTTCATTTTTAAGTACAGTGGTTTTGCCTTTTCTCTCATATTTTATCACTTGAGGGTTGGCAAACTTATTGAATTTTGTATCACAACTGAAATGGGATGCTCCAGTAAATTCCAAGTTGTGGGGCAGTTTGTCCACTTCTCTTTATTTGAATGAGTTCTTCTCTACATTTATATCTATCTGAGCAGATAAAATTCCATATATATTTATTCATTTTTATTTTCCTTGTTTTGGTTTACTTCTTCAGCAGAAAATTAGAAGCAAATTATAGGAGCAAATTATAGGTTCAGTTTTTAAGCTGAAATAAATTTGTTTAGCCTCATTCCAGTTTTCACAAGAGATGGGTGCCATTTCTCCTTTTTCAGTTTTAATTTCTGAAGGAAATGAGCAGTATCTTTTAATTTAATTAACAACGTTTAGTACTGGAATTTTTGTCTTTCTTACTTCATTCCTTTACTTTCTGATCTGACTTCACCTTAAGGAAGGTTAGCTTCCTAAGCAAGTGAGAGGGCTTCCCATTTTCTCACTAACTATTTGCCAAAGCAACTTTCTAAAAGACTTTGCATCTCTTGAATGCTTTATTTTACATTTCCCAGAGTTTCGTAAAAACTATGCAATAAGTTTCAAAAATGGAATTTTTAATGTCCTCAAATCAGGTAACTTGGCAACATAAACCCACAATCTACTCAATTTCTGTGTACCTAGTAAGGAATATATATACATAATTTATTTTATGCAAAAAATGCAACCCAACACATTCTTAGTGGTACTTCTCCTTCTGTGGTTCTCTTCTGTTGTCTGACCTCATGTTTAAAGTGTTTATTCAGAAAGGTGATGCGAACCCTTGGCTTTTAAACACTTTTTCAGGGTTAAAAAACCAGATCATTTTTCACATCTTTTAGCTAAAAACACTCCAAGATTTTTCTACATATCCTTCCATTGTTTTCAGTCTCATTGGCTTAACAGATTGCCTTCTTTGCTTTCCAAAGTATGCCCTTTGTTAACTGGAAATTTGTTTATTCATCACTTTAATTAAAACTGGTGAACTTTGATTACTGGCATCATTTTTGTTTTATGCTCCAGCCTATGCCTTCACAACTTTGACAAACCAATACCAAAATACTTTAATTTCTCATTGATAAGGTGAGTATCTGGTGTGGAGCCAGTGCAGCTATCACATCCAGAACATAAGCTGTTATATTTGGCATCTTCCACTTATAATAATTTCTTCTCAGAATTCAATAACCGTGCACACATCTCTGCATAAGAGACCTGCACCTGAAATGACCATATGTTCCAGCAATTTAATCTCTCCCTGAGCAGCCATGACAGTGAATGAAAATATGGCCTATGTTTTGGGTCATACACAATTAATCAAGCCCTTGATCTGTCAGTGGCAGCAGTCTTGCTCTGGCCTGCTCTACCTTTGCAATTCTCCAGTGGATCTCATTTGTTCACTTTGACATCATACACAGCTTCTTCCACATATACACATCCAGAAGGAATTTTTTTCCCTGTGTCCAGTTATTAAGCCTCTGACTACAATTTTTAACATATTTTACATTACTTCCATGTTTTCATCTGAACTGCATCATCATTTCCACTTGTGTTTGATCATCCCATCAATTTCAAAAAGCAGCAATTCACATTGAATTAGCCTCTTTCCAAAACATGTCTGAGACTAAGATGCAGCCCTGCGTTGCACATCCTCTCTTTTCTTCTGTTTTTTCTGTTCTGGACAACAAATGACTGTGAAATCTTCCTCTAAATTGTAACCTATTCTCTTTCTGTGTTATTACCATCACAGTATTTGGTTGTTTATGTTTTAAACTCCCCTCATTTAATGCCAACCAAATGAACGGGAAGTGCTCCTGAATTACAGGTCCCTGAGAGCAAGTTTTGCCAAGTAATGGGCAAATAACTATGCAACCTTAAGAAGATCTATGCAAATTTCTGCCTTTTACCCTTTTGAGATGCTGTGGTTTAGGAACACTGCTCTTCAGTGTAGTACTCCAGTTAAAACCATGTGCAGCATTCTCTTCCTCACTCTCCAACTGGAGGCAAAAGTGCAAAGATCATGCATTGAAATAAGAAAAACTTATGGGAAACAGCAATGAAATAAGAAAACAAATGGTAAAAAAAGTATTAATAAGAAAAGGTATAAGGAAAGGAAACTATTTACACAGAAAGTTCCCTGCAATAAACAAATATTGGACTGCTCTGTCCACCACTTTGTTCTTGTGACCCTTCTTCCCACTAGCATTGACTTGAAGTGATACAGAATTACATGCAGACAGTTGCCACAACCTATCCCAGCTACCACAAAAACACTGTTCTAGCCAAAACCATGACACAAGGTAATGGTTTATTTTTTTATTTAATCTGGTTCTTAGATTAAAGGAAAAAAATCTTCAGAAAGTAAGATAGTTTTAACCTTTTTAAAGAAATTACTCTTAAACTTGTTCATTCAAAAAATATTTTCCAACTTACTGAGATTTATGAATGATATGGAGTGTGAATTCTACCTTTATGAAACCTATTTTGTATACATGAAATATGAATATAAAATCTAAACATCTGAAATATATTTGTGAATGCTACCACAAGAAATTAGATGCTATTTCACCTATTATAGTGTGAACAAAAAGAAATACTTTGTACTGTAAATACTGGTGATTTGTACATATATTCTTCTATTATCTGGAATATATTTTGTGTAGATAATTTGTTATTTATCTTATGGAGCACTTTTTTTCCTCAAGATTTAATAAAAGCTTGTCTTTCCAATTATGATGTTCAGCACATTCCAGCCATTTAATTTTTTTAGCATGCAATATTTAGTGAAAGAAAACTTCAGCTCAGCCTATCTGCCTTCTTAATAGCACATGCCAATAATTGCTAGTGACTATTTATAGCTCTGAATAATCTGGCTTTCCAAGACTGTTAGTCATTTGTCATTGATACTCACTTCTTTGTCTTATTTTTTGCTTTCAACACATCACAAGTTGAAGTCAAATATTATCACACTCCTAAAAAGGCAGTCAGTTGTGATCTGTTTTCCCAAGTCTTTCTATTAAAACTGGTTGGTAAACCTTCACAAGGTCATCTGCAGAACAGCAATGCCATGATTACTTAATAGCAACCCACAGTGTCACAATTACTTTCTAAGCACCTGACTGGAAGGGCTAATTTTGATGTTCTCAAAAGAAAAAAGAACCCACAAAGGAAACACAGTATATGGATAGTTGTACAAAGCCACCTGGTTTGTGCATGTAGAGTGGTTCACTCAGGCTACAGGTTCAAGACATCTAGCATGGCTTCAGCAAGGGAAAATCCTGTCTAACCAACAGTGTCTTCTTATGATGGAGCAACTACATCAGTTGATGATGTAAGAGCTACAGATTTAATTTACCTGGCCTTCTGGATAGACTTTGATGAAGAAAAAGCTCTTTACAGTGAGGGTAGTAAGGCATGGAACAGGTTGTCCAGAGAAGTTGTGGATGCCCAGTCCCTGGAAGTGTTCAAGGCCAGTTTTGATGGGGCTCCGAGTAACCTGGTTGAGTGGAAGATGTCCCTGCCCATGGCAGGGGGATTGGAACTAGATGATCTTCAGGGTCCTTTTTCAACCTACACTATTCTATGCTTGCATGATTATTGGCATGCAAGAGTTGTTTTACTTTTAAAATTCTTTAAGTGGTAGGCAATTGTGTTTCTTTCTCAAAAAAATAAAACAAAACAAGTCTTCCAAATGTCATCATTTTAATAAAATATTTAACAACTCTTATTTTCACATTTATTTTTAGAACAGAAGCCTACATATTTGCTGAAAACAGAGCTTAGGATTGAAGTCCCCATTAGTCTTAGGTAAATATTTTAAAAATGCTGTTGTTTTTAGACAAGAGTGTGTTAGAAGCTGATGAGTAAGCCAGTCATAAAATCATTTTTAAAGAGCTGTGATCATGAATACATTAGTAACAGGCTGAGGATAATAAAATTGTCATAAGGTGGAATTTATGGCTCCTTTTAAAGAAGGTGTGATTCTTCAAAATGTAATTGAGTTCTTAGCTGAACTTGCATTTTACATCAGTGGGTGCTTCAATCTGAAGACTTGAGTGTTTCCCAAAGGAAGATTTTGGTACATGTCAAAAATTGGGGAAAAGAACCCCAAATCAACCAGAAAACAAAGAGTTCACAGTAGAATTCACAAATTATGTCTCATAAATTTTAGTTTGTATTCCTCAGACAGCCTTTCTCATATAGTTTGAGCTGTATCTCTGAATCAATATCACAATATCATCTCTTTGTGATGAAAATAATGTGTCATGAAATATTTGGCTAGCTATGCAAGACCAAAAACCAATTTGGCTGAGGATTCTAAACTATGGAAGAGACTGGTGTATGATCTCCAATTATGTTTTTCCAAATAACAATATTTCTCCCTGCATAGATTTGTTTTTTCTATAAAAACTGGGATTATCTTAGGAAAAATAGGTATTTTTAATAAAAAATACTATATTGTAAGTAAATATTTCCAGGATAAAAAATTTATTTGAGCATAATTTTTTTCAGCTAGATCTAATCACTACTACAAGGATGGGGAAATATTACAGAAAAATATTAAGAAGGATGTTTGTGAAACTTCATTTTAACATAAATTTTACACAAGAAATGCACTAATTAAGAAAAAATTTCAGATTTTAGGCACTTAAGTGAAAAGAAGTTCTGTAACTTCTTTTCAAAAGCTGCATAAGATTAGTAGCCTGCATACCTGCCAGGGTAGGGTTTTATGCAAATATAAACAGCACATTTGCCTATTTACAAATTCATATTAAGTCTTATATTATACATTATAAGTAAAGTTAACCAGAATTATTTCCCTCATAAAAATCCCAGATTTATGAGGGAAAAAACAACGCATATCCCAAATAATTTTGGATCTGAAGTGCAATCAGAGTGCTTTATGGAAATGGTGCTTCACAGTGTGCTGGTTGCACACGGAAGGGTGGGGGGAGCGGAGGGGCTGTCCCCCTCTGGGGGGATGCAGGGACCAGTCAGAGGCTGATCTGGGGGTTGGCATCCCAGGTGGCCATGAGAGAGTTGTTTCATTTTCATAAATCACTTTGGTGGGGAGTGGGCCGCTCTCTTTCAGCCCCTGGCCTCTCCAGAGGTGAGGTGGCTCTGGCCGGGCCCCGGCCGCATGGCCCCGGGCTCAGCCCCGGCATGGCCCCGGCATGGCCCCGGCATGGCCCTGGCTCCTGCCCTGGCTCCTGCCCTGGCCCTGGTGGCCCCCGGCTTGGCCCGTCTCTGCTCTGCTCAGCTCTTTGCTCAGCTCCGCTCCCCTCTCCACCTGGCATGGCCAAGCAGGGAAGATCAGGGAGCCACCAAAGGCTCTCACTTCCCCCTCCCATTCTGAGAGAAGAAGCCTCCAGCTGGCCATGTGGCTTCTTGATGTTCTAGATGTAATTTTAACTGTTTTAATGCCTGGATAAGATTCTCGATCTCTTGAGCTCCCTTGAATGAGAAGAAATAAAGCATGGAGTCTACAGAAATCAGCAGAATGAAGATAAAGTTCCTGATGGGAAGAGATGGAAAAGATGCAACTGATGAGTAGTTTAAAACCTTTTTTGTGGGGCTATGAGGGGACTGTGACTACACTAAAATTAATTTAAACTGTGAAATATACTTGGGGAGGTTTGGGTGCTTGAGTTGAAGACTTTTTGCCTCAGGGAAATGGAGCTCTCTGTTCTGGGACTGGAATATGGACAGACACATTTGATAGAGAAGGAGATGAAGAGAATTTTGTTTTTCAGCAGCCTGCCTTTAAAAGTGGTACCCCATGTGTGCATCATAACCCATAGCACAACTCTGGAAGGACTGTGGGAATGAGAGGAAATTCGTAGTGTTGTAGGTCCGGGTGGATGCAGACTGTGAAGGTGAAGACACCCCCTAAGCCTAAACCAGAAAAAGGGACTTTTCTCTCTAGAGTGTACTGAAATGATTATTTAAGTAGATTTTCTATATGTTGCTGTTAAGAAATGTGAAATGAAGGGATGGGCAGGAGGGAACAATCTAGGAATCTTATTCTGAATTCTTTTTTCGTGTTATTAATAAATTTCTTCTTATACCCTTTTAAGTTTTAAGCCTGCCTTGTCTCTACTCCTAAATCCTATCTCTAAAAGAAATTATAAATTGGTAAACCCAAGTCACACCATGACACATAGATAAATAATTCTTAAAAAAAAAGAAAAAAAAAAAGGAAAACAACAAAATTATATCTGACAAAAGGGAATATTCTGAATATTATTACAAACCAGACAACCAAAACCAACCCAATGATTCCATATAACCTAAATGTATACTAACCCCAGCTGAGTTTATGGAAATAATCACAGGAGTTAAATGATAACTAAGTAATCAGGACAAAAAACCAAGTTCATTCTTTAGTTCAATTTACAGGGTAGAGTAGTATCAGGGCTGCAACTATGTGCACATGTAGCACACTTCAGTTATTAATTCTCTATATGATCCAGCAACTTCCCAGTCAGTAATTTCCACTTCAGGTGCAACTATCTTGAGATACCAGGTCTTCCACTGAATCCACATAATTAAATATTTGACTATTACAGGAAGGTCCTGGTTGGGAATTTTAGACAGTTCCATTAGCTGCCTGTTGCACATTTTTGTGTTTATATTTGTGGATGAACATTCTGAGCAAAGCATCCAAGAGAATAACTAACTGATTCCTGTTGCAGAGCTGATCAAATTGTGCAGAGATATAAGTGGCCACTTTTACAAGAGGTCAATGGAAACTGTAGAAAAGGCCACTTAGAATGCTGGTAAGATATTAAAGAGATGTTTCATATCTAACAAGATTTAAAACCAGCAGAACAATATCATAAAATACTGCATATGTTGAGATGGTCATCTGGGAACTGATTAAAAGAGTGGTTTTGAAGACTTTCCCCAGCTCACCTAAAAACACCATCATGATATCTCTTACACTAGTGACTCCAACTGCTACCAGCTAGTCAATGACCACCCAACTTCAGAGATTTGATTCCCTTAATATGCATTACCCTCTGCTAAAATCCTATCCATTAGTATTTGGTGATTTTTTTTTTCTCTTCCTCCTTTCAGCAAACATTCTTTCCGGAGTAACTGCACAATAACCTTAAATCTCAGGGTTAAGAAACATTGCAGTCTTCATGCATATGGGAAACGTACAAGCTCATCTTGAAGAGTTCTCACAATAAAATTGTTGTTTAACCATTAGGATGCTGGTTGCAATTTTTATGTCCTTCAGATGCATTGTCTCAAAACCCGTAAGGTTTTGAAAATATAAAGCAGAAGAAAATCTCTGCCCATGGTGACATATAAGGCTTGCTAGAAGTTGGCATTAGCTTTAATTATTTGTCTTTCAGTTTTTGTCCATGCTGACCATATGTGTCCCTATTTTATCCAAGTTAATTTGTATTCTTACCTTCATTTCCATGTTCTTTCCTTAAAACTGTTTCTCAAAAACCTTGTTTCTTAGCTTTACAAGTGTAACCTCTTATTTTGGTTTACTGCCATCTCTCTTTGATCCTGTATCTCTGCCAAAAGTTTGGCACATACTTCCTACCCACATGCAAAGGCTTTGAGACACAAAAAATATTTTGTGTCCTTATCTCTTTCTTGAATGGTTGCCATCTTATATTCAAGTTTAAATAATTCATTATCCTTAGTTGTTTAATAATAACATATAAAAACTTTTTCTCTTGAACTTAAAGATGATATACAGCCTGAACTATATGACTCATGGTAATTACCCTATTTTGTGTGGCAGTTTATATGTGAGACTACTTGGGTTATTAGCATTTAGTGAGAAGAGGAAGAAAGGCAAAAAAGATGGAGTAATCTATCATCACAACTTTTAAAATTTCGCAGTTGCAAGTTTTATTCGTTTTGGGGTTGTTGGTTGGGGTTTTTTTGTTTTTTAAATTAATATTAATGAAAGGAGAGACTTATAATGATAAAAATCTGATGATCATTTAGTTTCCAATGCAGTAAAATTCTGGGATAGGACAGGCAGGTGAAGTGATGGTGGTAATGTTGCTGCTACACTTGCCACCTGTGAGCCTGTATCTGGAGAACAATCCTGCATATATGAATGTCACTGGGAAGCTGGAATGAGTCCATCCCATGATGAGTGACCAGGATGGATAATTGGATGGAGCAGCTGATGCTCAAGGATGGAAGAACTTGGCTTGATTACCATAGAGACTAGAAAGCTAAGGGAGAATTTTAATTTCTGTCTTCAGCACTCTGCACAGGTAGAGGAAGGTTCTTCCCAAAGGTGCATGGTGAAAGGACAAGACACAACAATGAGAAGCTGCAGTAAGGGCAGTTCCAGCTAAATATGAGAGAAGAAAATTTTCTTAGTGAGGCCAACTAAGCGTGGGAACAAGCTGCCCAGAGAGACTGTCCAGTCTTGGAACTCAGAGATTTTGAAAACATGCTTTGACAAAGCCCTGAGCAACATG
This sequence comes from Erithacus rubecula, assembly GCF_903797595.1. Classification (NCBI taxonomy): domain Eukaryota; kingdom Metazoa; phylum Chordata; class Aves; order Passeriformes; family Muscicapidae; genus Erithacus; species Erithacus rubecula. The sequence goes on from NC_136658.1 coordinate 65,304,545, forward strand.
ACCTAACTATGAGACTAGCTCTGGTTTGTGATTGGATTACATCTTCTCTAAAGGTCGTTCCCGACCAAAATTATTCCATACTTTGCTAGACAGAAACAATTCATTCTGAAAATTACAAACTGCCTATCTAATTTTTCCTTCAGTCATAGAGTTAATTCACCATTCAAGTACACATGGTTTCAAAAAGCAGCCTCTGCATCTCCAAAGAAATGAAATTATCAATTTATTTTTTGGAAACAAATTTATTTAATTAGCTTATTAATGTAAAATAAGTGGTGGAATGAGAGGATGGATATAGAGTGGAAATGTAATCAAGTCAAGGAGAGAAGATGAATTATCCTGGAGAAAAAAAAAATAGTTCTAAATGTAATATGTAGTAACATAAAAAAATCTGGAAAAATATCTGGAAGAAAAGTGAGTTTTACAAGTCACTCACTGCAGGAAGTGAACTTTTCCTTTTAAATTAATTACAGTAAAAATAGATCAAGAAGATGTTTTCTGCTTTTTTTTTTTTTTTTTTTTTTTAACATAAAAAACCAATGTAGCTGGATTGTCAATTTTGGATTAATGTCTCTTTTTTTTTGTCCGCCTAATAATGTTTAGAATAATTTTAAACAACTAGTTAACCAGATGCCTTTACTAAAAAATAACCTCAGCCAAGAATTAATGTGTAAAGAGACCTAGATATGTGTCAGAAAAGCTCTGAATTGTTATTTATACTATGTATAATGAGATACAAGTTCCAGCTGCAATGACTATCTTGAGAAGTAGCATCATACTATACACCAGAGAAAGAATCTCTCACAGAATGTTGACTGATAAGGAGAATTATCCAGCGTATCTCAAGCAAGAGAAGACCTGAAATTTGAGACCTTTGAGACACCTGAGACATGAACATCCTGGTGAAATTTATGAAGGGATTTTTATACACCAGATACTGTATGCACAGCCTTTGCCAGATAAATTCCTCAACTGTGTACTATTATTGAGCTACTTGCTCCTTTGGCAAATTAATTTCAGATGACTGGAAATGCCCTCAGACACAAGATGTACTTTCTTTAAAGTTCATATTAATAATGCCAGGTTATGAATCTAAAATAAGCATCAACTGCTAAAAACTATGGAAAAAATGAAGAATGTGGAAATTACAGCATGTACAGATGTGATGATCATTTTACAAACTAGTTGATTTTTGAGAATAAAATTTAGTCCTAAACGAGAGTACATCAGGTCATCCATCCACTCAGATAAAAATATGTAGTAGTTCACCAAACAACATAGCATAGAATTATCAAACTACTTAACTATATTTTGTCTATTTTATTACAGAGTTTCATGTAATATGTGTACACAAATGCACAATTATGCCCATATGAAAATGTGATATATGTGTATAAATGTATTTGTGTCTTTAAGTTGCTGGTGTTCTTTATGGGTTTTTTTTGTTTATTTTTTATTTTATGCTTCCTGTGGAAAACCAGCATACTGTCAGTTCCTGGATGGCCTAGGTCTTGTGTGAGATACTTAGCTGTCAACTGGAAATCCATACTGCTGAATTCAACACTTGATGCTATGTACTACAGGTGGTTTCTGTAGCTATAAGAAAATGCAGAGGGTGAGAACATAGCTTTAGTACCTGCTTTATTGTTGGCACTTGATAGGATAACTGTATTTAAGGACAGCTTCATTGGTTACACAGTATGTTTTGCAATCATTAGTTAATAACAGTTCATGATGCTTATGATAAAAATTTAAAACCTGAAAAGTTAGTGTTATGCTTTCAACCTAAATAAGACTGAAAATATCAGTCTGACGTATTCTAAAATGTCAAGTCTGTGACTAATAGAGTAAGCTATGAAAACAACTGCTACTTATTAATATGTTGTAGCACATTCAGAATAAATGTTCAGAGATAAAATCCTGATAAATCTGTAAACCATTCTAGTCAGAAGAAGCAATCTGTTAACAACCATTAAAAAAATGAAGAAATGTTCAGAATTCTTACTTTGCATAGGATAAAAAAGTTAGAGATATAGGTATAGATGGTACAAATATAGATATATATAGATATATATACATATAGATGATATAGATACAGATATAGATTACAGGTATATGTGCAGATAGATAACTTACATGGAAATAATGAAATATTTTTTGTTTTAAGGAAATAATTAAATAGCATATTTCTGTAAACAATATTAAGATAGAAAACATCAAATAAATTTCACCTTATCCTCAATTCAGGACTGGGATGAGGGGATCATAAGATATTAATTTGAATATTTGAATATGAGATAAATTCTAGAAAAAATTTTAGTGCTGTTCTAGTGTTTAGAAAGAAAAAGTGGCAGGATCAATAAGCTTTTTAGCATGACAAATTTTGAGCAAGTAATAAGAAAAGTCTGAGATGGTTCTCATATTTATACTTGTTCTAGAGTTTAGAAAGATAATGAATCTGACAATTCATGTGTTTTTAATAAGAAAATACAAATGCTGATTCCATTAAGATTTTTCTGAGGAATTTTTCAAGACATTGTCAAAAATCTCATATACTGTTTGACAAAATGCATTTGTTCTATTTTCTACATGCTAAATATCTTAAAAAGATAGTTAAGTCCTGCAAAAACCCTAATTTAACTTCATATATTTCAACAAAATTAAAGGCTGATTAAACCATAAAAAGTTCAGAGTTAGTCTTAGAGGTTTCTTCCTCTCTCATCCCTCTATAGGGAAACATGGGTGATATGGTCTGCATCCACATTAGTGGGCAATGCAGTCCAATGTGAGTGTATTTGTACTGTGAAAGCATCAGTGCTGAGGACTTCCTGCCCACACTGAACACACTTTGGAGGAAAGCATGACTTTTTGAATTGCTTTGTTTCTTCCATGGTTAAACACTTCTGGATAGGAAGCACATGAAAAACAAATCAGAAATGGAAATGGTGGTTCTCCAAACTTAGAAGGCTCAAATTAAAGGCTAGAAACTTTGTGATGTAAAAATTGTACCTTGTATGTACTCCAAAGTATGGGTTAAAAACTTTGTATCTGGGCAGAATGTAATCATCATCATCATATACAGCAAACTATGTCAGTTGACGAAACATGTTCGTTGATCTGAACCTCTATGAAGAATAAGTCCCCATTTTTATTAGTTTCTGCACAAAATAATACTTTGAAAATCTAATAGAAATTTCAGTTGAGATTTATAACAAGACACTGCAGGTGGAAAAGTGTGGAAAATAAGTAAGTACAGTAAATCAAGATAGGTTTATTTTGCATATGAAATCATTGTCACAGCACACCGCTTGTATGGCGATGCTGGATTGCAAATGTCTTTCTCAGACAATAAACTTTACATCTCTTATAGAATCAATAATAAAAAGCATGCCACTGTTATATAGATTTTCAAACACTTGTCATATCTGAAAAGAAATGAATTAGTATGGCTGCATACTGACTTACTTCTCTGGAGGAGGATGGAAGAGTCAAAAATAATCTTTTCTGAAGAGCAGTATCGTTTTTTTGAAAGACAGCTTAATATTCAGGGGTCTTGACACAGAGCTAACTAAAAAAAAATTATTTTAAAAGATGAAGCTTAAAAATCCACTAATCCTTAATGAGTATTAATCTTTTAACTACTTTAAAAAGAGTGTTTTATACTCAGGGGGTAATCCTGCATAAGAAATTATGTCCTGAGCCTGTGCTGTTCAACACTAAAGTATCACTGGAATTAGTTTCAATTAAGAAAATTAATCTGAAATTGATTAGTGAGCATTCTGACACTGCTGAAATTTTGTTTTCATATACTAAACAGTTCATCTACTTTTTTAATATGCAAACATTGAAGATGTGTTTCTATTCTTATCTAATATGGATGATTATTTTCATCAGAGTTGGGAAATTGCTTTTTCGTCATTTTTTGCTGGCATGAAAAGAAGAATCATGCTTTTTCTCCATTTGTAAAAATACTGCTCTTATTTTCCTAGAGGATTTTTTCCATGGAGAAAGAAAAAGATCTAGAGTCTTTCATAATATATCTCATTTCTATGCATATCAGAGAAATTACTGTAAAACATGTACTTGAGAGTGTTCCTTGTTTCATCAAAATTACACAAAATCTTCCTCACCTACATGGCCAGTAGTAAAGCAAGGACAATAAATAGCAGACATCTAACTGATTTAGGATCAATAAAGTATGCAAATGGACCATGACACAATTTAAACCCTGTAAAGTTTTTCTTGTAGAACAAATAGCATCAAAGATAACATCAGAGGAGCCTTTGTGACTGTTTTCAGTATTCCTCATGGATATCTGAATAAAATAACCAAAGTGTTTAAAAGTAGTATCTAAAAAATATACTAATATCAATTTGAATAAAAATATGAATAAATATATTAAAAAGTGCATATACTTGTGTAGATTTGTGTGTGTTGGTGTATATAACGTGCCACTGATGTCACAACTAGAGTTGATATCGTAAGTCATTACTATGCTTATAGCAAATGATCATGTCATTCCTGGCTCACCCCTTAAAGTCTCATAATCTTTAAGTAACTTTACCAAGCTGACACGTCTGTGCTGGGTTTGCGTGACAAGGTTTTGAAAATGGAGGGGCTACAGGGGTGGCTTCTGGCTGCTAGAAGCTTCGCCCTAGTCCAGCAGACCCACCTCCAGCAAGTTCCAAGATGGGCCTGCCAAGTCTAAGCCCATCACTGACAGTGTCAGCATCTCTGTGACGGCAAAGTTAAGAAGGAAAAAAAGTATTGTGAAGGAGAGAATTGAAGCCAGAGGAGAGAGGACTGGAAATATGTGAGTGGAACAGCCCTGCAGGCACCTAGATCAGTGCAGTAGCAGGGAGAGGAGGTCTGCAGGAGACAGATTCCCCTGCAGCCCGTGGTGAGACCATGGTGAAGGCAGGCTGTTCCCCCTGCAGCCCATGGAGCTCCACAGTGGAGCAGACATCCAGATGCAGCTCCTGGAGGGCCTGCCAGAGCAGCTGGGTGTGCCTGATGGAAGCTATGACCCTGTGGGAAACCCATGCTGGACAAGGCTCCGGACAGGACTTGTGGCCTTGTGGGGGACCCACACTGGTGCAGTCTGCTCCTGAAGGACTGCAGCCCGTGGAAGGGACCCAGGTTGAAGCAGTTCATGAACAAATGCAGTCTGTGGGAAAGACTGATATTGGAGAAATTCATGGAGGACCATCTCCCGTGGAGGGAACTCTCATGCTAGAGCAGAAGAAGAGTGTGGCGAGTCCTCCCCTGAGGAGAAAGGAGCAGCAGAGAAAGTGTGTGATGAACTGACCACAACCCCCAATTCTGTCCACCTGTGCCACTGGGAGGGATGAGAGAGAATCAGGAATAAAGTCAAGCCTGGGAAGTATAGAGGGATGGAGGAAAGGTGCTTTTCTATTTGAATGCACTTCTCTTTATTCTGTTCTGATCTGATTGATAATAGATTAAATTATTCTTTCCCAAGTTGACTCGGTTTTGCTCATGAGGGTAATTGCTGAGGCATCTCTCCATGTCCTTATTTGACCCATGAACTTTTAACCATATTTTTTCTCCTTTGTCCTGCTGAGGAGGGGAGTAATGAAGCTTTGGTGGGCACCTGGCATCAATTCAGGATCAACCCACCACAATATCTTTTTGTCTTTATTTCTCTGTTCCTGATTTAGTAATTGTAAACCCCATGGAGGACTGAAAGGAGATGGTTATGAGCTAATGAGCAGCTTTTGGGTGTATTGGGAGTGCAGAAAGAAGAGGGTAAAAATTAACATATATTCTAGGAGTCTCACACATTTGGACTCAATGTCCTATTTTGGCAGCTTATGTTTATGAGGTATTCTAGAAAAAAGACACATCCCTGTAGCTTAGTCACAAGAAGGAAAATTAGAAAAGATATATATAAAAAAAAAAATAAGTCCAGAAATCCTGATGATTGTCCAGATTCTTCTGAAATGTTGTGAAGGATTTTTCTAGAAGATTCTAGCCTTGGTTTTCTGAAGTAAAGATTTTGCTTGTTTCAAGGGCAAAAATTACCTATAAATCAAAGTAAATATTCACACTTTCTCTGTTCTATTCCTGTATCTAAGAAACTAATGAGAAAAAAAATAAATCTGAGTTATTATTTGTGCAATTAAATTCACTTTCCTGGCAGCTTAAACCTTTATGCATGCTCCCAATATAGGACTACTAATGATAAGTAATAGAGCACCCCAGTAAGCCTTTTAATGTGATAACTGGCAAACATGACCTCCAAGTATTTCAGTCAACATCTTGGGAACCACAACATTTGTATTGGTTTGTATTCTAATTTTACTGATTAATTTGATTCCCTTCAGCTGTTAAAACCAGATAATTTGATCTGAAAATAATGTGACACTTCCATTAAGATCTGAGTGTTACTCACATACTGTACAGTACCACATAAAAAATAGACCTGTCTTGCTCAGGTTTGCAATACACAATGACAGTGGCAAAATGAGAGAGGAAATAAACTTGCTGTAACGCAATGAGCATGTAATGAACATAAAAGAGCAATATTATAGAAGTGTTAATAACTGTTTATTAAATATGAATGTTTACGATTTCCATCACACAAATCTATTTCATTTATCACAGTGTACTTTGGTGACAATGAAGGCACAAAGATGAAGACAATTTATTTGACTTCATTATCTAAGCTACTGTGCTTTAATTCCACCGCTGTTCTTGCTCTCCTAACATATCCTCTCAAGGGTATCATTATATGCCTGCTATTCATCTGGGGAATTTTTTTTTTTTATTTTTATTTTTATTTGTTTTAATTGTTGGGCTTGCACAGTAATAAACCACTGGCAATACCCAAACAATTTCTTAATTTACCTTCCACATATCTATCTTCACACTTAAAATTATACATCTTTACAAGGAAAAAGCAGGTCTGTTCTTTACAGATATTCACTACTATTTTTATTATTATATTTACTTTTGAATCAAAATATATTTGGATTCAGAGAATGAATCATGAAGGTTCATATAAAGTTAAAAAAAGAACACATAGGAAAGGTATAACATTTCTTTGAATATAAGGACAGTGATGCATCATAGAAAACATGAATAGGAGGAGGTAAGAAAACCTAAGATAAAATGCAGAGGTTTATTCAGTTTATTCTAGGTCCTCCCATTTCTTTTATACTAATTTCTTTTCCATGTACAGTGTCATCCTACTGTTCCCTGATAAATGCTGAATTATCATTTACAGAAACTATTTTAATTGCCTTAGAATGACTCTGCTCCATGCTTGCTGGGGTATACCTGGAATACTGTGTCCAGTTCTGGTTACCACTATTCAAGAAGAATCTGGATAGAGTGGAGACAGTCCAAAGGAGGGCTGCTAGGCAAGGCTGAGAGTCAGCTCTTTTCTCCCTGGGGAAGAGAAGGCCCAGGAGGGCACCTCATCCCAGTATTCCAGTGTTTAAATGGCAGCTGTACAGAGGACTGAGGCTCTCTCTACAGAAGGAGCAGCTGGATAAGACGGGGAGAAACATTGCAAGTTGTACTGGGAGCAGATTCATTTCAAGGTAAGAAATAAATTTTTTACAGTGCATACAATAATTTGCTGGAACAACCTCCCCAGGGATGTGGTAGGGTGCTCATTGTTGGATGTTTTCAAGATGCAATTGGACAAGGTGCTACAAAATCTCATCTGGCTCCCTTTTCCCGTAAAAAATTGCACCAGATAAACTTTTGAGATGCCTTCAAACTTTGGCAAATCTATGGTTCTGTGAAATGACCAACCTCCTTTACTGGTTTTCACCTTTTGTGTAGTTACATTAATGAAATAAATTCTTATTCTTTGTTTCAGTTGTTGCTCCTCATTTTTTTTTTTTTTTTTGCAGGCAATTGTTCCCTAGAGGAAGAAAGTTAAGTGCATTTTTAACTTGACAAATTATCATAGGAAGACTCAGCCAGAAAGTTTTTGCTTTTTATCTCTTACAATCATTCTTGACTTGTTGATGAAAATATTTCCCCCCAAAAAACGTTTTGCTGATGTTTCTGCAAAATACCCGTTTTGTTTCATATTTTATAGACATCATAGTACTGTTCCCTCATGTTTCTTTTGCTTCCAGGCACTAATTCACGCATCAGCCTGCAATATTGTCTCTTACTTGTATTTTTCTTTCCTTTTTTTTTTTAATTCTTTTTTTTTTGTTTTAAATAAATTATTTTCTTTGGGTACAGAGAAAATTAACACTGGAAATCTTGACAGGTGTCCATTAGATAGGATTAAGATAGACAACAGGAGTACTTCAAACAGACATCAAACAGCTTATCTTTATGATACTTGTGTTCACCTGAAAAAATTAAACTGCAACTGCAGGTAGCATATGTTTATTCTGGCCAAAAATTACAGTGTTCTAGAGAGGAGAAATGTCTTCTTATAAAACCCAATTTACGGCTGGTAAGCAATTAGAATATTTTATCAACCTTACTTTTGGTCAGAGCCTGTCATACCGATGCTGTTCTTAGAGAGAGACTGGTTAAATTGGAAGTCACAAATATGTTTAACAAATGAGAATTTTAGAATAGAACTAGAAGCACAACATGCTTGTAGGCAAAGGTTTGTATATGATACTGGAAAGAGAATGCAGATCTCCAAACAAATCTCCAAGGAATGCATCAGATGTCTTTGTGTTAGAATAAGGATAGTTGTTGGGACTACAATTAATACAGCTAATATCAGAAAGCTTTGAATAGAAAGGGGGAGAAAGGGATGCCTGAAGAAGGTATTTCCCTTAAGGGGAACGAGGTGCAGATCTCTGCACACAGACAGAGGAATGACAAGATTTTTCACACATGAAGAGTGAAGTCTAGACTTGCTTCTGGAAACAGTCTTATTAAAGTACTATTAATCAGGGGAAGAAGAGTGAGCTCAAAAATACTGATATAAGAGATAACTTGGAGAATAAATACTGTAGAGGTGACAAGGAAGGGGAGAGAGAAAATGTTCAAAGAGCATAAGGTCCAAAAACAAAAAAAAAACCTCAAAACATAAAAATTAAGCAATGAGGTAGATACCGCAGCTAGGGAAGGAATGAGGTGACTGGGCTAATGTTCAGTGAGCAATTCCAGATGGAAGAAGGGAAAGCTTTTCTCTTTAACAGTTTATATGGCCAGCAGGACAATTAGCAGCATGGTGGCAAGAATCAAAAAGCAGAAACTGGACTTTTATTTCTATTTTCAAGTAGAAAGAAATCTACAGTCTTTCTGCTTATTTCTGCTCATTTATGTCAAGGAATACAGTCACCTAGCCCAAACCCCACATTTTAGATAAAATTATATAATTTTCTTACTTTTAATTCACACATATCAGTTCATCAAAATGGCCCTCTGCTTGTATGACTGATGAGTTAAGGAAACTTCCCAGTATGACATTGATGAGACTCCCTGGCAGTCCCATCCCAAGGCCAGACACGGCCACTGCTGGGTCAAAGCCACACAGCGGCGGCTCTGTGACCAACGTGTCCCCTTGGCTGCCCATCACCCACTGCACAGCCAGACCAGCTTCCTCATCAGAGCACCCCCAGGTGTCCCAAGGCAGTCTCAGATGTCTCGTTCCATAAAACCATTTATTCACAGCACAGTAACACAGAAGGTGGGGGCTTATACCCTCAAAGACCACTTACAGAAAAGGTTCTATCTTCCTCATGAGTCCTCAGTTCCTGTCCCCTCTTCTTGTCCCTCCACTGGTTGGAGTCACCCATCTCATGTCCTTTGTCATCCCAAAGCTTAGCAGCTCACAGCCTCTTGTCTCTGGCTCCCACCCTGAGCTGAATCTGCATCTCACTCTGCCATTTGCCAGCAGAACCACCTGGACCAGGAATCTTCCTCAACAGATGCATGGCTACACCTTTACACTAACAAATTACTCATAAGCATTTGGGACCTGCCTAGTGAATTTATCTCAACCACTGCAACAGGCTCCACATGTGGACATAGACCTTTCAGCATGATCATGAAATGTAGAAATGAACATTTCCAAGGTAAGGTGAGTGGAATTATTTTAAATGACAACATGTGGAATTGTTTTAAATGAGAACTTTTCTCAAGTCACAAAATTTATTTTTCAGCAAAACTCAAAACTCTGAAATGTGTGATCATTTTTACAGAAGTGATTATGTTTATACAAATTTCATAGTGAGGAATTAATTTTTCCTGTATGAGATTTTTCCCCACGTGTGCTTACTCTGCATGTACTAATATAATTTAGAAATGAAAACAGTGAAAAAGCACATTGTAAATAGTGATCTTGACCCCTTAAAACAATCAAACTTCAGAAACACTGGAGAAGCTAACATGCAATTTGATTTACAAATACCTAAGTTCCATTGAATGTTCAGTTTTTTCTAAGTACCTTTTCATTGCAGGAAAAGTGGAAGCAATTTCTAAGCAGTGTCTAAGGATGTTTAAATTATCTGAGTCTACCAACTTCAAGTTGTTTTTTTTTTTTAACTAGTCAATAAGTCAATTATTTATGTGTTCTCAAGATTTTTAAATGTTTCTTTTTAACTTTTTCAACTTCTTAAACTTTAAATGCTAGACCAGTTTTCAGAGACCTTTCTGGTGAAACCATTTCACTCTCTTGAATAGGAGAGAATGATTTCCTTGCCTTTTCAAAACACTGTAGAGAACTTTGAGGGGGAATTCTAGAGCTATTATATATACAAGTGTGATAGGCAAGTTTCCTTTCAACAGAGACAGTTGAGTAATCACTCAAGGTATGAGTTATTGTACGATAGTGATGAATGGTGGAAGAAAAATGACCTCTCTAATTAATATTTAGAGGAGTAGAAAAGAAATCAAAATCTCTGCCTTATAAACAGAACTTTCTTGTTCCAGATCTCTACAGAACTTTGAAAATTTAAATTCCATTTTTGCTACCAAGGGCACTAATGAACATCACTGGCTATTTCCTGTTGTGACACTTTGTATCTAGGATACTTCCACAGGGCCAGATGAAGTGACTGACTTTCCAGAGGGTCACATCTAAAATTAGATGTGCTGCCCTACAGAGTCTGAAATTACTCTAAATGGCAGTTCTCAGGCAACCAGATCTTCTACATTTTGTCTAATGAGTTTTCTGAACAGATTACTTTGAGGTTTTGTTTAAGGTCTTGTTGAAAACCCAATTTAAACACACCACACAACATTAATTTTTCTGCTTCTATCTTGTGTCTAGAAATAATACAGAAAAAATATGGTAACATTTTTCTTTTCTTCAAATGTTTTAGTGTTTGGATGGTTATTTTTGTTTGATTTTTTTTTTGTTGATTTTTTGGGTTTTTTTTGTTTGTGTTGTTGGGTTTTTGGGGGGATATTTTGTGGGCTTTTTTGACATGTTCACATTTGATCTTGAGGTTAAAATATTCTGATCCATTTTTAACAAAATCTGAAACCAATCAATTTTCTCTTGCATACTGGCTTGAAGAAAAGTCTGCAATGGAAACTGCTCAAGAACCACTTGAATTTGGAAGTGAAATTCGTTGCTGAAGCCCACCTCCAGTTTATACTGTTTCTCTCTCTCCATGAGACACAAACTCAGGGTGAAAAACTAGCCATTTGGGATGCTGATTGCTTCAAATATCCTGATCCCCCTGAGTGTAATTTGTGGGAATAAAGCTTCACAGACTTGCCATAAGGATGTCCTGACTTAGAAGCAGTGGCCAGAACTTCTTCCTGGAGTGTAAATATGAAAGAGAAAGGGAAGACATTTAGAAACAGAATGGAGACAATCAAACAATGAACAATAATCTTTCCAATCTTAAAAAGAAAAAAATTATGCCAAATAAACTTGTTCATTCTTCTGGCTGGAACCACAAAATTAATGAACAAAGAGAATACATCAGATGTAATAAAGCTTTAATGTATGAAAATATTTTACTTCTTATTTTACATCAAAATCTTCCCTGAAAACTTATTTAACTTAGTGTGGATAGAGAAGCCCCTTTAGTGTCCTCTATAATGTATTTTTATGCCACAAGACAGAAAGACAGGACCTAAAAGATGGAGAGGGAATGGAAAGAAGTGCTTTCTTGGAGTAGCAGGAGAAGCCCCTGCTGGTCTCCCTGACCTTCCCAGACACCCTTATACACTTAACATGAGGCTCGGGAATGTAAAAGTCAGTAAGAAGTGTAAATAAAAAAATCTCAGTCATGTATAGACAATCTTATAGAATTCCTCATATATGGTCCTTTCCTTAACTATTTTACCTGCTTAGTCAAAGCTACTTAAAACCAGTAGCGTAAGTATGTATGCATATACAAATACACATATAATTGGAAAACGAGTACTCTGTTCTCACCTTCTAGGTTTTGACCATTATTTTGACCATTACTGATATCTGAAAGGAAAATCAGAATTCTTCTGTTTCACTTTTTTTCATATACTGATACAACTAGTCACATACAAAAGTGTACAATTGGCAGCATGATAGTTTGCCATCAATATCACTGAATCATGATCTTACCTTCTTATGAGTGAAACTCAGCAAAGTTTATTTTTGTTTGCCCCTTCCAGACCTGAAAGATTAGTTATAAGAGAGGAAAATCTTTTATGAATCCATTCAAATGACATAAAAATGTTTAACAAGTGAATATAGATATATTTTAGTTTTCTAAACTAAATAATTTAAAATTTTTAAGAAATTAATACATTTGCAGCTGAAGAATGACTATAACATTTAGGGAAGACAAAAATAATTTAGTTCTCCTTTTTATGTCTTGCACCTTCTGATGCTGATTATTCCTGGCCTTCAAAATTACAAGTTTGTCTCCTATGCTAAGAAAAACAAACCAACAAGCCATGTAGGAATTTGTAGCATTCACCATACCTACATCCTGTTTTTTTGAGCTCAGTCAGCTCTGCTTATGCCTATAGACGCTATGAAATTGATGTGCCTTGTCTAGAATCTGGACTTCAAAGTGAAACTGGTGTCATAAAAAACCTCACTGCTTCAGATCAGGTAAAGTTTTAAACTCTGCTCTGAAAGGGGAAAAAAAAAAAAGAAAAGCTTTATTTTTTAACTCACTTTCCTCTTTGAAGTCTGACTTCAATTCAATTTTAAAGAATCTGTCAGCAAAGTCAGCAAGGTTTGCACTGGAGTGTTGATTTCTGCAGGCGAGTCTGTCCTCAGCTGAGCCCATAGAGAATTACTTGGATGTGGCCCATAAACAGTAGATCACTGCTATTCCTTCTCCTCTGGAGCAAACTCAGGGAGTCTGCTTGCACAGGATGGGGAGAAATAGGAAAGAATTGAACTAAATCTGATCATTTTGTTGTAGAGACTTCTGGCATTCCTTTAGCCTCACTTCACTCTCCTTCATCCATATTAAAAGGCAGGAAGAAAGAAAAAAAAAAGAAAAAAAAAAAGATATCTTTGAAATCTGAACAAGGGTCTTGTCTTCAAGATAGGTTTGTAACAAGCACATCGTGATAGCTCCTTGCTCTCTGCATTACCTCCCACTGCTGAGTGATTCCCAGCTCCTGGAGTTCTAGTCTGAGCACATGAGAAAATTCACTGAAAGAGCTACAGCTAAAGCCTGTGATGTGAGTTTGCAAAGCTCTTACTCCTGCACCTATAAAAAAAGTTATATGCTGCAGGATAGCTGTACAAGAAATGCTTCAGATAATTTTGGTCACAGAAAGAAAGCAAAACGAGTTGTTTTGGTTTTGTTTTGTTTTTGCTTTTTTATTTTTTTTCTGTTGTTAACATTGCAAGCTTGAACTATAAGTTTTAAGAAATAGCAGAACATTATATTTTACACTGGCCTAGCCCTCATACTCTGCATAGCTATTATTCCTCTTATGAGCTGAAGTTCAATTGCCTTAGTTTTCAATTGTTTTTGGTAAACCAGACTTTCTTCACGGACTGACTGTGGTGATGGTGGTTGAGGGGCATAGAAGGTTGCAACATACAAGGGAGAATGAAGAGCAAGCAGGCCCATAGGAGAATGGAAGTGTGATGGACCCTCATAGGGTACCAGATATGTCAAGACTGATCTGAACTGTGCAGTAATTCAAAATGCTTTGGAGATGGATGAAAACAATGCTTACACAATTTCTTTTAATTTATTTTTTCCATTATAAAGTATAATAAAAACATTAGAACTTTGGAGTGAAGCTCAAGCAGAACATAGTTCAAATGCTCTGTGCTGTAGAAGAGATGGATTTTAATTTTTTAATGTTTGTAATTCATGACTACATTAAGGGTAAATAAGTATTAATCAAATAAAATTGTTAGGCCAGTAGCAAAAGATTTGTCTGAAGCGTCTTGCAATTTTCAAGGAGCCTCAATAAATTAAACACAAGTTTTTAATATTTTTCACCTGATACTAGCTGAATATTCAGATAGAATGATAATTAAAAACATTATTTATAGACAAGGAATTTAAAAGAAGATGGTCAGTAGTCAGGATTAATTAATTCAAAGAGTCATAGATTTCCCCTTGTTCTTAAATAACCAATCCTTTTTGTTTGGACTTTTTTAGTATTATGATGATAAATTTGGATAATCAATTTGGAGGAGCAAGATGTGGCATCTCATTTAAAAGTTTGGAATTAGTATTGTAATTGTCATTTCTATGAAAAAAGATCCTCATTTAATTGTTTCAGAATACAACAAGCATAAATGTTGCTTTTGCTCCTTCTACTACAGGATTCACATGTATGTTTGTGGTTTTTTTAGAAATCTGAATTCTTACTTTAGTTTAAATTGTAGGGAAATTATATTGTCCTCCAAAATTAAAGTAATGAAGATCTCACATAATTTGCTAATAATTTTCTGCTAATAATAATATTTTTTTAAAATGTTGGCTTTGAATATATATATATATATATATATATATATATATACACGTTTTGGTTTTTTTTCTGGACAAATATACTACAAAAATATCCAAAATATTTTTGGGATTTGCTGATAAATTTTGTGCTTAAGACCTTTTCACAATTCTAATGACCAAGCAACAGTAGAATTTGTAGTCTTTTAGAGAGCAAGTAATTTTAAGATTCCTTTCAATTTTTCTGTGATTTTACAGCATGCCTAAATCTAAGCAGATTCAGAATGCCTGTTCTGCACTTATCTTCCACTTAAAGCCATCCCCAGTACAAATCTAGGAACCCTCTTGCTCACATTCCATGTAAATGCCATTTAAAGGAATAACCAAGGATAGTCTGAACCTGGTAGAAAACCTGTGCCTCTATCCTCAGATGAATCTTGGAAGTCTGAGTCTGAAGTACAAGCTCAAAGATTTCTCTCTTCAATTCCCTCTGGAATTAATGATAAGAAACTTAAAGGAAGCACCCTGGAGTGCCCTCCTGGGCTGTGCCAGTGGTAAATCTGATTTCTTAAATTTAAGCAAAACACAGTGGGTATTTAAATCACAAACACACACTTCCAGCTTTGGAAGTTCAGGGGTATTTTAATACATCCGAATTTTTATGCGAAAATCAACAGAAATTATAATGTTAGCAGTTTCATAAACAGTGTTACAACATGATTTACATCTCTTCAAGTAGTTATGGAGTTTAAACATTCTGGAAGGTTAAAAAGTAACACTGCTGGTAACCTGTACAAATCTTGCAAAAGAACCCCAAACAAAATGGTAATTGCGCAGTAAGTTCTGTCCTAGCATGCCCCCTTCCTGCTCACACCACGGTGTACCTTTCTGAAGGCTGTTCTTGCCAGCTTCACACTGTGCTGAGGATGCACCTACAGTTCAAGTGTGCAGTGCTGGGAGGCAAACCAGCCATCCTAAAGTAAGTCCTGCTTACTCATCTAATTCTCTTATACTTTTCCTCCTCAACTCTCTCAAGGAAGAGCAGTGCTTCTGAACCTTCCCAGAGGGTGAGTCAGTCTGTCTTAATTAGGTTCCTACATTCATCATGTTGGTTATGAACTGAATCCTTCATTTATATCATGCAGAAGAGAGAATATGACATCCAGCTAAATGAGATTTTAGGGTCTTTTAAGGGAATGAACTACAGTTAGATTATACAGTAACCTGAAGTTCAAACAGTATATTTCAGTGTTTCAACTCTTTCAGTTTCTTGTAATTTGTTGTTTTCCATGGGCTCCTAAGTGTTAATTCCACAAAGTGCTTTTGTATGCAATTGTGTAACACAACTGTTCTGATAGAGTACAACATTATTATTTTGGTAATAAGTGAGCCCAGTGACTGAAAAAAAAAAAAAAAAAAGGAAAAAGGGAGGATGAATTCTCTATCTCTATTCAACATAAAATGCAGTAGTTTCCATCTCACAAAGGTCCATAAGGGTAACAATAGAAAAAGTTGATTTTTAGAAACTATTAATCAGTTCCCAGTTATTTCAGTGGAAGCTGGATATGTAAATACCTCTAAAACTTTTGTCTGTTATAGTTGTTCATTTTTTACGTGCAAGATTGGTTGCATAACTAGTTACCTTAAAAAAAAGAAAGAAAAAAAAAGGAGAAGAAAGAGTAACAAATGAGACAATTAAAGTTTTGACCTTTGATAAGTTTTTAAGTATTTGCTTGTCTCTAAACATGTGAATAGTCACATGCTGTTCTTAGGACTCCAGGTGAAGCATAAAATAATATTTATTTAACACTTTACTGTATGAGAATTTCTTTGCTACTACATCCAAAAATAGTTTAGTTCTGAACATATTTGCTAACGATATATGGTTTATCACTGTTCTAGTGATTTCACAAGTATATATTCTTAATATATTATCAGAACATTTATTCTTTTGCATTAGTGAAAATCAGTGAATGAGGGATTCAGTGATAAATGTGAGAGGTGATTTTTAGTGCAAAAAGAGGATTTTTTAAGGTTAAGGTTTTGTGATACCTTATAAGTTTATAGAATTTAAAGATATTTTCTTTCAATATTAGAATTTATAAATCCAAGACAGTGAAAGTAAAATGAAAATAAACAGTTCTTAAGCCTGTCATGTCCCAGTGGGTTTGAATTCTTACTGTCCTCAGTGCTGTACCACAGAAGGAGTAGAATGAAATAGTCAGAAAATCAGAGTAATAATGCATAAATTTTATCTATGGCACTACAGTAAGAATAAATACTCTTTAATACCTTCACAGATTTTTTTCCATCCTTGGTGGAAGTTTTCATCCTTTTCTGAACTGACAGCACTAGCATTTCAGTTTAAAAAAAAACAAAGCCAAAGAGGGATGATACAGATGAAGAAAATGATCGTTAACATCCACATGATTCATCTTCTCTTTATTTAAGTTAGCAGTGAGGTGATTAGTATACCACTAAACTAGTGATATATGAGAATTTGCCAGAAAACTCCATTTAAAAAGTCTCTAAGAATTTTTATAACTAACAGTAAAGGGTACCTCAATGTCTATTTCAAAGCTGATTTGATGAATACAGAAAAGGTCAAACTAAAAATAACTAGACTGAATCAGTTATAAGTGTAGTAACATATGCCTCATTTAATAATGAACTCTAAATTTGCTCTGCAGTTTAAGTAGTATCATGAATGCTAATTCTGACAGTAAAGGGTTATGAACTACCTGTCTGCTTGAGTCTGGCACAAGGTCAGGCAGTTATAGAACTAATGAAAACCCTGATGTACCAAAAGGTGGATGATTGACACGAGTGTGCTAGCTGAAGAAAGTGCTGAGGAACTCTGGTGCATTCAAAATGACAGTGTCCTGAAACACAATTTACAGCAATCCATTTGTTTAGTGCTGTAAAGTGTAGCAATAAGCCCAGGTGCTTATTGTCTACATAACCATGGCAGAATTCAGGGCATATTATATTAAACTTGTACATGCCAATCACCAGAGGAATTATTCTGGTATGGTTTATGATGATCAACCTAAGGCCATTATTCTCTGAATGTGTGATTATGCTTAGAAAGGGTTTTCAATATATAATTCAGAGCATCCTGAAAGGATGAAAAGGAATTATTGTTAAATCTTTGTAAGTGAAAGAAAGCATAAAACTGTAAAACTGTCAGCTAATAATTTCATAATTGATTATTAAAAATTGTTTGAAAAGCCTGTATTCTTCTATATGCTAGAAAAACCTTTGTTCCTTTTACCTTCTGGCTGTGCACTTCTCTTCCAGATCTTTGCATACCATAGGACTAATTTTCATCCATTTATTTCCTCTTTAGCTAAATCTACATTACTATGATTATTTTTAATCAATTCCCATATTTCTGTAAGTAATGAGCTGTTTCTAGGACATGGAAATGCTGGACAACAAGGCATATAATGGGTATCAGAATGGAAAGTGTCAGAAAATAATAAACAGCAAAAGACTATTCAGAAATCTTGAGAATATCTAATAGGTAAAACAAACACCTTTTTCCCTGAAGTGCTTTTCTGAGAGAATCCATTCAGCCATGTATGAATTCGGCCACACAGAAAATTTTAAAAGGATGAATCTCAGCTACAAAATAGAGGTGATAAACTAGAATATAAGGATTTCATTATTTAGAGCTTTCTGAACTGACTTTCAGATGTGCAGCAGCTCAGAAAAAAATTGATTCAGTTTACTTAGGGCTCTGATTTTAAGAGATGTTAACAGCTATAGTAGATAGCTGGAAAGATTATTTTTTCTCTATTTTAATTTATTATCTCCATATTTTTTCTCCTATCCCTACTTACATCGTCTTTCTTCCAGGGATCGCAAAGAATTTCGACAAAACTAAGTAAATACATGCTTTCTTCAGAGCTGTAAAACTAATGCTGGACAAAGCAGACCTTTCTTTACCTCCACAAACCATCTTCAGTTACTACATATAGAATAATGTACCTAGTTTTGAATCTCCCAATTCATCAAGTGATCAACATGAAAAAGGGATAGCTTAGCAAATTAGGTGCCTAGAACATAGCATGCACATGGAGAGACTGAGGGAACTGAGCTTGCCTAGACTCAGAAAGAAGGTCTATGAAGAGATGTGATGGCAGTCTTCCTCCTCTACTTCATAGGGGTTAAAAAGAACATGGAGGCAGGTTCTTCTCAAAGGGTCACATAGAAATGAGATAAGGCAATGGCCACCACTTACAGCAATGGAAATTCCAGATACAGGCACTATCATTGCACAAAGTACATTCAAATCAATAACAAGTAGCTTGGCCAAAGGCTAGACAAAAGCTGAAGTAACCTGATATCATTTCACAGTTAATACTTGAGTGGGAGGTCAGACTGAATAAACTCCATAGGTCCCTGGTAGCCCAATTAATTCTAGGAACCTCAATGCTAATTGTTATGGAATTATTGGTCTATAATGCTGGATAAATTATCTCTGCTACCTTTTTAATGGGCTAAATATATAACTGAAGGTTAAGAAGTGAAAAGAAAAGAATTAATAAAAAAAGTAAGATTAAGAAAGCAAGCAAAGCACTCTTTGTATTTTGTCTTTGTGTAGCCTGTGAGCTACATGCATGTAGCAATGTAATGCATTAATTCTCCTGTAGTTTCCAAATATGAGTCTGTTGCTGCTGTAAGGCACTATAGTAAATCTATTATAGCAACAGGTTTTGACCATTAAATAGAAAAAGGAAAATGGATTTTCACATGAAGGTGAGAGACTGGGTTTGTGGTGGTCATATGAACTCCCACGAACTGAAAAGGAAAACAACACTCATTACTATTCCAGCATGTGTACGAATCATGTACAAAGATGCTGAATAGAGCAATTTTCACAGTGATTCAAGGCAAAGTCATTTCGCACAGATGTTTCTGTAATTGTGATAGACTCAGAAAATTCAGTGTTCAGTGGTCCATGAGCACACATTTCCCAGCTCTATGGTGTATCTTGAGTAATTAATATAATGAAATGGAAGAAGCCTAGTCTGGGTAGTGAATATCTCTCTGAAAGTTATAGGGAACAGAGAAGAGGATCAAGGCTTTATCTGGTACATTTTCACTCTCATATGATTGATTCTCTATTAGCTTCATTTTGTAGTTTGGGATATTGTTTTCAGTTTTTGCTTGATTGACTTTTAGGATAATAATTATTTAGCACATGGTGCTTCATTCCAGTCTAAGTGAATCAAAACAGCTGTTATCAACCACGTTGGAACTCTTTTTCATTCCATCATTCAGCAATATGAAGAACACCTCAGATCTGCTGAAAAAAATAGGCAGTGCTTAGCAGTCATATAGATATTTGGAGCAACCTGAATGTCAAAGATGGCTTTCCATTAAAATCTGACAATTTGTCTAATTTTCCTTTGGAGTTACAAACACTGCATTACAAGACTGAGGATATTCTCAGAAGAAGAGGAGGAAGAGAAGAGAGACTGTAGGAGATCACATAAAATCTGCAATCCAGAGAAACATAATACAGGGCTTTGGACGGGACTTTAACAAACCTGGACTAGGGGAAGGTGTTCCTGCTCATGGCAGGGGAGGATGGAGGTAGGTGATCTTCAAGGTCTCTTCCAACCATTCTATGATTCTGTGATCCATTCTACAGGAATTAATTATATCAAGTAATAACATATGACATAGAGAAAAGACAATATGAGGTAAAACTGGCTATCAACTAGGATTATGCGACTAAATATTCAATTTATAACAAACAGACTGAAACAGAAGCCAGTAGAGGAATTAGCCATTGTTGGATTATGCTATTGATTGTAAACAAGTGAAACAAAAAGATAGAAGGCATTGTATGACCAAGTACTAGAAGAAGAAAGATAATGCACAGAATCTCTACATTAATTCAATGCATGATCCCATTTCATCATTATGTATTGATATTCTTGTTCTGTCCATTCCTCCAGGTACCATACTAGAAGTAGCACTCTGCAGATCTAGGAATTGCAATGTGCCATCATATCCAACTTCTTGTCTTAAAATAACAAGTTGTCTTACTTTTTCCACTTAATTGTCTGCCATTTACATCTGATGCCATAGATGGCATTACATCTGAGGATGTGTCACAGTCTTCAGCCATATACATATCATACTGAAAAGGACTGCACAAAAGGGAGCTCCTAAAGCTTCCTATTCTTTTCCTTTTTAGCTGTTAACAATAAAACTGAGAACAGTGATGTTGGAAGTGGAAAATCACAGATCATTTATCTTTTGCCTTTCCCGATCTGAGCTTTCCATGTGACTAAGAAGAGCAGAATCCTCATTTGTGATCCAGAGAAAGCTTTCCCTAAATATATCTATTGATAAAAGCATATGAAAGGGGGCTGTTCCTTCTTCATCACATACACTGAGGCTTGTCATGAGGTCAGAGTGACACACTCTTGTGCTGTCTCATGGGCCATTTACTCTGTAATCACTCACATGAAGTGGAACTACTCCAGCAATAGAAATGAAGACTGACCTACTGCAGACGTCCTAGAGACTGATCTTCAAATCTCTGCTGCGGGATGTATAGATGTTACACATGAAGATGCTCAAGCCCCCTAGTACTAGATAAAAGGTACAGACCTCTCTATCTCTTCCACAGCCTGTCTACTGTGTGATGAGGCATATGTAAGTATCACAATCTAAAACAGGGTTCAAAGTTCTGAACCCTGCACAGATACTCCCAATAGTGCAGACTGTTCATGTGTATCTAATTAATCTTTAAACATATATGGCACAGGGAAAGGGCTTTTAGAGTATCAGTGAAGAGTTTCCTCTCATTCATACTCATGTAGTTCCCAGGTAGCATTTTAAGGTTTTTCTGCAAGATAGACTTTGTGGTATTTGATTCCCCTGAGCCAAAAACAAAATTTAGGGATGATGACTCATATTCTGTGTGAATGTCCACATTCGGCTGTTTTACAGTAGCCAGGAACTATTGGATAAAGAAAAGTAACTTTAAAAATGTACTTTAAAAGTAGTGAGCACTATCCTTTCTTGAAAGAGAAAGCTTAGTCGCTTCCTTTGCAAAAGTTCATGGTTGAAAAGTTATTCAGGGGTAAAATATATCAATTTCTTCATCACGCACTGAAGCAAATAGAATATCCCTTGGGTATAATTTTCTGCTGTACTTGGCCCTTCTGAAATGAAAGGGGTTTTGCACAGAAATCTCCATTGAAAGACCCTAGTTGCCAAACTCAAGGCACTTTCAGAGCTGGAGAGAGTATTAGATGCTTTGCTCTTCATAACAGAGCATCTGTTGCTACCCTGCAGTCTTTTCAAATGTCATCCAAACTGACTCTTTGACAGTTTACAGGGTAAAATGGTGTGAGATAAAGGACAGTGTTTTACAGCTCACAATAATGTCACAGTAGAATAATCCCATTGATTTGGGTGTGATCTGGATGAAGTTCCACAAATGCTGCTGCTGCAGCTGAAAGGATAGTCGGACCAGTAGTATCAGGGGTTGAATGGTGGAGCTGAGCTCAGTTTGATCTACCAAATGGATGGAGTGACCTGATTACCTGCATATAATAGCAAGAGAGGTTGGAGAGGTCATTCTCACTTGCAGCATGATACATGTTATGTCAAAATGGTTTGTGACAGCTCCCACTGGCTCAAGAATGACTCCTGCTGACTGAGAAGTACTTATGACAGCTCCTACTGACCTGACCAGTGGGAAACACCTCTTTAACTCAACTGGGATAGATGGTACTGACAAAATACAAGAGGTCCAGGTCAGATCTCAAATCTTTGTCAGTACATTGCAGTCACAAAATAAAGTCACATAGTCTGGTCCTCTTTCAAGTAGTTAATCCACTGGAGTATCATAGCTGGCCTAATATGCTTAATAATGCAACGGGCAAAGATTATAAGTGATTAATCTTCTTTCTGCTTTCTTTCTTGCTCAGCTTTCATGGATTATAATCCTCATTATTCATTATATTTATATATTTATATATTAATATGTATTTTCTATTTTACATAGTTATTTATATAAATGCATACAATTATACAAATTTTTATAAATGTGTGACTGAAAAAAGCCCAGAAAAAATATTAGTATAGGAAAATCCTCAAGCATGAGTATTACAATAAATCTGTGTACAACCAAATTTGATTTATTTAATCAAGATGTTACATGAACGTATTTTAAAAGAATGCGATGGTTCTGTTCTGCCTTAAAGAATGTTGGGCCTCTACCCCATCATTCTTTGCAAAAATTCTGAATATAGAATAGGAGGCATAACACAGTGAAAAAAGTTCAAGCTGTTCAAGCTGGTTACCACTGAGACAGGGAGCTGAAAGTGAATGATGTGCTGAAAAACAAAGCTGCAGGATGAGATCAATATTTCTGCCTTTTAATTTTGCCTCCTCACCTTCTCTGCTTGCAAGCTGTAAAACTGTGCTGCTTTCAATGCTGACCAGTAATAATCATCATATTTATAATGGAATTCATCTCCTTTTCATGTGTTGGCATATGGCTTTCAAGATGTTCCATCCTTTTTTTGTCAAGAATGTATAACTTCAGGATGAATCAAGTACAATTATTTCTGTTTTACACCAGCAGAGTTCATTTATGTATGGAAACAATACCTAATGAGTTGTGGTGAATCAAACAATAAGAACCTCTCCTGACTTATGCAAATTTCTCACATAAATTTGATCCAAGTAAGACACAAAAAGGCTTAAACTATGAAGTGAAATCTCCTGGTGGTGACATATACTTGATCTTTGTGTATCTCTATCAGTAATTTCTTATAGTACTCTGTGTTAATAATTTGCATTTATCACTGAAAGTTTACCCTTTGAGAAGTTTATAGTCGAACAGAGATTAGTATTGAAAAATTTAAATCACTTTTCTGATAGAATGCCTTGCAAGAATGGCTTATTGAAGTAAAATATTATCTACTTGCTCAGCCCAAGTTGTTATATATAATTGATTATACAAATACAAATTCATCCTGCTAAGATTGCTGAATCATAAAAAAGCCAACACAGACACCTGCTTACAGCAAAAACTGAACAAACTTTTTTAAGCCAAAATTATTTTTAATATCCTTATTTTTTTGTTTTATTTTGTATGTATAATTACCTAAGCATGAAGTTGACTTGTCTCCTATTTTCACCCAAAATCAGGTCTTGGAACCAAAACAAATCCTTGAATAAGATACCAGTTGGATCAGTCTTACCTGCACTGATCATATGAATCATATGAAATGAAGCCTCTGCTTCTTTCCATTCAGTGAAATGAAGCACATGTACTGCAGAGAGAGCCCTCTCAGATATCAGTTTTTTGTCTTTACAAAAAATCTGACCAATTTTTTGCCTCTGGGCTGAACCTGGCTGGCAGCTAAACCCTCACTCAGTCACTGACTCTCTCCACCAGGATTCAGAAGACAATTGGAAGGGAAGATGTGAAACCAAACCAAACCAAACCAAACCACTTGTTTTTTGAGAAAATGACAGTTTTATAAGCAAAAAATAGAAAAGTGGTAGGTGGCTCAAAGGCAGTTACTCTTTACCCCCTATCAACAGAACAATGAGCAATAATCACCTTGAAAAAAAATCCTGCAGATTTATTGCTGAGGACAGTGTTTATGGTATGAGATATCCCTCGGTTCAGTTCTCATTGGCTGTCTGTCTGTGCTGTATCTCCTCCAAACCTCTTGCTAAGCACAGGATTGTTCTTTGGGGCAGCAGAGTAAGAAATTGAGAAAAAGCTGAAGTTGCAGAGCTAAAATACTGGTGAGTGTCTACACTATTTTGGTCACTAATCCAAACCACAGCACTATAAAGTCTACTAATTAGTAAATCAAATCCATAACAGCTGGACTCAGTACAAAAATGATATTCACAAAGACATTTGTCAAATGTCATTTGGCCTGAGGTTTCATGGATCATGTCTATATGAAAGAGTAAAAGCAGAATTCCATATTGAGTCTGCTTTGTCTGTGATCATAAGTGAGGAATGATCCTTAATCTATGATATTTTTCATTGCTTTTTCTACCCCCGTCCTGTGGGAGAAGGAGAGTAAGGGAGGGAGGGACCTGCTGGGTGGTACAAGTAAAACATTCATGCCTATCCTCTTTATTCAAACTTTGATTCACATCCCATAGGAAGGCTCTTGTGCTAGGGGTGAACCGACTTTCTTTTTGAAATATTCAGAATTAGTCAGGACCACAGTATCCCACATCTCAGGTGAGTTTATCTGTGCAGTACATGCAATGAAAAGTGTATGCTATCACTGAGAAGCTTTTTGCCCAATGAAAATAGAAACTGTGGTTATATAGTATGGCTGCACCGGCAGCAGCCCTACATTTCAACACAACAGAATGTAAGAAGAAAAATTACATTGCAAGCTTTTAGGCAATCTTATTTCTGGTCAAATAAATGCTTGAAAATAGTCTGGATCACAAGGGATGCCTAACCCAGTAAAGTCTAATATTTGGAAAACAACCCCAAAAAATTCTATGTTTGTGTTCGAGATTTTGTTTTGTGTGAACATGTCTTTATGAACAGTATGTCCAAAATCCTATCTTGGGGGTTATCATTTTGGCTCAGCCTGAAGCACACAAGCCTATTTCAGGCTTCAACACTGAAAATGTGGACAAAAAATAAGTTTAGACTTAACTGAAGGTTAGGGCCAGTGCTTATAATATTGGGTAGAAATTGCTATTGATTTTCCTTTTGCCATTTAATCAAAATCCTCTCAATTTTGGTTAGGTCACATATTTTTGGAAAATAAAACATAGTCCACTCATATGATCAGAATCTGCCATTTTAGACTTTAAGTAGATACACAGTAGAATACCTTGTACAAGCATATTTTTGTTCCTTGTGTCAACACTGCCTGGCATTCCTTTGTGATTACACTTTCAAGACATAGAGGCAATTATAAGACTTTCTCTGAAGATTTTAATCTGCTAAAAGAATATAAAAAGATAAAAATGTCTCTAATGTTTAAGACCAAAGTATATCTAACCCAGCATCCTGTCTCTGAAGTAGTTGGTAAGGGACGTTAAAGAAAATAATTTAAATACAACTAAAACAAGCAAGACAAAACAGAAATCCGTGGTGCTAAAGTGGAATAAACCCTCTCTTTGTTATGTCCTTTCAGCTTCTGGCAATATATCCTTTAAAGATTTCCGGGGCTAGAGAATCACTTCATCATGTTTAATAGCTCTTGACGCTTTTCTTTCATTAATTTGTATAATCACTTTTTAAAACCCATTTATGCATGTGGTCTCCACAATATTCTGTAGCAATCAGTTTCACAATGAAATGATGTGACCTGTGAAAAAAAGCGGGTTTTTTTCTGTCAATTGTAGACTTGTCACCTAATAATTTAATCACTTGTGTGCAATTCTGATTGCTGGCATGGGATATATTTCCCTTTTCCATGATGCTCTCGACTATATATTTTTTATTGCAGTCTTCCTCTGTTATTCTTTTATTGTATGTTGCTTCCTTTTTTTTTTCTTTTATACTCCCTTCTAAGACTCTGAGTGCATTTAAATTGTCCTTGGACATAAGCTATTCTCTACCTCTGATCATTGTTGTCAGCCTTCTCTTCACCTTTTTTAGTTCTCATATATCCTTTTGAAATGAGGGATTAGAAGTTTATATTGTATTCCAGATGCAAGTACCATCATAAAGTGTATTTTCTATGGATTTCTATGGTTATACACTATTTCATATTTTCTTCTAAAATCCCCCCTTAATAATTGCTAACATTCTGCTTGCCTTTGCAACCACTGTGGGGTATTGATCTGATGTTTTGTGAGAAATATCCAATGACTACAAAATCCTTTTCTTGGACTGGAGTAATGAATTTAGAGTCCATTGCAGTGTTTGAGCATTTACTGCTGTTTTAACCACGCTGATTGCTTTATACTTGTTGACATGAAATTCCATACTACATTATATCACACAGTCAATGAGTCTCATAAGTTTTTTTCTGAAGCTTTTTGCAGTCAGCTTTAGTTTACTGTCTCTTGAATAATTAAACAAGTAATTAATAACTGTAACATAACATATACACAAGAGGACTGAACAAAGATAGGACAGACATTTCTTAACATTTTGCTGCTCAGCTTTGCAGGTTTAGTGTTCTTTTAGTGTGTTAAAGCTAAGGTTTAAAAATTTAGCTATATTGTCTCAATTGGACATCAGTAAATAATTATGTGTACACACACATGAACACATGGTGACAAGTATCATCACTAAAATAAAAAAGACTAATGTTTATCAAGATATTCAAAATACCAATCAGACATATAGAAAACCTTAAAGAAGAAAAAAAGAACACAAATTACCCATAAAAATGCAAACAAGGACACAGACAAGCACCCACTCAGTTTAAAAAGACCTTGTACTTCAATTTCTCCCAGACATTTCAGCATATAGGAAAATGTCTGAGTAGCAGTGAGTATTTTTCTATTAAACACAAGTAACAGTTGCACTGTGGTCAACACATCTTCATTTCAAGGTACATATTCAAAACCTCTGACCTTTACATTTAAAAAAATAATAAACAAAGAAAGGAAAAGTAAGTTCTTTTATTCAGGCCTGGAGATTTGTAGTGTTGTATGATTGACACAAAAAAAATATTATGTTGTACAATTCTATGGCAGACAGGCCCAGGGCTATTCAAATGAGAGAACTAATAACCATGCTGGCAAAAGAAATTTCTTATTAAAACCTTGTTAAGGAACTACAATAATTCATTAAGGGTTATATCATTATAAAAATCCATCATTGTTATAGACTGTTTCCTGGGGCTTCAGTTTAGTAAAGTTTGACGTGCCCTTTATGCTCCAAAATTAGGTAAAGCTAAAAATGATTTATGCACCGAAAATGTTAAAGATTTTATAAAGCACAGAAATAACTATGCACAGCTTCCTAACCTTGGCATAGTACCTCAGGGGTTCATAGCATAAGAAAAAAAATTCTTTTAAAATTGAGTGTTTTAAGCTTTGTGTATTCAATGGGTCAAAACCTGCTTACATTAAAAACAGTGGGACTGCAATGTCTCCAGTGGAAATAATCTTTTTCACAGGGAAAAAAATAATTTGAGAATAACTAAAAGTAGCATCAAGCTGAGCTTATGAGATGAGACCAAATTAATAAAAAAATAAAGAAAAAAAAATGAACCCCCCCCCCATCAAATATGAGAAACTGTGATTTAAAAAAATATCATGGACTAAGGCTCAATTGGTATTTTTCAGGATTAGTTTCTGTCCTTGTTCCATGAATATTTTCACTTCTAGCTAAAATTATGGTAATTATCCCCTCCAAGCAAAAAACCTGCTATATTGTTTAAAATGAAATTTGGAGAACTGTATCAAATGAAAAGATTATTTAAGATTCCCTCAGAGAAATAAGGGGTAAACAACGTTTACTTGAATAACAGTTTGTGGATAACACCACATTATCTGCTGAGGTCACCAACGGTACCATAGTGATGCTGGCTGCAGAGATCACATTCCATCCAGAAGGACAAACTGCTCTGAACAGAGCTGCTGAGGAATGTCTGTCAGTGGCATTGGTTCATGATGAAATGGGTTGTTTGGACCTCATCTGGTAGTGAGCAGTGTTACAAATGAACACTGGCCAGTCCCTCACCGGTCATCAGCCAGATGTTTATATCCAAAGTTATGCACTTTTTCATATGCATCATTAAGATCCATTTAGTTTAATTCAGTGCTCAGTTTTATTATATGCTCAAGTCACAGTGCTTGCAGAATATCCAGACTAGTAATTTTTGCAGTTAATGCTGAAATTAATAGAAATATATCACACTAATTGGCACGCTTCTTGGCTGTGATGCTGCAGGCCAAGTGATGAATGGGTTGTGGAAACTGAAACAACCTCTCACTTTTGAGATGATCTTTGTCAACTGGAATTGAATCACACATGAAAAAGAGCACTGTTGTTGCTTTAGCTGGACTATCTTTTTGGAAGATGGCTGATTTTTCTCTCCACATGCAGGAGACTGACAGACATTCTTCGCAATTACTGAATTTACACTTTTTGAAATGGCCACTTTTGCGTGCTCTTGGTAAAAATGTAAACGTGATGCCATGCATCTATTTCTACACAACCTTAATTTGAGCAAACCTGCACATATATAAAGACAATAATTTCTTATTAAGGTAACTGAAATCTTAGCAATAGAATCATTATTAGTTAGGGTCTACTTTTTATGGAAAATTAAATAATAAAAATATAGTTTAAATTTCTATATGTGCACTTCTTATTTTCTAGTCCTCTTCCTGGTGGTGCTGTCCCTTCCTTCCCCCCAGCTCTTGGAAATCCTAAAGATGGTGGTTTCATCCTGGTGCATGAAAGCAGGGTTATAACACTGAATCATCATCAGCTGGACACCTTTTCCAGAAAAAAAACCATGAAAATGCTGGTTTGTGTCTTTCTCCTCATTCTAGGGTTCACTTGGGGTAGTTTTTCTGTTTGAAAATATTCCTTAACACCTTTCCTCTTCCTTTATTGCTCCACAGTTGGATTTACTATTTTTGCTACCTCCAAACTCAGTTTTACACAACTTCAGGTCTGCCTTTCTGTAACTAACAGAGTGAATTGTTTATTCCTGTGGGATATCCAGTGCCAGCCTGCACTCAACTCCTCACCATCCTGCTCCTGTGGTCCTCTACTCTGCATTCCCACATTTCAGGGACTCTTCTGTAGTACCAGGCCTGCATTGTTCTACACTTGATAGTTTCATTACATGTTACAAATGTTGGGTTGAACAAATGCTGCAGGTGGATCAAAACCAATTCAGGTAGGGCAGGTTTAACCAGCCTCAGTCCCGAGGTTTTTGCAAACTCACTGCAAATTTTATGGTCTGTTTCTTACAGTGGTAATGCTCTGCTACTGGGCTACAGGGTAGCAGTGCATCCTGTCTGTACTCCATGCAAGGAGCCTTCAAATATAAAGCAATTCTCAGAGGTTAATATGCTTCCTCTATGAGGGCAAAATACATCTGTTGAGTGTTCCCATAAAAACAGAGATCCCAGCACTTCATAATTTCCACCCCATGATTCTTTCTAATATGTGTTCAATTGGCACATGGAAAATAGGTTTTTTTGGTTTTTATTTTATTTTATTTTTAAATTTTAACCAGAGAGCAAAACAGAGAACATTTCAGATTTAGGGAGTATTAGGCAATGAAACTCTCCATGTAAGAAAAATCTCCCTTCTTCCTTTGACATTTACCCTAGAAAAGATATTTGACATCAGGAGCAGGACATATGGAAGGATGACACAGGGAACAAAAGGGAATAGGTCACCAGTCGGGTCTGAATATAAATTAAATGTAGATACTGGGGTCTTTCTGGTTTCTTTGAAGGTCCAAAGTTGATACCGGATGTAATATTCCTAATAACCCATTCCTGACATTAGATTCTTCTTTTCCCTGGCAATATTTTTAAATGAAATAGGTAGTGCTACCTGCTGTGAATGTTTAAGCCTTTCTCTCTCAAGTCTCTCTGAAAATGAATAGGCTCATTTATTTTAATGCAATTCCTTTTAGTATGCACTTCAGGTGTGTAATCTCAGCTACCTAACTCATCAGCAGAATGGTAGGCAAAATAATGTATAGAATTATCACACATAAGGAATGCAGGAAAATTTGTCCATCCAGTTTAAAAAAATACAGGCTTTCTGCTTTTTTATAATTGTATGGGAATAATTCTGATTTCTGCTTAACTGCTGTTTTGCTATCTTCGCATGTTGCCAGCTGGTGTGGACTCGGTTCAATGTATTCAGTGTTAAATGTTAAGGCCCTGTGTGGTTGCATCCTAGTTATTTAGTTCAGTTAAGTTTCCAGATGAATAAATGCAATAAGAAGGTTGTGGCACTTCAACCTCCACAGCATGTTTTGTCTCACCTGTGCAAAATGAAGAAATAGTTAGGGCATGCTGCAGTCTCTCAATGGCTCTGGCTCCGTGGACTGGTGTGCAAACCTGAGCAAATGCTCATTTTATAGAATTTTACACTCAGAAGAGAACAATAAGTAAAAGTTGACAAAGTTTAGGATTTTAGCCACTGTTATTCCAAAAAAAAGATTTATTCCAAAAATTCTGAGCAATGGAAAAATTGACAAAGGATATTTTTCAAAGGACTTAGATGTGGCAGGAATGAGAAGCAGATGTTTATTGTACTCTGCTATGACTAAACTTAATATTATATTGATATAATATAGATATGGCAGATATGTTAACCACTCAAATGGTGCTATCTCACACTAATATCTTCCTTGAAAGAGATGATCTTCTATTCTGTTGTAGGTATTTCACTGTAAATGTGGTGAACTATAACCCAGGTTACTCAGCATAATCTGTATAGGATTATTTTTCTCTGACCCTTGTGTCACACATCTTCCCAATAGGCTTGATGCTGCTCCCCTAAACTGTGTCATACTCCAAGAATATCTAGGCTTAAATTTATTTGAAATAGGTTGACTACACTGGTTTTTGCTTTTCATATTACTGTCTCAGCCAAATCCGTCCCCAGTCTGAACCGGGCTTGCTGCTCAGGCATGTGGCTGTCACCATTTCACGTAGTCTGCATCACATGTATGCCATGATTCAGAGCTAAAGGGTCACAGGGCAGCAAATCTCAGATGCATTAACCATCCCACTAAATCTGTGACTCACTTAGTTGTTTCACCTTCCTGTGGTATTGCTGGCATCTTGAGCTCTGACTGTGATTTGTTGTCGTTCATGACAGAAAACTGTCAAAATGAATATACAGTTAACCACCAAAGTCTAACTGACCTGAGTCACTCTTTGTCCTGCTTAGCACCTCTTCCTTCCATCAATGGCTAAGTCTCTGCTTTCACTAGAGCCTGAGGAGCTCTCTTCCTTAAAGACATAATCATTTCCACAAACCATCTGTCACCAGATAAATGCCTGTTTTTCCCCAGTTAACAGCAACTAGTGTTTACTCCAGCTATAAATCCCTGATGTGGTTTCGGAGAATTTCATCTTTAATTCTTTTTTCTGTTTCTGTCAATTCATCATAGGAGCATAGTTTTTTTGAAGTCAGGGGAAATTCAGTGTACTGTGAGATTAACAGATCAGCTTTTCTCCTTCCAATATAAAACAAATGAACAACTTTTCACCTTCCTTTCTTCTTTGTGCTAATGATCTGAGCTGTGAGTTACTCTTGTAGAGTATCTACAATCACAGAACTGTCTCGTTCTATGATTCCCTTCATTTTCTCTTTCTTATTCTCTTTGGTCTTCTCTCCCTTGATTATTACCACAAGGGTTGTATTTGGCATGGGCAGGAAAGAAAGAGAAACATAACATCCTCCAGCAACAACAGCTTCCTGTACCTAAGTTCTTGATTGTTTCAAAACCAAAAGCACCCAAACAAGTCCAGAGGAACAGAAAATGTTTGATTTGTTTGTCAGAGCCAGAAGCCATGCTTTTTTTGCAAAACAAATACACATCTGTGCTGCTGAGCCAAAAGCAAACTCAGTAGAATAGGAGGAAAGGCCAGATTTACTGGTAAGACTGTAACTGCTCTGCAAATATGAATTATCACAAAACCATTTAGAGCTGATTTGATAAACTGACCTAATAATTTATTCTAATTCCAGGAATGGTATAAAAATCAGTTATGTCTCAAAGGGGATTCTGGCTTCCTTTTGTTTTCTGTGTCATCTTTGGGAACATGCTGTATGTACCTCATACCAAAGGAAGAACGATTTTTTTTTCATGTAACAGGGCAGAAAATAATAAAAAAAAAATAGAAATAAATGGAGAAAAAAAATCCAGACAGTGTAAAATTGCCTTAAACAGGCAAAGTCCTTGAAAAGTTGAAGTTGGACAGAAGCAAATACTATGGTCATAGACAGTTGCAGTCACACAGCAGGCATGTAGCAGTGGAGTTCACAGCTGCTTCTTTCTCTGGAGTAAGACATGCAGCATTAGAAACAGCAATAAGCTTTTAGCAAAGATGCCACAGATCAGCAGTTTTATCAAAGGGACAGGCTAGCTGCAGAGAATTTCCCATCCCACCACCCCTTTTCAAAGAAGACACATAGAAGCATCTAGTGAATCAGAGACTACATTCCCATAGAGCTTCTTATGACAAGTGCTGTCAAAACCACATGGAAATATATCTTCTTTGATTTAGATTCATGCTGGTTTTCTGGTGTTTTTTGAAAGGTCTTTTCTTGTGGGGTTTTTGAGTGTTTGGTTGGTGGGTTGTTTTTTTTTTTTTTTAATAAATAACCCCTTTATTAATAAGCTTCAGCTAAAAAACTGGGGGAGTAAAGACATAGATTCCTCAAAATGTCAGCTTGTGTCTGATACAGAAGTTGAATAACTGAAACTAGAAATAAAATACAAATGTTTTCATTTAAATTAATTGGCTTCTGACATAAACACAGAAGAAATCCAGTTTGATAAATCAGTCCTTGAAATTAAGTTTAACATATAGACTTTCCTAAAAATTTGTCCTTTCCCTTTTCCTTACAACAAAAACAAAAATTAGCTCTTTGTCTATAGCGTGTAAAATTTGTCAAAATTAAAATCCAGTGTTTACTGCACTTCTGCACTTCTTCACTTCTAGACGCTGCAACTAGAAAAAGACAAACCAAAAACCAAAGCCAGACCAAAGAAACCCACCCCATTTCCAAACCATACAAGCAAAAAAAAAAAAAACAACCCAAATCCAACACACAAAAATCCGCCAATAAACAAAAAACAAACAAACAAACAAACAAAATCAAAACCAGAATAACAAAAAAATTAAAGGAGGTTGTTTCTCACTTTTCTGTACTGAGAAACCAATCTCTAGAAAGACAATATCGACTTTGGAATTTTTTAAAAGAACAACAGACAGTTAATCAAAGTTGCTGTCCCAGGCCTGAACTGTAAAAATGCTTTGGGTGGGAGCTGCTGACATTTCCAGGCCACAATGGGAAAGGAGCTTTGTGTATTCTGTTTCTATCATCTACTTTTACAGGGTTTTGATGTCTTCCCTTGCCAAGACAGCTGCTGGTGAACTAAAAAATACATCTGCACATCCAAGAGCAGGCGAGATGAGGTCCCAAAAAAATCACAATTTTATTTGTTTCTTAATCATTTGTGATTCTGTTATTTGTTTTTCTGTTTAAAGAAGTGCCCATCCAATGCCTTGGGCAAATGTGCATAAAACTCAAAACAGTCCCAGTGTTTTCTGAGGACTAACCAAGCAGGTGGTCTGAAAAGAAAGAGCTTTCACTGGGATCCTGATTGCTCCCCAAGCAGCTCCTTTCCTCCCACAAAGGTGCATTTCAGCAGAACTGCTGGAAGTCTTACGTGGCATATAGACTCCCCAGGCAAGACAGTCTTTAAAATCTGCTTTTAGTTCCTCTGGCAGCTCTACTACTCCAGAGATTTCTGATTTTTTTTTTTTTTTCTTTGCTCTCATACAGAGATGGATGGTGGTCAAGATAAACACGTGGAAAAACAGAACAATGGCACATTTCAACATGGAAGTGAAGATGAGCAGAAAGGGAGCTAAAAGGTGGATATTTTTAGGAGATAGGAGGGCACAGGTGTCTTTTTGTATAAGTAAAAAATAAGTTCTTTAAAACATGCTTTTTGCCTTCACTCTGCCAATCAGTATGCATGGGAATTAAACATCTGGAGCTCTGGTGTGTCTGAAGTTTGAAGTTTATTTTAAAATAAACCAACTTTTAAAAGTCCATCCCCTGGTGTCTGATTTGAGTGTCTTCTGAAAAAAAAAAGCAATAAGACAGCTAAGGACAAGCTGACTTTTCTTTTCTGGAGAGGATTATCCATGTGTTTTGAGGCTCATGCAAGCATAGAAGTAATTTGTGTCTTCACATTGTAAAAGCCAAGTCAGTCCTGATTGCAGAAGTGATTTAGCAGCAGATTTCTTTATCATAATATTCAGTACTTACATTGATATAAGCTTAGCAAGAATAGTTTGGCAGAATAAAATTTAGATCCAGATTTAATTTCCCTGAATGTAAGTGTCTAAAGGAAAGACAAATATACACATTTCCTATGTATTTTATCAATGCAGCCAACAAAGCCTGAAGAGCAAATCAAAGGTACACCCTTTAAAAATCTACCTAGCTAAGAGTGAGTTGAATTGCTCTCCAGGATCTTCAGATTGTTCTGATTTACAGTCTCTTCCAAAATTGCAGGATGTTATTGTCTTGTTTTCAGAAATGCACTTGCATATGAACCCAAAATCCCTTACCTGGAAAGTCCTTTCTTTATGCCCGTGGTGTAGTGAGATGAGGTCAAGGCAACTAGTAAAATACAAAGTTAGAGGCAGCCTGACTTCAGAAAAGCAGCCTTTTAGTTTAAGGACTACCCTCCAACACACACCTCCTTATTTAAATCCCTTATTTAGAAATTAGTGGTATTTCCAGAAGCCCTGAGTACTGTCAGTTCTGAGTGAAGTATTCTCACAGGATAGGGGAAGTTTTAGAACTTGTTTGGGCATCAAGTCTAGCTTTCAAAGTGTAGCCATCTTTATTTTAAGTTTAAAAGAATTGTATTTGTGAGTCACACTGACACCCAATGGCGTGAAATCAGACAGTGGGAAATTTATAATTAGAGTATTATTTTTTAAAATGGTAAAAGATTCCTGTAAAAGAATCGATAATCTATTTCAGGAATAAAAAGACATAATGAGAGTTTTGCACAAATTGAAGGAATGGTGATAGATGAGAAATTTCATGAGAAGACTTTAAACCTTAAAAATTTAATTTCAGCAGCACCTAATATTCAGCATGCTGATATCAGGGCACTCAATGCCTTGCATAACCTCAGCAAGGACAGTGTTGGGTTTTTTTCTGTGCTATGGCAAAGAGAAGACTGAAGAACCCTTTTGTGTGTATCTAGAGCAAAGGAAACAGTAGTATAAAAATGGAGACAGAGTGGAAGGGAGTGCCTGGAAAAGAAAATGTATGGCTATGAGGTTTTCCAAAATTATATTTGTGGCTCTACATATAGATAAAGAATCACACCACAACTGTATATTATGTTAAAATCATGTTAAAAAAACCTCTGGAAATATGTATCTGCTCACATATCAAAATTGCTATTAATAGTGAACAAAAATGGTCTGGAGATTCTGTAATCATACTTAACGTACACATACAACATGTGCACACACACATGCAAATATTACTTACAGTTAGAGGTGCAATTAATTTGGTTGCTCTCTTGTTCTGGTATAAGCCAGAATTACCTGGTAAAGTTAGTGAAGCTCAAAGAGTCAATGGGATGAGAATAAAGGGTGTTTATTCCTGGTTAGGTTTGGGCCTTCCTTCCTTCCTTCCTTCCTTCCTTGAAGCTGAACCTAAGTGCTGCAAAAATTTGTGATTTGAAAAAAGAAAATTAAAAACAAGTTCTAGCATACAATTGTTATTTTCTTTCAATTATATAGTAAATGTTGTCTAATGCACTGTGATCTTAACTTCAGTATTCCTTGTAATGGTAAAATTTATTTGATTCCATAAAAGGAAGTAGAGTTAATAAGCACCACATTTGTATAAATGAGAGGAGAATCAGATTTTGAAAGATAACATCTTGCTGTCTG
The DNA here is from genome assembly GCF_903797595.1 of Erithacus rubecula. NCBI lineage: Eukaryota > Metazoa > Chordata > Aves > Passeriformes > Muscicapidae > Erithacus > Erithacus rubecula. The sequence goes on from NC_136658.1 coordinate 65,341,015, forward strand.
TTACATAGCTGTCAGAATGGATGAAAAAACCCTGTTATATTCCTCCACACCGTGTACCTTTAAAAGCAGAACTGTCAGTGATTGATGGAGTTCCAGTGAAAGATACAACAATTATAATGCTGTTACATATGTGAGCATCTCTCTGTACATCAATGTCATTTAGGCACAAACATTGTAAGTTGACCCAAGCAGATTTCTTCTGACAAAAAAACCCAAAAGCAACCAAACAAAAGCCCCCTTGAAACCCACTCAAAATCACAAACAAGCAAACAAACAAACAAACAAATAAAAAAGAATTCCATGTCAGATACCCTTAAGTATAGCTAGATATCTATTAGAAATTGTGCTGCTTTTAAAAGCCCTTGCAAAGCATGTGGCTCAAGCTAAATAGGACTTTCAATAGTGCCTATTACTAGGACAGGTGTTTCACACTAAATTCATTAAATAGTTTCAGGGAAAAGCAAGGGGAATTTGATTATTGCCTCAAGGGATCCATCAAATTAAAAAAAAAAAAAAAAAACAATAAACCAACCAAAACCCTAAAAATAACAACAACCTCCACCCAAACCAAACAAAAGCAGTGAGAAAAAGAGAAAAAGTTTCTAAAATAATTGAAAGAGATTTCAGCTAGCAGTTTAGGAATTTATCCAGGATGACATAGACTCAAGTTAAATCTGCTCTCCCTCTCAGGTGTTTTGAGTCCACAACATTCAAGAGGAATTCATGAGTAGTCCTTCCTGAATACTTTTACAGCATAAGCTGTCACAGGACATATTCAGTACTTCTTGCCTTTAGAGTAGCCATAAAACTAGCCTTTGAAACTTAAGCTGGAAGTTTTATTGGAGCTGAACTTGTAATCAAAGCGAAAAAAACAAATCTTATAGCAAGTACTTTAAATTTTCACTCACTCCTTGTATTCTATGCAATGTGACATGATGGAATGCCTGCCTCTGAATATCTTCCAAGTTGATGGCTAAGTTATTCTTTAGTGCTAGGGCTCAGTGACAACACTGTCTCTAGCTTTTTGACCTCCAAGGGAATTAGTGAAGCATTTTGTGCAACATAACTTGATATTCATTTTGCACAGGTAAAGAAGACTGGAGGAGAGTAAGCATGTGAAACTGGTAAGGACACCCAAAGAAAAAGTGAATTTAAAAACAAAGGGAAAAATATGGACATGAAATTGAACAGCATAAGCAAAACTTGTATCCTGTTTTTCCTTTCTGCCTGTTAACAAGAATTGCCCCCATCCTTATCTGTCACAAAGCAAACAAGCAGACTTTTGGAAAGATGGAGCAAAAGACAGGTCTGAGAGTTCTGCAGCCAGCTCAACAGCAGCAGAATCTTTACTGGGTACCCTCTGCAGCACAGAAACCAAGCTGTGTTTCCTTTTTATGACCTCTTATGGAAACAACTTGAAACTAGTAATGATTGATGCATCTTTTATCAAACCCACATAGTTATCCAGCAACTGGATCTTTTACATTTATGTGGCATTTTCAGGCTAATGAACAATAATTAAAGCTGGATACTGGGACATACCCTTTTTATCATAATTCACTAAGGGCTGGAGCTTCAGTCATTGCATCTTCTAAAGCTTTATAATTTTTTCTATGACTATAAAGGAGTTTTTTATTCTGCAGATTTTAAGACTGTGGTAGAAGCCTTTTTGTTGCTATTGTTAACAGCTGAAGGAGAAGGTTATTTGTTTTACTAAGATAAGGTTTCTAAAACATCCTCCTTAAAAAAAAAAAAGAGCAAAAACAGATGATGTTTTCTCTCTTTTTCTAGTTATCTATTATTTTCTAAAGAAACTGAAATGCCATCTTGCCTCCTGGATAAATTATCTCTTTGTTTAAAACACAGGCAAAAAGCCTCCAAGATATAAATAAAGGTCAGCTGAAGAAGTTCAGTTTAGCACAGGCATTGCTAAACACAAAGTTGTTTAGCTGGACTTTCAAAAACTTGTATATTTTCCTTTTCTGACATTGAACACTCTCATTACTTTTGCACTGTGCTGGTTAGCAGTAATATCAGCCAAGCCAGAGCAGGAGCCCAAGCACTTGGACTGGCACTGCTGTTGTCCTTCCTGTTAGTCCTTAGCACAGTTCTGTCCTCTGTAAGCTCAGTCAAATTACAGCCAGGGAGTTAGTTCAAACACCATTGCCAGTAATGAGTTTGTTTGCAGTTATGTTATGTGTTGGAGCATCTAACCATTCCTATCAACTATATTGTGCTGACTTAATACAGATGCACTCTTATGGTCAGACCAAAATTTCACTCATTTTGTCAACCATCTGAACTTTTTTAGGAGCAACTCCAAAATTAATTATTTGTTTGTAGCCATATACTGTATTTAAGATGTGATTTCAAATTTCTTCAATGACAGATAATTATGGAGCAGCCCTGGATATTTATACAGATTGGAAAAGAGATGCTGGAGAGCAGTGCCATGGAAAGGGACCTGGGGGTCCTGTCGCTGGCAAGTTGAACAGAGTCAGCAGTGCTCTGGCAGCCAGGAGGGACAGCCCTGTCCTGGGGGGCATCAGGCACAGCATCACAGCTGGGCAGGGAGGGGATTGTCCTGCTCTGCTCTGAGCTGGGACAGCCTCACCTCCAGTGCTGTGTGCAGTTTGGGTGCCACAATGCCAGAAAGACATTAAACTGTTAGAGAGTGTCCAAAGGAGGGCAGTGAGGATGGTGAAGGGCCTTGAGGGGAAGCTGCATGAGCAGCAGCTGAGGTCACTTGGTCTGTTCAGCCTGGAGGAGACTGAGAGGAGCCCTCACAGCAGCTACAACCTCCTCCTGCGGGGAAGAAGAGGGGCAGGCACTGATCTCTGCTCTGTGGTGATCAGTGACTGAGGGAATGGCATGAGTTTGTGCCAGAGGATGTTTAATTTGGATATTAGAAAAAGGTTACTCACCTAGAGAGTGGTTGAGTTTTGTTCTGGGGTGAGGTGTTATTGGGCAACAGGACATGTCCTCTTCTCCCTTTTCTCTTCTACTTGTTGAGATGTAGAAGGCCTTTTATGGTACCAAAAAGTCCTGTGTATGTTATGACTTGACATAATAGCTTAGTGATTTAAACATAAACTTAATACAGGGAAAATAAAAAAAAAAAAAATTGAATTTTTTCCCATTAAGAAATAAAAGCTTTGAATTCCAGATAAAGAAAAAAATGTTAATTTCAGGAAATTAAAGAAATATAGGACACAAGTTTTTTCATGAGCACTTAGAGATTGACTGCAATCTACTGAAGTAAACTAACTGCAACAGAAGCAAAATTCCAATCAGGTATCTTTAACTTCTATTTAGTTTGAGTAGAATAAGATAAACTCACATTAATGGATTAATGCACTACATTATGTAAGCAAGATTAGATATGTAGATAAATAGTATTTTGTCCCTGGATTACACAGTTACTTAAAAAGAAAAATCCAGATTACATATAAACAAATACTCAAATGAAAGCTGAGCTGCAGTCCCTGAAATAATTTTCAGTGAGAGAGATTTCTAAAACTATTCATAGGTCCAAAATAAAGTGCTTTAGTGGATGTTTGAAGACTTTGGCCTTCTTATAACTGTGATTTGAGAATAATGCTGTTTTATAAAATTCTGTGTAGCTAGAAATCTGCATTATTTAGAAGCCTAAATATGTAAAAATCCCAAATTATTTCACTATTGCTTGAACTTTGACATCTTCTTTATATGCACATATTGCTGCCGCTTATTTTATCCAACAAGGAAAATCCCATAGCCAAGGTCACAGAATTGAAGAATGTAATAGTCTTATTTGTCCAGGTGAGACTAAGACCCATCTTTTCTTTCTCTTTCCCTTTTATCCAGAAGGTAGAGGTCTCAAAGGACTGTAGTGCCAGGTCAAAAGTTAAGAGCAATAGCTTTAGATCCTTTCTTCTGCTAAGGCATCAGAAACCTCTTTTGAGTACTCTCTCTTTTTTTTCTCTCTACATGAACTCCTGGTGAGAATCTCCCTTCCTTAGGGGTACTTTTAGTTTTTGCTACTTTCTATGCTTTGAGAAAACTTTTTCACTGTTCTGCCTGCCTGGATCTAGTCCTGAGGCTTAAACTGAGTGGTATAACTTGTTTGTCTCAATATTTAAATGGAAGCAGAAGAGAAATATTCTCTAGTTTTATATTAGATAGGTGCCTAGTGGGATACTAAAAATCTTTTTATGTGCACCTATTTGGTAATATCAACATTACACTGTGTTGAAGCTGATATTTCCTGTTGGGGATAATAAAGGAAAATAATGTCATAGACACATTTCTAAGTTCTTTTGGTTGGTTAGTTGATTGGTTGGTTGGGGGTTTTTGGTGGTTTGTTTGTTTGGTTTTTTGTTTGTTTGTTTTGTGTTTTGGTTTGTTTATTGGTTTGTTTTTGCATTTTGTTTGTTTGTGGTTTTTTGCAGGTGTTTGTTTGGGGTTTTTTTTGGGGGGGGGTTTGTTCTTTTATTGTGTATGTACTTTTGTTTGTTTTGACATGTCCCATTGTAAACTAGTAATCAAGAAGGAAGAAAAAGAATAAAAAGGATCAAATGACTGAATTACATACTAACCTTATGAAAACTGGCTGTTAAAAAAAAGTAGAATCAAAATGTGAATAAGCACAGCTATCTGTTCTTAAAATACACAAAATTACCTACCCTGCAGAACAACATTTGCTTCTTGCCAGGCATACTCTATGTGCTTGCAGTGATTTGTGTGTAAAATACATAACTTTCTGAATAAAGCACAGTATTAAATTGCTGCAGTAGAAACCAAATTTCTTTCTCTGTTTCCAGCAAGTTCAAAGGCTTTCTCTCCTCACCTTCAGTTTACTCAAAAAACTAGATCTCAAAATACATACAGCTATCCCCAGCACATATCTATATAGGTCAATAGGAAAATATAAAGAATTAAGGTGACAAATTTTACATGTATTTATTGATTTATAATTCACCTGTGTTCAGATACTAGAGACATAAAAGGACTGGAGAATATATATACTGTGTAAAGTGGAAATATCAGCCACAGGGATTTTTACAAGGACCTCCTGCTAGGTATGAGATACAGGTAAAGAATAAGTCTGGAAGTGATTGCCTGAAGTGTAAGAATTGTGCCATGGACAGATCTGAGCTGGAAGCTGAGACTACAATTCTGAGAAAGGCGACTTCTTCAAAGCAATGGGCTAAAAAGGGTACCATTGTAGACTGGTTCTTAAGGAGTGTGTTCAGAAAAGTACAAATAAATACAAATAAAGAACAATGTCATCTATTCATAAGAGGATTGTCACATGGAGGAGATGTAAAAATTATTAAGAAAAAAAAAAAAAATGAAGAAGTCAAGCCTAATCTTGTAAAAGCTGTGCCAAAAATAGATGTGCTATATTTAAGCATCTTTAGAGATATTTCTAGGGGTAGGAATAGGAGAAAAATTTAGGTAAGAACTTGACTTTGTTCTCTTTCCACCCTCAGAGAACTTGACATCTAAACACTATGATAACTGGAAAATCACACTGGTCTTTGTTCTGTGCGTGATTTCTAAGTAACATTCTCATAATGAATTCTAATTCTTCTAATTTGAGTTGTTTTACATTTATAAATGTTTCAACAAGAGCAGACAAGTAAAGAAGAAAAAAGGGAACATAGCTGAAGTTCATTGTAGAATAACCAGTCATAAAGATGTTTTCTCCAAGCCTAGATAAAAATGGAGGGAGGCACTTGCAATCATCAGTCTGTGTTGTGACTGATGTTTTCCTCAGAGTGGAGAGGTATTTTCAGAAGATTCCAATTTGTTTGAGGTGGCTTGTGATCTGTGCTTTGCATGGTATACTGTAGGCAGATGCCTAATGGGTATTTTCAAGATTATATTTTTTTGGTTACCCCTAAGCTCTACCAGTGTACTTGGACTGTGAGCTTCATAATTTTTAGACAAACTGTGAACCAAAAAATGTTCCAGGAATAAGGCAGGGGCGTTAGAGTTCTTGTGAAACTTCATAAATAACAAATCTTGGATTGCCACCATAAAGTCACATATAGCTGAACATCAGCTAAAATGTTCACAATTTCTCTTTCTCTTTGCCCTTTAGACTCTTTCATCCCTTGGGTTTGATAAAGATCCACCATCTCTCTCTCTGATAATCTTTCAGTATTGGGTCTCCCACAAATACAAAGCCATTCATCTTCACATCTTATTATGGATTTCTAATTCATTAACAATGTTCATAAACTTGTTCTAATTTGAAGGGGTGAGTTTTATTTATCTGTCAGTATAAGCATATTTTAAAGTATAAACTGAAGTAAGATATTAATAAATATTATCCTATGATCTTTTTGTTCTTTTAGGAGTTCTGCAAGACATCTTATATTCATTCTGTCTGTTTGATAAGAAAACATGGAATGTTTTCCTTCAATATTATGAAAACCCAGAAAGCACTCAAAAATTCCAAGAAAGCTCAATGAGGTTTGCTGATTTCCAGGTTAAAAGCGAAAGATTAAATGAAATTTAAACTAACTTACAGTAAATGAGGGTCTGACAATATATGTAATGTGTCAAGGTCAAAAGGCAGGTGATTCTTTTAGACAGTAACTCTCAGAGCAGAAATTAACTTCTAAAATTTATTGATTTTTAATTGCAAAACCCTTGTGTGCTGATTGGCATTCTTTACAAGTTTTAATTAAGACAATTTGCTGGTGGGTGCCCAAAGTAAATACATGAGGATATAGCAGTCTTTCTCTTAAGAAATGTCTGTGGCATACAGTGTTTAAAATTTTTATGCCTTTGTGACTCTATGTATCCTTTGTTTCATCACTCCCTTGGTAGTCTAGCTTATTTTCCAAGTTAAACAAAGGCATCGGCAGAGAAGCTACAAAGAGTTTTAATCTCCTGACCCTCACACTGACAGTTCAATATATTTTAGAACAACTAAAGATATGGAAGTGGAATTATGAAACAAGCAGGCACTTTAGAAAAATGTTCTGTAAATTTATAGCATTACAGCACAGTGGAACCGCTGTAGTTTTAAAAGAGCAAGGACATACATCTGGAAAATAAAACATAATGGTAGTGGCTCACTGCAAGAAAAAGATAACAAGATCTGTCAAATAAAATAGTACAGAAAATGTGAGATTATTGGTTTCATTGGGATTTATTAATTTGATACATTTCAATTCTTGTTTGCTAAATGAGGGTGGGGGAAACTGCTACGCAGGCTGATGACTTGCAATCACTTTATAACATGCTCTGGTTTTATTTTTCACCTATATCTAAAATTCATGCAGTTAGCTAGGGAAAGGTTCTCTCCCCTCAGCGGGCTGGCTCTTGCAGCAACTCAAAGCACACATATTCAAGCATCAAATGTCACCACATTGCCATCTTACTGTGAGTGACTGGAATTTACTTCCTATTGTTAGTGGTGCTGAAAATTTCTACCAGATACTACAGAGTTCATAATGTGTTGTCTAAACTGAAAACATTTTCAGGGACTGAACTGACCTTTTAGAAAACTGCACTTTCATCCTTAAAGTGTTGGACTATTGCAATATTTCATTTAAAAGGTTATTTAAACTTTTTTCATCTTTTTGTGGAAAAGGGTAAGGATTATTTTGTGGAAGAAGTATCTTCATATAACTCTTCTGTGTCAAAAACCAAGGAAGAATACCACTCATTATTCTAAAATTGCTTCAAGAAAACTAGGCAGAAAAGACCACGGCTGCTATTCTCTTTGAGAAATGAGCAGATAATTGTAATTAATATTTAATACTTACTTTCTAGTTCTAGCTAATCATTATTAGAGATAAAGTGGATTTTTTCTACGAACATTCTGAGAAAAGATGAGAAGAAGAAAATATTTTTCTTCTATGTTATTGACTTGGAGCTGAGGTACAGAGAAATGATGAGTTGCTCACAGTCAGTCAGAAAAATCTGCAACTAAATGTGTACTTCTCCAGTATCAGTTAAATGTCCCAACAAAAAAATATCTTCCCCTACCAATTTGGCTGAAAAGAGATTGATTGCATGTAGAGCCTAACCATAATACAGCACCTGTGCTTTTAAAAGAAGGAAAAAGAAATTGAACCAGATTGCAGAGTTGCCAGCCTGAGGAGTGCTGACCACAAACAGCCTTTTCCCCCTACAATTTATCAGAGGAAGGGAAAAGAAGTATTAAAGATAGGATTAATCCTCTTTAGAGGGGAGAATGTGGGAAATGATTACTGCAAGAACTGGTTGGCTGTAGTGCTAAGGGATCAGATTTTAGAAAAAAAATAACAGTCTGCTTCCAAATGATAAATGAATATGTGAGCTTCACTGATGGCACACATGACTGTTTTTAGACTTAGAAGAAGTGACAGAGGAAGATGAGCAGTCATGTAAGTGGCAGGGTAAGTGTATTAAAGGCATAGCATAAGAGAAACGAGCTGACATAAAGACCAGTGACCGTAAGGAGAGGTGATAAAAAAAGAGAAGGGAATATATTAAGGAAATGAGTTAACTCTTCCTGTTCTGAATCTTGTATAACTCTTAGGTCAATGAAGAAAACAGCATTGTTCCAGGAAATAAGTGGAGAAGTGTGGAATTAAGAACAGAAAGAAAGAAATACAGAAGATTTAACTGTATGTTTTGCTGGCAGCATCTTCTTAGAAAATTTGATATGTACTTGATATTTTTTTCATTATCACAAACACGAACTTTAAATGGGTATTTGGAATTTCCAGAATGCTCAAAAACACATAATAAAATAAAGCAGACATAACAGAGTAAGGTACAGCCCAGCTACTTATTCCTGGCCTTGCTAGGTTGCAAATAATGCAGATTACATGCAAATTTTTCCTTTGAAATTTACAATAAATTGTGTTGTCTTGCAGTAGGCTGGGTTAGGAGTCCACATACATTAACTGAGAATCAGCTGCTGAATGTAATTTATAAAGCTGTTATAGCGTATACATTTCAGCCACAAATCTCTAACAAAAATGAACTAAAAAAAAATGAAATCAAACTTTCAGGGACTAATGTAGAACTATTGGATCAGCATAAAATATTTTCTTCTAAAGATATATCTCTCATATTTCAAAGAGAGTATGACACCAAGGACACTTAAGAAGTGGGCCACCCTTTTTTTGCAGGCAAGAAGCCAATGAACAAAGATGCTCCATTGCTGCAAGCTGCTGGAAACTGTGAGCAGTGCAACTGAGGTTCCATTTATTTTTGTAACTTCTATAGAGCTGTGAGTAGATCCTGAGTGAGAAAACAGAAGCTGAGTCCACATTTTAGCCCTAGCACTGGCACAAACAAGAAACTGCTTCTGAAAGGTGGTCCACCTACTAACTAAACAGCCACTCAGATTTTTGTTGAAGTTCAAGCTGCTCTTATTGCATAAACATGAGGTTTTGAGCAATAGAACACCATAGGGAAGTAATCCTTTGGGCCTCCTATTGCCTTGCAGTAGTTGTAGCTGCTTACATCTTCTCTGTTTAGGTGTAGAATATTTGTAGGATCACAGAATGAACGTGTGTGTTGAAAGGGACCTTTAAATGCCATCTGGTCCAACCCCACTGCAATGAACAGAGACATCTGCAGCTACATCTCATTACTCAGAGCCCCATGTAACCTAGCCTTGAATGCTTTCAGGAATGGGACATCCACCATCTCTATGGGCGTCCTATAACATCTTTTTATTAATGAAGTTGTATTAGAAATATTTTGGGGTTTTTTGTTTTTGTTTTTTGTTTGTTTGTTTTGGGGTTTTTTGTTTGTTTGCTTTTGCTAAGAAAGTATTTGCTCAGAATAGAGTAGCATAACAATGTAAAAAGTTGATACCTCTAAAACTATTCCACTTTTGTTTTTTCTAAGAGATCTTTAACACTGAATTATAAATAGCTGTGGAAAATAAATTGCCATCCAGAAGTAAATATGGAGATAAATGTTTACATTTAATAGTCAGCAATATGTTTATGCTGCTGCATCAGGAGCATGCATCTTATGGTTGCTGTTTTGCTCCCACAGGTCAAATATGTTGCAGATGTTCAATGTATTAAATTATATACACCTCTATATTGAACAAAACCAAATGCAACTATAAGAGATACTTCAAAACAACAATTAAAAAACCCAAAAACTTCCTGAAACTGCAATTGCTTCCTATCCTGAGGAAAGAAAAAGCAGTATGTTACCAATACTCAGTGAAAAATTGAAGATGGCAATCCTTGCACACTGATTTGACAGATTAAAAGAGATCTGAAGTTAGATAAGAAAACCAAGCTTTTTTTGGAAAACTATCCATTTTTTTTTCTTAATATATTAAAGTATTGCTCTTGTTTACATACATACAGGTTCTGCATTTTTTAAAATAAACCTATATGGTTGGAAGTTTTACTTTGTCCTTTTAAGGACTTTTTAATATATTGAGATTTTTAATAAAACTTGTTGATAAATTTCCATCAAAATCTACTGAATGTAGAAAGTGTGCTTTCCTTCATATTGACATTTTTCATGGATAAATGTCAGACTGTCATGGTTTTTTCCCCCCCTTATTTTTCTTTTAGGGAATGTATATAGAACATTTTTTCAGCTCAACGTCATGGTATTACTTCCATCCACTGAAGCTTTTAATTTCCTCATAAGAACTGTTGGTTGCAGGATTCTGGGGTCTTGTGATGATGAGACTTCATCACGATGGTACAATCAGTATGAGAGGTCTTCCTAGAAAGAGACTGTCTGTGCACCTGAAAGTCTAAAACAAGAAGAAAAACTGTGATAAAAATCAACAGAATTATCTACTTACTTATTATAGACAAAACAACCATAGGATTTTGAAGGATCAGGTTCTTAACAATCCTTTTCATTTCATTACTCATTGCGAATTGATGAGATGCTGAGATTTGTTCACACATATTTAAATATAACAGAGAAACTTGTATCTGATCTATTGGTTGTCATTACAGCAGACAGGAATACCAAGCTATTTAGGGACAACAACTCTGATTTTCATTGATTTCACCAGGGACTCAGGTACCAAAATCCTTTTCAGCCAGGCACCTACGGACAGTTGAGAAACCAGCGATCGTTATTCATATTGTTGAGCGCTCACCCATTAATCAGGGTAAAACTTGAGAATTGAGAATGACATATTTGTCAGTCCTCCTCACTTCCCATAAACACTTTTGTTGATTTTCACTTACATGTACAATACGAAATGAGTGGAACAGTGCACTTTACTGAATCAATACAGAGCATGATGATTTAAAGTGTCAGGATATAAGGCACAGATAAGAAAAAAACAGGAGGCAAGAATAGCAACATTACTGAGAAATGAAATAGAATCTGCTGAGAAAAATGGCATAAACGCTTGGAATGACAGTAGAGAAAGTTTTGATAGAAATTTGGATAATAAAGGCAGTCAGGTAATTCACTGATGTAGCTACAGATCTCTTGGGCAGTTAGAGCAGATATGGCAGTATACTCAGCATGGTCTCTAAGAGCTTGGCTTTAATCTTTATCAAAGGAAAAGTAATTACCTTGATACTGATTTTGAAGGAAACTAAGTAAAAACTTAAGAGAATTTCTTTTTACCAAGGAACTATAAATTGTTGGGAGAGAGGTCATGGGGAAAGAGTGTTTGTTTTTATTTAGTTCTGTGGGTTTTGTTTTTCTGCTAAGTAGCCTACATGGTTAGAGGCAGTTGTGTGTGTAATGCAATGGCTTGAGACAGGTATAAACACAGTTGATATTGAGAACATGCACTATGCAGCAAAAAAAAAAAAAATCTTCAGATTTGGTATACTTATGAGACTTCTTAGCAGAGGAAGAAGTGCACTAGGTTTGATGCCAGAAAGTCTGACTATGAGGGAATGTGAAATACTCATTGAAACTTTGGCTGATATTTTATAGCTCTGAGGAAATATACTAGGGAGACTGAAATAATGGAAGAACTGACAATTAAAATTTACTCTGATATAATCCATCCAGGGAAATAGAGAGCGAAGTAAGCTAACAAGGAATGTGAATAATATTGATATATGTAAGAAAAAAAAAAAGGAGAAAAAAAACCTTTAAAGAAATATGAAAATTCTAGAAAGAACAGTGAGAAAGTAAGGTAAAAAGTGGAAGTAGTAAAAACCCGGAGACAGAGGATAACTCTTATTTTTGCATGGAAGCCATTTAATTCCTAAAATTTGAAGCTGCATAAATTATATTAGCAATAGTAATTGAATGCAGGGTTGCAGCACACATGCCATAAACACTTCCATTGGTTTAGGTTGGGAAAGATACCATTTTCTGGGATTGATTTTTTTTTTTTTTTTTTTTTTTAGTGGCTGCTATGGGTCTGCTTTTTGGATCTGTGCTGAAAATTGTTGATAAAGCAGATGTTTTCCTTACTGCTGAGCAGTACTGACATAGGGCCAAGGCCTTTTCTACCTCTCACCCTTACCCCTCCAGGGAGATGGTAGGGAGTGCACAAGGAGCTGAGAAGGAACACAGCCAGGACAGGTGACCCCAAATGACCAAAAGAATACCATATGGCATCGTCCCTACCATATGGCATCCTGCTCAGCAACAAAAATCAGGAAATCAGGATGGGATGAGAGGCTTGTGAGGGCTACTGATGCTTGGATACTGCTGGGCATCAGTTGGCTCATAGGGAACAATGGTATTTCCTTCACTTGTTTTGTTTTCATTTGCTGCTTTTTGTTTGGTTGGTTGTGTTTTTTTGTTTTCTTTTCTTTTGGGATTTTGGGTTTTTGTGTTTTTTGTATGTTGGTTTTGGAGGATTTTGCATTTTTATTTGGGGAGGATTTTTTTCTTTGTTTGTTTTGGGTTTTTATGGTTGGTTTTGTGCTTAGCAGGGGGGAAGGTTGTGAGCAAGCAATTTTTATCTGCCTACCATGGCTGAACCATGACAGCACTGGAGGTGTTGTATGGCAACAAGGAATAGGAGAATTAAGACACAACAGAAGGGGCTGTCTTACCTGCTGCTTTTTGGTCACAGTGTTCCCCACCTTTCCTACTTGCAAAAACACTTCAACAAACAACTTTAGATTTGCTGTACATGGTTGAAAAATAAAAGTGGTGGGTTTAAAATACTAATGTCAAATTCTGGCTTTCTTAAACCATATAAACCTCTTCAATTTAAAGCCACTTAGGACCTCAATCTTCACAAATATGTGAATTGCCATTTCACAAACATCACTGCAGATAAAATTCAGGTGCCTGAAGTTTATACTTTGCATAGTTTGCAATGACAGTCAGCCTGACCTGATGTTGGAATCAGTTGCCTAAAAAAAGTATGTGGCTAGAAACAGGCCAGCAACCTTCTGTCTTCCTTTCAGGCTTCCAGCTGCATCTCTAGAAAAACACAGATTTCCTGCAGTCCTGTGTTGCCTCTGCCAAGATCGTGCATGTCTCAAGTATCCTAGGGCATCTGGTACCATATTTGCGCACTCAAAGCGCCCTTTGGTAAAACAGTTTATTTCAACAATTTTATTTAGAACATGCTGGAAGATACAACAGTTAAGGAAAGAGGAGAAATAATGAGGTGCATAATTAAACTGGGCTTTTTGATCAGTGCTTTCTAAAACCTAACTAGACATTTGTTATACTTGTAAGCTGTCTTGTTCCCAGTCTTCAGCTCATTTAATCAGATGTAGCTTAACTGCATCTAATACCAAGTGCTACACAGTGATTTTTAAAATAAAAGATCTCAAATTCAGTTTGTAAACTCTGCCTGTACATTTCTTTGAAATCTGTTTATAGTGAAAAGAAATTTGGAAAAACTATTTTTTTTGTGTGTGTTTCATTTAGCAAAGTTAAAATTTTCAGGATTTGATTATCATTTCTACATTCAGCAATTGTAGAGTGTGTCAACAGAGGATGTAAAAGCTGTGTAAACCCTTTTTTCTTACATTTCTCTAGGGTTTTTGACTCAGAGCTGTAAAAACCCAGGAGTGACTCAGCTATGACCGTTCACTCCTCTTTTTGATCTGTTTTATTTCCTTTCACAAAGCAGTTTATTCCCTTTTGTTCCTGGTCAAAGATTTGATCACTCCCTGCACTTCTCTAGACACTTTTCTACTCTTTTGCTTACAAGAGGGAATAATATGTCAGTCTCCCTTGCTTTCTCTTTCATGCACCATGTCATAGGCTGCTCTCCCCTGTGTGGCAGAGAAAGGCTGTGGAAATATAACCTTAAATCAATTTCTAGCAGTCTGCTTACTTCTTTTTTTATTTTTTTCTTTTTCTTTTTCTTTTTTTTTTTTCCCCAAATTTAAATCATGTCCCACATTTCTCTGTTGAATACTCCTTTATTCTTCTGGAAGAATGATTAAGACCATGAAAACAGGGGTTTTGCAATGGATACCTGTGAGAAACACCTGCTATATTTTAGGACAGGTGTAACTCCCTCTTACCAGACAGTCAAGGGCCATCCAGAAATGGGTACCAGTTCAGAAAATATTGTTATAGCAATGTGTCTAGTCAAAGCATTGCCTTAGCAACCCCAGCCTGTGGCTGCTGGCTGCATCTGAAATTAGTGTTCAACTCTGGCCCCCAGGCACAGGGAGGGGCAAGACCTTGTTTCCCACAGGAATGCAAATGGCAGGTGCAACTGGCCACCCACTGACAATATGTACTAGAGCTAGAATAGCCCAAGGGATTTCACAATGAAATACATTCACACAGAGGCTGCTTGAAAAACATTAAGGGATAATACTTCTTCATGGAAGGACAACTGTTAGAATATGAGATGCCCACTCTAGGATTTACAGACATCACTCTATTTAACCTCTGTTGCAGATCAGCTTGGCAGCTTTAGTTTAATCTCAGATATTCTACTGCTTCCCTAAATCTACTCAGTAAGGGTATAAGTATCCCTTACTGGAAAAAAAGAATAAAGTCCGAAAATATCACAGGATTGGAATAGCTTTACTGTAGAAACCAGATTTCTCATTTAAATTGAGGAAATGTTAAATGAGGAAAAGTTAAATTTAGAAGCAACTGAAAGGAAATATACCCTTGCTGTAATGTTAAAGATGACAACTAAAAGATTGTAAAAATGATTCCTATATCTTAAATATAAGATAATTTTAATATTAAATCTTTGCAGATTTTTTTCTAAAAATCAAGGCTTAAAGGACTGCATAATTTATATTCCTGAAAAAATCCATTTGCCCATTTCCATTTGCCATTTTTTCATGAATAATATCTCTTGCTTTCTTATGTTTTAAATACTGGAAAACCTTCAGCTAATAGCGAGAAAGCAACAGTTTGCTTCAAGCTAGTTCTGTCTCGGTCATGTGAGTCCTGATATTTAAAGTATTTTAATCAATATGAAAGAATAACAGATGCTAAGCTCTCCAAATACAATTATATTTACTGTATAAATCTTCTTCAGTACAAGCTAAAAAAAAAAACCAACAAACTTACAGGGCTTCTCTTTGCAAACAAAGATGTTTTCCCCAATGTCATAATTTATTTTCTAATCTCTCTTTTCTGTGAAACCTCTTGCAACACAAAACTTCTTTTCCTGCCCACTTTCTAGCACATCTGTCCAGTCACTCATTCAGCCTTATATGAATCACACATTGACTGTAAATGTACCAAAAAAAAAAAAAAAAAAAAAAAAATTGGAAGTAGGGAAATCTTTCAGTTATCTACACCATTTCTACACTACAACAAGACTTTTCCTTATAATGCTGGTCAGTCTACTTTAAGTGAGCCAGATCATGGAAACTCCTGTGCTTTGATGGACTTAGTCCCTTAAGTTACACAATTTTCCATTAAGAAATATTATTTCAAATTATATTGTCCAATGATTCTTTGTTTTCAAAGAAATGTTTGTTTTAGATATTAATTTGAATAGGAAAAAAATTAATTATGTTCTACTGCAAATAACTGACCATTAATGCCTCTAAAAAAAACCCTATTACATCATACATGGGATTTCTGAATGCACACTAGCTAAAAAACACACCATTGGAAAGCACCCACTTCTGATTTTACCAGTGAGAGCTGTCCAGAAAGGATAAAGGGAAAGGAAAAGTTTGGGAGCTCAAATGAAAAGAAACAGAACCAGCCAGTACTGTTGGATGGATGAAAAGGCTGGATAGCTGTTAGTTTAAAATCAATAATATGTTCAGTCATGTGGTAAGTAGAATTCTATGTGGTTGAATGAGTTATTGATGTGGGAGTTTATTTGTTTTGCTGTATGCAAGGTATCACAAGCCAAACTTCAGTGAAGTGATTAATGTGGCTGAAAAAAAGTCTTGTAGCATCAACTGGGACTTTCTGTTTCAGGATGTTGTCTCTGTCCAGTGATGATGCCAATGAAATAGTGTTAGTAAGAAACACAAATTTCAGACTTACCGCCAAAAATGGGATGAAAGAGAAGTTCTCTAAAAGAAGACTCTACAGTGGGGACTTTTACTCAACCCTTTCAGGCAAAATATGTTTTTAATCCTTTTTTAAAATCTTCCCTGTGATATTAGGGTTTTACAGTTAGATGACAGATGAGGAGTACCAGATACTCGTGATTTATGCTGGAGAATGCTTTCTGAGGCACCCAGGTGCCAGTCTGAAATAGTGAAGAGAGGTTTGTCTTGAGCCTGGACTCTCCCAGAACTCCCAGAACTCATGTGCACAGGAGAAAGAGCCTCCTTTTGTGAGAAGCTGACTTTGCTAGTACTACGGTTTGTACGTTCAACAGAGAGGAAACAGAAATAATTCTGAGCCCTTGTTCTGAATCAAGCAAAGCAGACTGTATTTAAACTCAGCTGAGAAGTGATTGCCATCCTCCTGTTCAGGGGACAGAGTGGTTCACATTCCCATGGGTGAAGACCAGTCCACTACACAGCGCACCTGGTGTCTCTGTGAGTGACAGATGGTGCTCCCATGTCCCTTGAGCATGTATAGTTTTATTGTCAGCATTAATTAAAGATCATGAGCATAATATGGAGAATGATCAGAATGATCATTCCAGCAGCATGTTGCATGTCTTTGGGTATTGTGCTTAGAAATGTCAGTTTTCCAAAAAGACACAGAACAGGAGGAGTTGATGATGTTTCCAAGAGGAACTGAAAGTTGGTTTAACATTATTCACACTTCCTGTAGAGAGCAGATTCTCAGAGCTGCAGTCTGATTTACTTGGAAGATGTTACTTAGTTTTCTCCAAAGAAGATCCCCAGAATGGATCAGGATGTGTTGTATGCTGGTCAGAGGACAGGGCCCAGATGTGTATCAGGGAGTCAAGTTATTTCACATTAATACACATCCAAAGAACATTCTGCACTGCTACTCTTGCACTCCACTAAGGAATTATCAGCTACTTTCACTCTTTTTTCTCCCTTTTTTTTTTTTTTTTTTTTTTTTTTTTTTCTTCATATGAGACAGAGGCAAAACTCCATAATGGCTTTTAAAACTGAGTTAAGGCACTCACCTGCAATGTAGAAGGTAAAGATTCAAGTCCCAGATTTGCATTAGGCAAAGCAGAAATTTGAATTATAGCATCATGT
This sequence comes from Erithacus rubecula, assembly GCF_903797595.1. Lineage (NCBI taxonomy): Eukaryota > Metazoa > Chordata > Aves > Passeriformes > Muscicapidae > Erithacus > Erithacus rubecula. Next base: position 65,358,516 of record NC_136658.1, read on the forward strand.
TGCCTACTAAGTGTTCAATGCCCTACCTACTCTGTTTGTTTTTCTGAGAAGGATTCTCTATTTAAACTGAAAATTTTAGTTCTGCTTGTACGGCAGATTTTCTAATATGTTTTTCATTAAAAACAGTATAAAAATCAGTTTCGCAGTAGTGTCAAACAAAAAATTACTTTGGAAAATACAGCATTTTTTACACATAAACTTTCCCAACTTATTCTTTAAGATACACTTCAGTTTTTATTGAAAAACTGAAATAAATAAAAAAAAAAAGGAAGTTAATTTGATTTGGATTATAATTTTAAATGGAACGGATTTTAAATTTAAATAGAATGGAATTTAAATTTAAATTTAAATGGAATGGAAATAATTGTCTTGCCCTTCCCCTTTACTGAGTGTATGAATAGCTAGGTCCACCAAAGCAGGAGTTTAAAGAAAAAAAATTGACTTCTGTAGAAGCCGCGTATTTTACGATCCATAAATTATTCTTTGTCTGTCTAGTGAATCACTATACACAGACTCACTAGAAAAAAATAGTGTAAATTAATGCCATCCAGTAACAGAGAAATATACGAGATCCTATCTCCTCTTCTATTATCAGAAAATCACAATATATAACAGGCAAATGTGACAGCAATTTCAGAACTTCATGGTTGTTATTTACAGCATATTCTAAACTTTTTTGACAATTTTAGGATACTGCCTAAACAGAGGTTTGAAAGAAATGTGATGGAAAAAGGGATTCTGAGCCAACTATGACCCATTTTAAACTTCAGTATATTTTCTGTGTGCTTGTAGGAAAAAAAATTGTTGTTCTTACTCAAAACCACACCCACTTCAGCCAAACCACTTCTAGCCTAATTAGTTAATAAATGATCTATTAATTCAATTAAGAGTTATCATTTCTAGAAAATTATAAACAGCTTTATCTATTTCCTTGTTGGTTACACCATTAAATGACAGATCTTTGAGGAGAATGCAGTTACAGCCCCCATAAACTTCAATACATTTTATGAGGAATTATAATGAAGTCTATTTTTGGCAGTTACTCTGGAACATCTCAGATTTCTGACTCTCATTTTCTAATTTTGAGGACTTTTTCATGTTCTTTTCACAGCTTATGACAGAATTTTCTAATCAAATATTTATAATGGCATAAAAAGTCTATTATTGTTTAATGATTGTTATATTATTTTTACTCTAATATTAAATAATTAGTATTGTGATTTTTATTTTCTTCCTGACTACTATTCATTATGTATTTATTTACAATACCCTAAATATTACAAAGAAGTAAATTCTAAATTAAGTTCATTAGATTCTGGTTCTTACCTGTCTTTATTTTTAATTTTGACTTTCTTTTATGTCTTTCCAATTGAAAATGTTCATCACAGTCTAAAAGCTGTCATGAGCACTTAACAGTCAAAAGACACAATCAGATCAATCACTTACTGTGGTGATTATCAAGTTGATTTCTTTTGTTTCCCACGATAAGTTGTTCCTCAGAGTTGTGGGCACAATTTGCTAGCCAAAAATGCATCTAGCAATTATGGTACTTGTGAAGGGGCTTTTATATAATAACTTCATATTCCTAAAATACCAAGTTTTATATTCTGATACTTTTCCTATACATGTTGCAGAGGAAGATATGCTTAACAACAGCAAAATGTTTTTTCCAATTATTGCACTAAATTCAGGTGAAACTCAGAGATATTAGTGGTCCTTGATTTAAAACTTGTAAATATATTTTATTTATTCTTTACTGTCTACCATATATACCTCAAAGACCAGGCAGATACTAATTTAAGGGTTTTCTGGATTGTTTTTTTTTTTTTGTTTGTTTGGGTGTTTTGTTGTTGTTATTGCTGTTGCTGTTTTCCTAACAATTTAAATTCCCTTGCACTTTCAAATTAGTCAGCAATATATTTCTTCACAGAAATATATAATTCCAAATAACACTATGTGTTACTATGTGTTTCAATCCTTTCTATTTTCTTTATACTAGCAGATCTCATTAGCAGAGTTTGCAACAATACTTGGACAAATGGAAGAATAATTTTTACTTGTTCAGCTCTGAGTCTCAAGTGGTGCTAAGCATTGCTAAGAATTTCTATTTCCTTGCTTTAGTATTATGCATTAATTAGTACTGGTCACCTTCTTCCAACCACTGAAAGTATTTTGCAGAAGTTTAACCCATGCTATTGCTAGCACTGACCCATCATACATTGTAAGATATCACTGCTTGGACATGGAGTCCCAAAGCAGTATTTTGCATTCCTTATTAGAGCTCATATGATGTTCTCCAAAATTTAAACACTTCCTCTTAAAACTTCCTCCTATCACTCAACAATGCTCTTATTAAATACTATCTCATTAATAAAGTAGTTGAACCCTAAATAAGAACATTTTTGTAAACTAAATTAGTAGATCACAGACTCACAGAGTGGGTGAGGTTGGAAGGCAGCTCTGTTGGTCAGCTGGTCCAGTCTCTTGCTCAACCAGGACTGCATTGAGCCAGTTGCCAACACTCATATCCAGATAGCATTTTTAATATTTCCAAGGACGAAGAATCCATAACTCCCCTGGGAGCCTTGTACATTGGTCAAGGTGCTTGGTGACCAGCAGAGAACAAAAAAACGTCTTTCATTATGTTCAGATTGAACTGCCTATGCTTCAGTTTGTGTCCAGTGTTTCTTGCCTTGTTAAGGAACACCCTGTGAAAAGCCTGTGTCTGTTTTATTTAGTCTCCACTGAGATTCTCCCTGAACTTTACCTGCTCCAGAGTGAATAGTTCCAGCTCTCAACCTTTCCATGTCTCTTCTGTAGTGGTGAGCCTAGGGCTGACCAGAGTACTCCAAGTGTGGCCTCAGCAGTGCTGGGGAGAGGGTTGGCAACTCTCCTTCCAGTGAAGACCCAAAATCCCACCAGCCTTCTTTGCATCATGGGCACATGACTGGCTTGTGTTCAACTTTTTTTTTTATATGATGTTTTCCAGCTTGCTGGCCCACAGCATGCATTTTGGCCTGGAATTATTTCTTCCCAAGATACAGGACTTGGACTCTGCACTTCTTGTTGAACTCCATGAATCCTGAGGACCTGTCAAGGACCCTTGGACAGGAGCAGAAGCCCCAGTCAGATCCACCACTATCCCCAGTTTTATATTATGCTCTTCCCCATCTCAAATTCCTGTCACCAGCCATTTCACTGATTTGTTATTAGAGGGGCACGCCTGGTACTTTTATCACCATGCTCATCAATATCAATATATCAAATACACAAAGTTACTTTAATCTCTGTTTGTCTCTTTGAATTTGATGAGAGTGTATACACTTGGCAGATGATACAGTTTTGGGGTTAGCAAATGTCTGTGTCTGTGTGGATGATAGGTGGCTGCATACTCTCAAGCGCTGCTCACATGCTGTTAATTAAAATTGGGTTTGTACCAGCTCCCCTTTCCTGCAAGATTTACATTGCAGCTTGTGGCTCTCATAATGTCTTCTTCAAATTTGATATAAGTGTATATTTCAAGGACTCTGACTAAACTTTTGCATTTTACATCATAAAAAATATACATTCTCACAATCCATTTACAGAATAGAATAGTGAGACAAAGGAAAAGAAAGATGAGTGATCTCTTATTTTAACTAACTCTAGCCTTTGGAGGGGAATAAAAACCATATTCAAATAGATGCAATAAGGCAAAAAATAAACTTTTGTAGTTATAGTAGTAGTACTTCAAAGTTTCATGTTTCGGATCATATTTACAGATCAAGCAGAATTATCCATTGTAAACAGAAGAAATAGCTCCCAAGATAGAAGTGAAAGAAAAAGAATAAATAAAAGAAGATTTTCCTAATTTATGACACTTTGCTACTGATGCTTACCTGTTTACATGTCACAGTATAGGATTCTGAAATATTCAACATAAAAAGAAAAGGTAAATAATCTGGCATTGGGAGTAAAGTAGTTCAGTTAGGAATGATTAGGGAACTTTGTACCTCAGTCCTCTTCAGTTCTTCCTTGACATCACTATGTTGTGCAAATTTTTCTGCCAAAAGACAATCTTTAAACTTGTTTTTTGCCTCTTTACCACTTACTTGTGTTGTCATGGACAAAAACATCCAAGTGACCTGTCATTCCCTAGGAACTCTGACATCCACTGTGTCAGCTCGGTGCAAGCACAGCTTAAGGTTTGGGGCCAGGGAAACCCAGAGGGATGTCAATTACAGGAGAGCAGAATAGATTTTGTAAGATGGAGACAATAGCAAAATTAGTACTTTCCACACGGGCTTTCCAAAGAAATGCATAATCCTAAAATTAATTGGTTGTCAATGATTACTGAAATTTGTTGGATTTTTTTTTTGCAATTATTAGATTTTTTTATTATTAAAACAGTCGAATAATTGAAATTGATACAACTCTACTAATAACTGAACAAGCAAGTAATTACAAAACTTTTTTCAAGGATGCAAGATAAGTTACAGATGATTTTGATTTTTAACCTTCTCCATATCTGAGTTTAGAAAACTGAACGAAAAATATTTTTGTGAGGCCTGAAACTCAAAGCTTTTACAATGCATGTCCATATTCTCTTTCTCACTTTCATAAGATACTTTCTAAGGCACTTTCAGTTGCTACTTAAATTTTTGGTAACCCAGTCTTGAAATTGGTTCAGTAGCCAGACCTTCCAGGAAATATATTTTTGTCTTGGCAACATCTGGATTTTGCAAGGAAAGCTTTCACATAAAGCCTTTCTGCTGAGACTTGATGGTCTTACATTCTCTTCCTGCTGCCCAAAAAGGCAAACACTCCTCCATACTCCAAATGCAATCTCATGGTGGTGGATCGCAAAATTGCATCTCTGTCACATTTATGTTGATGGTTCTGTGTGACAAAAGCAATGGGCTGTCCTTATGTCAGCTTATTTTATGTGCACCTAGGATGCAAAGGGAAAAATCAGATTTTTATAATAAGATGATCACTTTAGGACCTTGTATAGCTAGTGAGTCTGATTAGACATTTTTTCTGTATAGTTCATTTTGTCTGAGGAATTAATTCTAAAGTTAGAAGACATCCATTTGCAGTTCAGTATTTTCTGAGGTAGACTGTTGGGGAAGATGCCTGTTGCCATGGACACTGGCAAGATACTCCTGAAGGGTTAAAAAAAAAAAAAAAAAAAAAAAAAGATAAAATTGATGGAACTTAGGTACCTCTCCTTTGCAGGTGCCATGTTTTGTTGAAATTTCAAGTATTATACTCCCATAATATCACTTTAAGAATCATTTTAGAATCATACACACTGGTATGCTGCAGATTATGAATATTTTCTCTCAGGTGTTACCAGTTATCCATAATACGTCATATAAAGTCTCCTTGTACACAATCTAAGAAATATGAGCCTGCACTCCTACAAATATGTGCATAATGTGTGTGTATATGTATGTATGCATACATTTATATGTGCATGTATGTATATGCACATATATACTTATATCCTAAAGCCTATAAAATCCAAAATATGTGTTCATACTCAAAGCATAATTGCTTAATTTTTAAACTGAAACAAGCAAATAATTAAAAAAATAAATGCCATAAAGACATTTTATTTTTAATTAAATAATGTCAGCTAAATATTACCTCATAGCTATCATTCAAGTTTACAGCAGAACTCTTTTTTAATGTGTCTTATCTGATTGTTTATGTTTGCTTTTATTGCACATATCTCTTTGATCTCTAACCAGCTATAATTATGATGTTTTCAACATGTTTTATGTTTTTATAACTGCTGTGCTCCATCAGATTTGGTACTTATACTGTCAGCTTCAGGCTTTTTATGTTCTTTCATCTTTGTTGCGGGTGGCCTTTGTTTATGGAATCTAATATTAACATTCAAGTGCATATTTCAAAGGAAATGGACCACAAGATGTCAAACATGCATTCACTTTATAATTTATCCATATTAAACATTTTTTGTTACAGAAGTGCACAGTAAGTACCTAATTGATATGGTCTTTTTTTTCTTCTCTAATGGTTGTTATTTACTGCTGTACTTAGATGGGCATGCAGTAATCATACAGTGGAGGCTTTGCACCTACAAACATGATCATAAATTCAGTTTTCCTTTTGATGCTTTTGTTTTCTTTGTATCCTATTTAGTTGTTTGTATTTGGTGTTTGTTTTCTTTACAGTTCTCAAGAGGTAGAATTTAGAGCCTGTGATGTTCCTTGGACTGGTCTTGAAATGATAATTGACTTTTGCTCTGTCTGTCCACTTGCCTTTTCCCTATCTCTCAATGTGGAAAAATCTCAATAGTGAAAAAGAATATTTTATGAAATCTTTTAAACTTGATTTCAATAAAATTTGTGTAAAATATAATGTCCCCTAAAATACAGACAATAACCTAGAGACTTGTAGGTGTGGACTGTCTAATTAATACTTGAAATAAAATTTATCATCATAAATAAGAAAATACATATTACTTAGTATGCATATTCAGTAGGCATGTTATTTTCTAGCTAAAGAAAGAAGCTATTACAAATAGACAAGTCTAATTCCAACCCAAATTATCAGGAAGGAAGAAATGTATTTCACTCACCAAATATGAAGGTCAAGGAGTCATTTATTCCAAAATTGATATATGGGGTCAATTACTGCCATAATCATGCCTGAGCCTATTGAGGCACTCCATTACATTTAGAGTAACAGCATGAGTGCTGTGAGGAAGAACTTGACAACAGACTTATAAAATGGTAACTGTAATTATATACAGAACTTCAACACAATTGTGAGTAGCATTGAATGAAAATTTCAGTGAGCTAAGTTAACAGAACAAATCTCAGAGGAAAAGAGAACAGTGTAAATACAAGGTTGATTTAGCAGCCCCTCCTGAAAGACCTTACTAATTCCCAGATGAACAAGTTTCACTTTTCCTGGTAATTAAAAGAGGAATTATGTAGCATCTTTTTAGTGGTACATTTGTCTCATAGAATCCTCTAGTATTGGAGGTAAAGTGCAGAGGCAACAAGGATTGTCTCGAATTTTTTTATATATAAATTCATGACTTCCTGCAAATACACATACTAATTTGGACACTCTTTTCTGCACAAAAAGGAAAGTAAAGAAAATTCAATTTTATAAGCACATAAGCACATATCTTTTATTTTTAAAGTATAATTATTTATATATTTTTGTAAGCAAAACTCAGGAAACCCCTTCTTCACTCAAGAGAAAGTATAAAACAATCATTAGTAATGATAATATATAAAATATACTGAAATAGTATTATAGACTAGCAGAGTACTGTAGCTGGAGTAGGTAGATGTTAGCATCTCAAATTTAATTTGCTCTTTTGTATGTAATTTTGGAAATTGATAAAAAGCAGACAGAGAACATTGCTTTTAAAGCAATTTATTTTTTAAGACCATTTTTTCTGCTGGTATTTTTCTTCTCTTTGTTTTTCCACACAAAACTAGTAGATCCCCCTTCAATACCAATTTAGCAGAACCTGGGCATCTTTTTTTGCAGTTGTTTTCTGCAGACATATAGTAAGGATTTTCTTAGTATATTCTTCCATTTTGTTATTTTATTCAGCATCTAAACTTTTTCTTCAATATTTAAATGGTATTTTAGGATCATCACATAGGTCGGTAAAAAGTGTAATGTTTCAAACTCAGAGCATGCTGTGCAAGCAGGGAAATTACAGTTTTCTCAAACATGGAAATTGAGGCAAGGAGATGTCTGATTAATGACAGAAATCACTCCAAGAGTTATTCACATGCTTAACAGAAGTTGTGTGTTTTTCCTTCCCATCACTTTCCTGTAAGCAGCAGACTTTTTCTTAGAAGTAGCTCAATTCCAATATGGCCTATAAAGAAACCAAAATTATGAAAAGAGAAATCCGAAAATTATAAGGAAGGGATGCATTGGGTAATCAAACTTCAAACAGCTCTATTCATTTTTGGCATTGTTCTATCTATGTTGTCTCTTACATGATGTAAAACATTTTATTATGCAGAATTAACACTGGGAAATGTCTTAATAGCCAATCAGATTGTATTTAGTGATCATCTCTAAATTTAACGAGGGTATCATTCTGTAGCTCTGAAAGTCTAGTTTAGTTCATTTTACTACTTTTATCATAGCAATTACATCAACCTAAACAACAATTAGGTGACTCAACACACAGTAGGCAAATTAGTAACTTCCGTTAAAGTAGGTTTATGGCCCTCTAGAGCAAGACTTTTGAGTAGCAAACTGCACAGAGACCAAATTCTGAGACTTCTTTCTAGTAAAATTTTATTGTACACTCTCTCTGGTATTTCACTCTATACTACAAACATAAATCAAAATAATTCTGTGATATGGGTTTACAGTGTCAGTTTCTGACATGGTTATTACTTTGAGTTCTGATTCCTTTCAGCTGTTCCTTTTTATTAAGATTGCAATGTAGACTGACAGTTTACCCTGAGGATTTTTTTTTTCTTTCTTTTCAGGAATTGCTACTAGAGGCTCTGTTTTTTGTTTTGTTTTGTTTTCCAGTTTACAAACAGCAAACTGACTATGTCTGAATCTGTATGCATTGTACTGCAGAACATAAAGCAATCCCTCATGTACCAGAGCAAAGTGTTTGCATATGTTCTTTCAGAATCATTCATTCAGCACCAATGTGTTGCACCATCCTAGGATGAATTTCAGTGATATATTTCCTCTCTGGGATTTTAGAGCCCCAATTTTGTCTCTTTCTGGCTGATCACTTCCAGTTGAATATCCCAGTTTGCTGCTACCTTAGTTGCACTGACACAATTGTTAGCAGAGCTGTACTGTAAATAAACTCACTAAAATAATTTGGGTTAAAAAGGGAAAAAAAACCAACAAAAAAACCAACAAAAAAGATCAGATTTTATTTTAAAACTGATCATTTGGAGATTTTGTACCAAAAGTCTACTAATTACAGCATAACAAGGGCCACTGAGCTACTTTAGGGAGGAGGGAAGGAGGCCTGAGGTAGAAGTGTGGGTAGAAATTTGTTACCTATTTTTTCAGCCAAGAAACAATAAAACATCTGCTTGTGGCAAGGGAGGAGGAAGGCTGTAGGCCATTTTATCAGGTATTGAACAAGAACATTTCCTTTACATCATTATTTTTAGTGAAATGGATAATGCAATTTCCATTTGTTATGCTTAGAAATACAACTCATTGCAACAGTAGCACAAGTCTTGCCAAGAGAGTCACATCACATGCATAGACAAGCCATTTATCTGTTTCAGAATTAGCATGGTCTTTAAATATAATTTAATGAAGAGCACATTTTGATCAAGTAAAATTCTTTACTTTTCAGCTTTCAAGAAGGTCATTAGGAGTATGAAGAGCTGGAATTACTCATCACCAGGGTACTTTTTTCTCTCTGTGGTCAACACACAGGAAATAGGAGGTCTGGAGCTTTAAAAGTAGTACAGCATCCCCCTACCAATTGTAGGCATCTTAATTCATAGCTGACATTTTTCAAAACTAATGAGTGCATCCCAGCAGTGAAGTTATTAATCTTTCTTTGCAACAGATCAATTTAATAACTTATTCAATTGAATTACATACTGCAGATATAACAGAGCAAGCGTTTCAAGACTCCTACTCTGAATCACTGTGTACAATTGCTACATTTCCAAATGAGATGAAGCACAGCCTTCACTGGTCAGATTCATCATGGCTAGGTTCTTGCAGCCACATCCATTTTGATTCTCTTTGTCTACTAAAAAAAAGATTTTCAGTTAAGCTGGAGCACTGGATCCCTGATCCTCAACCCTGTTCTAAAGCTTGCTTAGTTAGTTATTTAGGACTACTCCTTTTTGCCCTCTCCAAGCCACATGTGCTTTAGAAGAGAGCAGTACAAGGAAGTAAAAACCTAAGCTAATCTCATTAGGATGCTCATTATTTTATTATTTTTATTTTTATTTGCTTTAGCGTTTTGGTTTGGTTTGGTTTTGGTTTTGGTTTGGTTTGTTTTAAATGAAACAACATAGGCAGAGCCTGTTAGGCTTCTGTTTTCTGCCAATCCTTGCTTTAGGATGAAGACTGCTGTTCAGCAACTAAGGCATGACTTGCTGTAGTGAGCAATTTACTTTATATGCCTAACAGTAGGAAAGGATTCCCAGCTGAGGCTTGTGAGAGAGCTGTATAGCCTTGGGTTTGAATAGGGAACACTAACTCAAATCCCTTCAGTCTTTCTGGATTTTTCATGCCCTGCTCTGGTCCTGGCTAGCTTAGCTGTCTTCCTGGCTTCACTGACAGTCTTCTAAAAATGCATTTCTAAACATTTCATGAAAACTGTGTGCTCATATTGACAAAGATTCTCTGATAACAGAGACTGCTTGGGGAAAGTGTTGAAAACACTCAAAAAAAGTGTCTCCTGCATGCTCTAAAAGTAGACATCAGGTTTACAGGCATCCTTAACATATTCTCTTCCATTTATTGTTTCTGTTTTCTTTAATAAAAATTAGTCATTACGATTAAAATGAGCCAGGCACAAATCAATCTTTTCACTATGTCTTAACCAAGAATTTCTTTCTCAAGTAAAACTAAAGATATTAATCTCATGTATTTTAAGGACCAAATTAAAAACTGCATGGTAGAAGGGTAACATTCTTAAGATCTCTCTGTAGAAGTGAAAAGTTGTGAGTTTTCTGTTCTGAAACTCCTTCTAATTGTTCTCTTTAGAGATCATATAAAAAATATAAGTTAGGCATGGTATTTGAGGACACTACTAATGTTCCTCCTATTTCACAATTACTTTTCCATATCTTTAAAATAAATGAAATAAAATGTAGTGGAACATGAATTTTCTTCCACTTAAATACTTTTAGTTTACAATAGTTTGTCTGGCCTTGGAACTAATGAATAAAGAAAAAAAAAAATAAAGCTTAAGGACACCAGGATTTATTTCAAAGAAATAGAGAATTTAAAATATATGAAAAATGTGAAAAAAAACCCACAACCATCTGGAAATCATCCTAGATAAATGGCTCTAGGTGACCCAGCTCAAGCAAAGTTGTCGGACAAGATGATCTCCAGAGGTCCTTTACAATCTCAAATGTTCTATGATTCTTTGCCATCAATTAAAAAATAAATTAGTGTGAGACAAATAGCACAGTCCAAGGACATGGAGTAAAATGAGCTCTCATACTTTTAAAAAATATCTTGAAATGCAAATTAATTAAGAGTGGGTTTAAACTGATTTAACTGCCCACCTCATCCCTACCTAATGCTAATATAAAACCTATAGAAAATGGTTTATGTAGAGATGGTTGTCAAATCTGGAATTTAAAGCAAAACTAACTATTTGGGTAGAATTATATTGTGAAAAGTCACTTAGCTCAAGGACGAAATTTCCATTCAAAAGAGAATTTCCATTCTTCAAAGAGAAATGTATCCCTCAACCACTTTGTCAGTTCAGAACATCTATTAATCTGGTGGTCATTTACATACACCTGAGATAAAAGAAACTCAGATTCAAGTCCCAGCTCTAATTAATGACTAACTCAATCAAATAGAACACCTGCAAAAGCCAAAATTAAGGGAGATCACACAAAGAGTCTTACATCAGTATAATTTCACAGACTTCAAGAAAAGTAATTCTTAATTTCAGTGATGTATGATGAGAAGTAGCTTGTTGGTCATAAAAAGTGAGTTAGCATGGACTAACTATTTGCATATATGATATGGGCAGAGAATCGCATCACCCCAGATTGTAGTAATAAATAAATATATAAATATGTGCACTGTTTCAATTGAAACTATAATAAAACTTTGCAAAAAATGTGCTTATAAATCACATTATCAAAAATAAATGTAAGTGTGCTTATAATCTTTCAACTCGTGCATTTCTATTTCTGGCAGTGAATGTCGTGTCATGTGGCCTGTCAATATTAGCCTGTGGCTAACCATGTACATTTTTTTTTTTCATTATTAACAATTTCACTAATGATCAGGCATTTGGTGAGTTCAGAGAATGCTTTTCTATGTGCTTCTCACCCACTTTGCACATGAAATTTTCAGAAAACATTTATTTCATTTTAGTACAGTAAAAGAATAAAATATTCATAAGACTGGAAAACTTTTTTGACAACTTCTGACTATGTGGCAACAGTCTCATTTACAAGCTACCTGTAATAATTACTACTCCTTTTATTGAAATGTTCTTTAAAAGCAATTTTCTATTCAACACCTTGGGTAATTACAGTGGGAAATGATTGATAACATCAGTTGATATTAAATATTGTACTGCTAATCACCATGCAATCTTGCATGCAGTTATTCATTAGTTACTTCTTTAATTTGAATGGCTGACAATTTACACGGAATGCTTCAGTTATATGAATTACCATATTTTTATTCTCAAGAGAAGGCCTGCACTTCATTAGAACAGAATCATTCACATTGCTTTTCTTTCATTTTCAAGAGTGAAGTACTTTGATTTGAAAGTTCTGCAGCTGTAATCTGGCAAGATATTAAGCTCTTCACTGTCAAATAACACTATGCAATGCTTGTACAGCACAAAGGCACTTCTAGAATAAACAAAGTCACATTGGTATGGACTATTTTGATGCTAATAAACAGCTGGTTTTGGACTCCAAGTGAACCTTGTGCTTCTGTCCAACATTCTGGGGAAAGATGCCATGCCCCCAAATGTGTTCATACTATTAGCTGACTGCTAGAGTGGCTGTAGATGTCATTTACTTTGTAAACTGCTCCACTTTATCACCCAGGGCAGATCATAATGTTTTAACACTTAGACTTATATGTGAGTCAGACATTTAAATCTGATGAGTCTTCCAAAAAGAACATAAATACTAAATCTAGTAAATCAGTTTTATTAATGAGAGTTAAAATTATTTTGGAAGTAACTCCTAGTAATTTGGTTTAGACAGTATATTCCTTGTGAAATATGGAACCATCTGTTGTATGGAATCTCATTATGTGATAATGCAGTGACACAGACTGTATAAAATCTCAGCTTAAAAATCTTGTTTCTATTTCAGGGTCAACGTGAAGGTATTTGCTCATGAACACAAGTAACCAGAAAACAGAGGAAATACCTACAGTTTTGCATTACACACTTTCTTACACAAAAATTGTTCTCTGGGAGCACCAGTTTTATGGTCCCCTGAAAGTCAACCCACATCTCAGCTCCTGCTAATGCTGTTTCACAGCCCATAAGTGCTTGCTTCCTGTTCTCCCTGTTACACAAGAGCTAAACCTTTCACTGCCCTCCTTGCTGTCCTCCCCCCACTTGCCCACACTGCCCTTTTCTCTTTACACTCTCACTAATTTACAATATGAAGTCAGACTCAGAATGCTTGTTCCCAATCTGAATTCAGCTTGAAGTTTTCTTCCCCTGTTTTCTATCACCTTTGTGGGCCTGGATTTCCTGTTACCTGTTCCTACAAACTCTACATGCCTCAGAAAGAAAACCTCATCAAGAGTTTCAAGGAGGATATTTTGGAGAAATGTGCTTTGCTCAGCTATGACAATAACAATTCATCTTAGATCAACTTCAGACTCTTTGCACTCAAATGTTATTAGTTAGTATTTTCATGTCACAGTTTGTATATATGTGGTTCACACAATCGAAATTTTAGAGTGATGAGGCAACTATTCCAAATAAGTCAATATGAGGTATTGATTCAATGCCTTCTGAGAAATTCCAAGCTTTTTTACTTATTTATATGAGCATACCTATATCTGCGATGTAAAGGTGATATTAGTATGATAATTTTAAATTCTTTTGTTATTCTGACTCGTATTCTACCTATACACAATGAAAATATTCTTGAGATTAAATCATCAGGGTAGTATTAAATATACCCCTCATTAATAATACTTAATTTATTTTATTCTCTTAATTCAAATTTGGCAAATGAATTTTACTCTGCCACACAATGTGGCAGGAATCTCCTAACTATTAGCAAGTTCAGTGCTGTAAAAATCACATGACCCATCAGAAATAAAAATGGAAATTTCATTTTAGTGAAAGGCTGAGATTTCTATTTTTATGGTAGAACATAAAACTTCTTACTAGTTCTCTTACTTCATGGTACTTCATTTAAAAATTCATATTCTTATGTGCACAGATAGAATTTTATGGACTTTTTAATTAATTTTTACAGTTTCTCATTAGTGTCTTCTACTCCTATATATTTGGAATTGCTAGCATTGAGACTAGAATAGCAGCAGCAGGATCTGGTATAATTCTGCTTCTCCACACATCTCAGTATTAAGTAGCAATAGCTCCCCCAGGGTCTCATCAGAACCACAGAGATGTGCCCAGAGGAGCATCCAGTGACTCCACTCTACATCCCTTTCCTATCAGTCTCTGATGAACTCCTTTGATAAGAAAACTTTAGTGCACTTACACGAATTTTTGTTCTAAAAGGTGTTTAGGTGTGGTGGTTTTGCTTCCTTGATTCACACATTTCTCTAAATTGGGGTTTGTGAGCCTACACTCTCTGAGTTCTCCCTCTCTGGCATCTCCTTCAGCCTCTCCTAAAAGGCTCTTCTTTTCTCAGTCCTCATTTCCTGGCTAGTTGTGCACAGGACAGCATTTTCCAGATAGAAGTTACCTTTTAAGACTTCAAAAAATGAAAATCTGTAGAAAATTTGTTAGGCAAACACTCCAGCTAAATTGCCCCATTTTATATTTTACTGTGAGTATCCTGAAAAAAATTGTACTTCTTTCAAATGGTTGAACTTCTGACCCTCAAGAGTTTGCATAAATAGTGAAAGTTCAACCCATGAACTTTTCCTGAAAAAAAGAGAGTATAGACACTACTTTGAGCGACCTTAAATCTAAAATTTAATTTTTCAGAAATAGCATTTCATTTTGGATTGAATTTTTTTTTTTTTTTTTTTTTTTTTTTAATCTTAGAAGCTCTATGCAAAGAACTCTGCCTGGAAAAATCAAAAACAAAAGCAAAAAAAAAAAAAATTAAAAAAAATCCCCCACACAAAAAATCAAAACAAAAATGAAAAAAAAAACAAACCCAAACAAAATGAGACAAAAAAACCCAAAACCCAAAACCAAAAAAAGAAACCAAACAAAAAAAACCAAACAAACAAAAAAAACAAAAAACAAGCAAAAACAAAAAAAAAAAACAAAAAAAAACCAGAAAGAAAAGCAACAGAAATAAAATAAATAAAAAAAGTCGAGTCTGGGTGATTATAATTGATTTATCTGAGAAAAACAGTGCTAATATTTGGGCAAAATGAGAAGTTAAATTTGAAATATTTCACAGGCCATTTGAGATTAAGAAACATTTTATGTTACTAAAAGCATTTAATATTTTAACCACTCTTTTCAATAGAAATATTTTTATTTTGTTCATAAATATTTTCCTATTTTATTATTTTATAATCTGCTTGTGACAACACTAGGAAGAAAAATAAATGAGGTGTTCAGGTTTCTATGGTTCTGTAAAAAGATATGCATCCCAAACCATATAACTTTTGTGTTTTTGTTTTTTTTACTCGTCATTTATCATTTACGTTTATTTAGGTTGTAAAACGTACTTAAAATAAGGAGAAGTGAAAAATCACATAAACTTTTAAAAAACTACATTCAAATATTACTCTATGGTTTTGGGGGCTGCTTGTTGGTGTTTGGATTTTTTTCTCCTGGCAGCTGCTTGCTTGCTTTGGTTTGCAATGTTGTTCACAACTCTCAGTCACCAATATATATAAAGATCCACCAATATATATAAAGAAAATATAAGTTTCCTTTTGTTAGTAGCAAATAAGGAATTCAACATAGGAATTCCAGGACAATCTGACTTCTACATTAAAAAAAAAAAAAAAAAAAAAAAAAAAAATTCCTCTCTTCCTGCAAGTGCTACCAACAGGAAGAGACAGATTCTGCTGTTTTATAGCTAAGTCATGTTTCAAAAATTTTTATTCTTCCTCTAACCAGGTAGCTGCAACAGGATCTTCCAGGGCACTATTGTTTCTTTATATTTTATTGTCCTGTTTGGATTATATCACGAATCTGACAAATCAAACCTTGTCCTCTTCATTTCAGGATTATTAAGATAGAAGTATCCTAAAATTGCAGAATCCTCTCACAATTTTCTGGTGAACAAGTCCAACACTAGAACATGACTGGGAAGGTTTCCTGAGAAATCATGGACTGAAAACACAACTTCAAGAGGAAAGAACAACTGAGTGTGGTTTGAAGAGTTTATGTAGTTTATGCCATCTCTGGTCTGTTCTGTTCTGGTGACTGAAGAGTTACATGATTTTAACATATTAACCTTATTCATAAAACTTTAAACACTTTAATTCCTGCTTGACCTATACACTTCTCTTTCTGTCCTTGTCCTTCTGTCCTTCTGTCATTCTATTGATCTCAGGGGTGCTTGGGCTACTTTTCATTTTTGTGTTTGCTTAGCACTTAAAATTATTAAATGCTTCTTTAAAACATGCTCATTCATATAGCTATATAAAAAGAAGACCTTTTTCTACTAGTAGCACTATTATTTCAGTCTGAAGGAGAAAAAAAAAAAATAGAGGACTATCATGGTGAAATCTTTTTTCATCGTCTTTATTTTTTTTCCCCAAGACAGAATTACAATTCTTTTTTACTTTTTACTTATGTGATAGCTAGCACTCCAAGGAAAATATGGCATCAAACAATTTATGTGAAATTATTAGTACTTTTTATGTGGTTTACTGGACAAAGTGAATGGCATATTGTCCCTAATATTTAATCTTTTAGATTATAGTCTTTGAAATATAATACTTTTTTTTTTTTAATAGACATGCATTTCAAATAGCTCATTGAACTTAAATTTCCTTGTTAAACTTTCATTAAATTCCAGATACTTTTACAACTGTGTTCAACATTGAAGAGAAATAATAAAAGTGGGATAAAAAGGAAGAAAACTGAAGAAAATCAGAAATTAGCAATGAATTCTTTTTATCTGTAGTTGCATTACCTCAGAAGGACTTCAGCAAATCTTATACTTGACCAAATCTAACTTGTCACTGCTTCAAGCTTGGTATATGCAATGATTCTATACTTCTGGGGTCTTATAAATTTATTTTATCCCCTCTATCTTGACAGCTTTTTGAAAATTTATATCTCCTTATTTTCTTATTCTAAATTGTTCTCTATGTTTTCAGGCTGCTCTTTAGTATTGCTAAGTAGCATGAAAGAGATTCAAACCCCTCTACATATTTGCATATTTTCTTCTTTTCCCAATAATGTATGAACACTATGAATATAGTGTTCAGGAATCTGAGGTGTTAATAATCCTGCTTTGAATGAGAATTAAGACCAGGTGTGTACCTCTCTCCAGAGAACTGCTGGCAATTCACTTCTTACCTTCCTTGGTGGGTGTCTGTCTAGTCCTGAATTACTTCTGAAGAAGACTGCTAATCCTTTCACAATGGCTGGTATGAAATAACAAGAAAAAGTATTAGACTTGACTAGATCAGAATGATGAGTCTCATTTTCTCTTGTGACCCATTCATGATCTGAATTTAATCTGAATTAAAGGGTAGTATATTAGTCTACAGAATCAGCAAAATCCTGGTGCTTGCTGCTCTGAAGTTTTACAATTACACATCAAGCTATTCATTGAATTCAGTCTTACAGTTCTAAAGCTTTCTTAATTTGGGCTCCAGACTTTGTTTGAGAATTTCTAGATGTACATGGCATTCCTATCTATTTTGATCCACAAATAAAACTCTGTCTCCTAATATGATTCTATGGGCTTCAACAGAAATCTTAAAAAAATGTGCATTTAGAGAAGATTTAGAGGTAAGGATATCATAAATCATTCCAGTTCCTGTTTGTATATGTCTGTACTGTGTTGTGACCAGCCCACATCTTTTCTAAGACAAATTGCCGAGATCTGATGAGAACTAAATTACTTTGTAAAAACTAGCCCTTCTTTTCTTCCTGAGCATTTTTGTCAATGTCTACAAACAAATACTTAATATGCAAGAAAGAGATTGAAATTCACATTTTACCAGCAATCTTCTACCAAGTGAAACTTGTCTGCGTGATCAGAAATAACATAATTTAAGACAAAAGATAAGAAGACAGAAGATTCAGGATATCATAGTCTGTTAGAAAAACAGACTGCAGTTTCCTAACTCTTGTTCAAATCTTGTGCACTATTTGGTTACTCACACCCTTCAGTATAGCAGGGAGCTGGTACCTGCATAATGATCATGTAACTATGGCAAATACCTGCCTGGCTACCTAGGTTGAAACACATCTTTTTAAACAATGTACACAGAAGGGTTAAGATAGAGAAATCTGAAGAGTTTGAATCTAAGCTAACTACAGTCATCTCAGCCCTGTTTCATGAAACTCTCATATTAAACCATGTGCTTGAGGAAACTGCATTTCAGCAGAGCCTGTTACACTCAGCACAGCTCTGTCATATAGGACTGACCTAATTCACACTGCTTCTTTACAGCATTTTCCAGTTCTTTGGAGGAGGTGAGGATTTTCCATTCATGACTGTGAGAAAAACAACATCCAAGATAAACAGAATAATTATTGAAAAAGGCAAAGAATGAGAACTATTCCCCCAGTGGATGATGTTTGCTTAGAAAAAGCAAAGTGGTCCAACTACCACCATTTTTCTCTCTTTGTATTTCATATTGCATACGCAGGTTTGATTCTAAACCAGAGACTGACAGGATTTGAATAGTGTCTGTGGACTGGCATTACCTTGCACATAATTAATAGATACCTCTGTTTACCTTATTAATACAACAAATGGTGTATTTCAACCAATGTGCCACCACCTGCTGCTTAGTCAAATATGCAGTTGCAAGTTCATCTGAAATAAAACAATCTCTGTTCATGAGAGCACCCTGCCATGAATTGCATCTGTCTTCATCTTAAAAAAGAAAAAAAAAAAGATGACTACTTAACCAACATGGGACACATGTTTAGGAAATTAAATTAGCTATACCCTTACATAGAACTTTTTCTTTTGAAGAAAGAAAAGAATAAAGCTAAGCATCAGATGAATAAAATCAATATGAAATTAAATATCAGCTCAAAATGATAAATTATAAATATTTCCTTCCCATATTCATACTTCTCAGTGGGCTCCCTTTCAAAATTAAAGTCCAAATAAAAAACTACTGAAATAGAGAAGAAAAATGAATACCTTGTGAATAGTAAAAACTATGATATGGCATGTCATCTGAGAAGGAAACAATAACTGTATATTCATGTGATAAGAACAATATCTTTATATTTATGAACTGAGAAAAATGATTGAAAACAATGTCTTACCATGTTTTCAATAGGCAACTGTCATCTTGTATAAAAGTAGTATAATTTGTGACAGTTGCAATACAGGCTACATTTTTTATTTCTTTTGAAAAAAAATCTACAGAACAAAGCATAGCTATGATTTGCTGCCTACCTGTTCTTAATTATAATACCAAGCTCTATAATAAATCACAAGGAAAAAGAATTAATATCCTAAGGCAGATTTTAGCAGTCCCTGCTTCTTTCACATGCTTATGCTGTTGAATGCTGAGAGGAACAGAGAATGGCTATGATTTTCTTGGAATTCTGAAAATTGTACATTTCAACTTCCCTGCTCAAACAGGGTCATCTTGAGCAGTTTCTCAGAGCTTTGCCCAGTCAGGTTTTCAACATTGCCCAGGGAGGAACACTTAGATCAATGAGCAACCTGCCCAGAGTTTAATCACCTGCCCCCAATACAATGTTCACTATGTCCTAATCCACAGCATGTAAACTTGAATAATCTTACTTAAAGACACTGAAGGTCACTTATGCTAGTTCCAGTTCACGGGTGATACTTACCCTTTGAAACACAATTGAAGTTAATTTATAATCACAAAAAACTTCTGAGTGGGACAAAAAATAGCTGTAAAACATAAAGATAATTCTAATAATTACATTCCTGTTTTCTTAAAGCTGTAATAGATGTCTGTCTATTTACTTCCCCACTCTTCCCCAAGCTTTTTTTTTTTTTCCTCTGAGTTCTCTTCTGTCCTCATTCTTCATTGTACTTTATCACTCTCCCTCTTTGTTGAACAGCTCTCTGTCTTTCAATTGTCATTGTCATGATGGGCATTTTGAAAGAATTTTACAGAAAGGATTTGCTTCACAATATTTCCTAAGCTGTGTGGATATGTACATGTCAGAATGATGTCTCTTGCTGTCATTCCTCTGCCACTGCTGTGTCCTATAGCTTAAGATTTAACTCCTCCAAACTGAGTTTTCCTATTTATTCTATTCATGGTCTATTATCACATCTCCTTGATATTTTTTCCTAACTTTTTTTCTGCTTTGCGTATATTTGAATGAAAAATTAATGTAAAAATTTCCTCACTCCTATCATAGTTCTTCAACTGATTGTATTCTCTTCTCACCACTTTCATTGCACATCAGACATAAAAGCACAGCAAGGAAATCTATTTCTTACAGATACATCAAATGCTTCAAACTATCTCTTCCATTTAATACACAGTGCAGGGGGTTTGAACTCTTCAGCTTCCCAGGAGAACTATGCAGAAACTCTGCATAATGCTTCACAAGTGTGGTAGTACAAGTAACATAGCAGTTCTCTGCTCCTTAAAGTTTCAAAATGTTCTGTTTCTCTCCCAAGTCTTATTCAAGAAACATAGTTGTGGATTGGTTGGTTGTTTCTTTTCCAGCTGTAGGGGGATATGGGGGCAGAGGGGTCTGTGGAGAAGGAGAAAAATAGCTCTTGTTTTTTTTAGTGTATTTGTGCATAAATGTACTTTGGGCATATTTTTTGACCTTAGAGATATTTTCACTCTGCTTTTGTTCCACTATGACCTTTCTTCTGTCTACCCTATTCCTCTTCAGTCAATCCTTTTTTCCCTCATTGTAAAAGAAATTCAGATTGTGTGGGATAAAATTCAGCTGATTCCAGTTAATACCTTAAACTTAAGGTACTAATTAAATTAAATTGTTGAAATGGGGTCTTTTCCAGTTGTCTGTGCATGAAAAGGGCAGATATTACAAAGCTTACCAAGCTCATTACAGTTCTTCTGTACTTCCTTACAAAATATTGGTCTATCTCTTACACAAAAATATTATTAGTTTCCTCAAAGTATTTTTTGCATTTATTTTCCAAAAGCTGTACACTGAATCTGAGCAAACTATCCTGTACCCCTCTGTAATTGATGAAAAAAAAAAAAATTCATACAACCTGAGGACATTTGAGATGACAATCCCTGCAACTGTTTCCCTACTCTTCATTAAATACCTGGGCTGGTTTGACAGGGAGGTTGAACTACTACATGGCTAAAGCTAAATGAGATAAATTTCATGTTTATTATACCTAGACACAATACTGCCATTCATCATTTCCTGTTTTTTACACTGTGAGTCTGGGTCATTCCTCAGCAAATTTCACTGCATAATACCCATTGTGAGAAAAAAATAGTAGATAGATAGATAGACAAATAGGCAGATATAAAATATACATGTGTAAAAGCACAAGAGAAATGTAATCCATTTTTCATTCAACCTGTTTCTTGCCAAGCTGGACTTTATACTTATTAAAATCCAACAAAGCAAAATAATGATTTTCTCAATGTTGTCCTAATCCTGCAATCCTTATAGACTTCAAACTTCTGTTAGTTTCAATCAGCTAAGGTATTGCAAATAAGAAGATGAAGAGCATCCTGTCCTTTTCAGAGTCTACTGACTGTCTCACATGAGAAGTAGGTCTAGTTTCTTGCATGTTATTTTTTGTTGTATATTGTAGTTCAATCAATCTGGCATAAGATCATGGACTGAAATGAAAAATTCTAGTTTAAGTGGATACAAATTTGAAACAATCTCCTTTAAACAGCACATCATCCACTGGAGAACTTTGTTCCAGTGTTTTGTTTTCTCCATAAATAGCAGGTTTTTTTTGTAAACCAAGCAGGTTAACTCCAACAGATAATCTGTGATGCATATCTTATCTATAAAAATAACCACCTGTATGGGACCTTAGTACTATCTGTCATCCAAATAATCTCGACACAAAAAAATTACTGCTGTAGTGAGACATGTAGAAGTGGACAAAAAGGGGAAGAAGCAACTTCTCATGCATGAAATTAAATTTTTCTACAAGAAATAAATAATGTGTCCTATGTGCAATATCTCAATTTAATTATCTAGTCATAATCAAACCAAACAGGAAAAAATGCTGTAGCTTTATATTCTTTACAGAGAATTCAGGTTTAGAAAGATATTTTTACTTAGACTGACTTGGCTCTTAATAGTGAAATGCTGGGGAGTTTACAATTTAATTAAAGAAGAAATCTTGAAAGTAAGTGGGAAATATATAATACCTCGTAAAGCAGACAACAGTTCCCAAAATATTCATGATACTTTGCAATGCCTTAGCAGTGTTCTATCAGTCATGTTGCCTTTATACCATTCTTAAAAGGAAAGTATTGAGTTTTTAATGAGAATAATACAATTTGCTTCTGTGGCATCTTCTTCTAACATAATCAACACATTTTACTCCAGATGCAAACAAAAGACCATCCATAAGATGCCAATGATATTTTGTAAGGAAGTGACACTTGAGAGGATGTTTAAAGAGAGTTTAAAGAGGGGTTTTTTTTTTAAAAAAAATTCTGGGACACATGTGAATTCTGAAATTTATATAGTTTGGGAGACCAGATTCTGAGGATTTTGCATTGAACATTTAATATTAAAATATTAAAGCAGTGGAAATCTTTACTACAGTGGCACATTTACTTTGAACATTTTTGGACATCATCTATGCTTTCCATATTTGTCTTATGCATAAATTTTGAAGGTTGACATAAAATTACCAGGAGCTTTAGATTATAGAAAATGAAAGAGTCTATGCTCTTTATTTCATAATGCATTTCTTTTGATGTTTTGATCAAGATCTGTATAGATGAAAACTTAAATATAATATCATTCTTTTAAAACAACTGAATTTTTTTTCTGCATAGCTGACAAAAATTCCACCAAATTAATATAATTACACAACTAGGAGCGACCTTGCAGGTGAAAAAAAAGACCATTTCACTGTTTTGGATACCAGCAAAGCTCTCCACAAATTTAATTCTGTATTAAGCTAATTTTTTTTTTGTCTGAATCCTCCCATTGAGTACCTATACATTTTACTGTCACACTTACAGGGCATTTATTGTTGTGCATTCATAAAACTGAGTTTGATTTAAAAGAACAAAAACAAAAACAAAAACAAAAACAAAAACAAAAACAAAAACAAACCTCCAAACCTCATCGCTTGTGGGGGCAGTTATCTTATAAATTTTGTAGCAGGAATACTCCAAGACCACTACATTAAAGCTTGGATGGAAGAATATATATGGGAAAGAAAAGAAAGATCTGCCAGAACAAAGTCAGATAAGAAGAATAAGTATTTCAGGAGAAAGGAAGACCTACAACATTGCACATGAAGTGATGGTTCCCTTGTGACATATAAAATATACTAAATAATGATCTCTAGAAATGACTGCAAACTTGATAGTCTTATGTACCACAGGACCAGGAGATCTGTAGTAACCTCCATGTTCCTCTAGAATATTACATAGGAAAAAAATCAGAAAGTTTATTCATTGTGAGAGCACACTCTGGAAAATATACCGAGGAAACTGATCTGTACAAAGCTCTGTGATGAACTATAATACTCTCAATATCGAGAAGATGTGAGAATTGTAATAAGGACAGTATTCAGTGGAGTGAGACTGGGTGAAGATGTATAGAATATAATATGTGACTATTTCAGTATCTCACACAGCAAAACACAAATCTCTTTAAAGGACTGTAGGAACCGAATGAATGCTGACATTAACTTAAATTCTTATATTGTGAGAGTATCTATGTTGGCATTGCCTAGGATAAAAAATATCTAGGGGATATTAACTTTGGTTCTGATATATATGACAACTGATAATGGTCTAGGATTATCAAGATTTTTATCATGCGTATTTTATTGCTTAATTGCCAACCAAAGGTATTTTCTAATGCACAGTGCAGTGTAGGTTCTCACCACTGTCAGAAATGCATTTGATTCTGGTGTATTCCCTGTGCTGTGTTCCTATATTCTCATCTAGATTTATTTTTCCACAGGATGGTATCAGGTGATGGGTTACTGCACAGTCACATAGTAGCCCTACTAAATTTTTATTCCTCTTTGTGCCTGTTTTCTGCCAACAAATGATCCTCAAAGTCTGGCAATAGTAACCATCATCCTCGTATTTCTAAAACAATGTTGAATCCTTCACGGTTGTATGAGAAATGCAGTTTGTACCTGCTCCAGTATGTTAATAGTTTTCACTGCGACCATGTTAACTTTGTTGTTTGTTTACTGTTATATAAAGAATCATTCCATTAAGGCAGGGCCTTCAACATGGAGTTTGACAGTGAAGTTGTGGGTTCTGAAAGAATAAGTCACAATTAATTTTAATTTCTTTACAGTAACCAATAAACCATCAGGTGTTAAACAGGCATAAGAAATTCATCCAATGAGGAGATGGCAATAGCAAAGCTTTCCTCCTAATAATTCTGTTGTTGGGATGCTATTTTATTTCTGTGGTTTAGTCTAATAACTGCATAATAAAAGTACTTGAACACCAGTCCTAAAGACTACCAGCAAAAACAGTGTCTGGATCCCTTCCATTTATTTTTCAAGAATCTTGTTCTTTTAGTTTCTCTTGATAGAAATAAATGTCTATTTAGATAAATAAAGGTCCATTTAGAAAACACTACTTATTCTCCCAAAAATTCCCATGTGAAAAAGAAACTCAGAGCCATGATCGACAAAACATTTTTTGGCTTTCACCACAAAAAGATTCAGAGCCTGAAAATAGATCTGCCTACAGTCTTTCCTTATAAGATTCCCAGAGGAAAAAAAAAAAAAAGCTTTCAAGGTCCAGAAAATGAGGTCTCACTGGACCATAAACTAAGATCACTGACTTTTTTTAAATGGGGAAATCTCTAGGTCTTGTTTCAGTTGCCTAAAGGGGCAGTTCAGCAACTTGAGCATACCCAAGGTTTCTTGGCTAATTTCAGATGTTCTGGTGCATTCTACCTAGACCCCCCACCTGTTGTTCTAGGAGGCTGGGTATCCTGGAGGTCTTATGAATTCATAAATATGGAATCTCAGACAGAACTAAACACTGATGCCAGCTGAATTATGCCTGAACTGAATAAAAAATTAAGTATCATTTTCTCCCCATAGAAACATTCTTTTCAAACAAGTCTTTGTTCCAGTACAAGCATCCACCATGTCAGTGATTTTTGTAGCATAATAAATTCTTTAGTGCCCTGACAAGTCCCCAGGAAGCAACAGCTTGAGTTCTGTATGCTCAGCCTCTGCTAGGGGCACCCAAGGTCCACTGCTCATCTCAACAGTTTCTCAGCATCTGCACAATCTCTGAATTCCTAGATCTTCCTAGAATGAGTCCACATGCTCTTTATCTGTACTTACATAAGGATCTTTGATTGAAGAAGCTGAGTTACATGGGGAGAAACAACTCTCCATTCATTTCACCTGATCTCACTCTTCTTCAATTAATATCATATTCAATCTTCAAAGGAACCTAGCATATATGCTTCCTCTCACTTTTCCCCTTTTCTGCTTTGTAGAGCATACAGCTTCCAGAAAAGGTGCATTATAAATTTAGAGGTACTGAGATGCTTCAGTGGTGATGTGAAAACCTAGGAAATCTGAAGCTGGATTGCAATATTGTTGAGATATTAGTAAGTCAATGGTGTCTGTATCCAGCAGCAGAGGAGGAGGCGTCCATACTGATCAGCATCAGACAGCTTTAGAAAAAGAGATTATGAAGCTGGAAGTGATGTAATTCCTGAACTAAGAGCAAGGACTTGCATTTGAGTAATTCATTTTGAAAGGAAGATTTTGTCTGACAAAGCAGTCCCAATTATTTTATGTGATACAAAGTGAGAGCTAATTAGATGCCCAAATTATTTATACAAATTAAGCAAAAGCCAAAACTCTAAAAGGGGTAATTAAATTTATTTGAAATTAGTATTTCATTGAAGAGGCCTGGAGAGTTGCCAACGGCAGGATGCCTCCCTCAGAAAGCCTGTTCTGCACTATTCTGTGAATTTGATGGATGCTGAAATAGTTCAGAAGGTACAAATTTCCTAGAGCAAAAAATATGAAAACACCAAGGACTCACTGTTTGAATTGTATTTTCTATATTTGTTCAACTAGCAACAAATGCTATTAAGGGATTATGGAGAGAATTAAAAAGTAACTGAAGAAGCAAAATTAAAAATTCACCTATTTCTCAACAGAGGTTTAATTTTAATGTTAAAGACACCATTTCAATGCTACAGCTATACTGAGGCCTAGACAGAGTGTTTCAAAGGGTATGCCCATCACACTTCATCTAATAGCCACTATGGCTCAAGATGGAGCTACTTATCCTTTTTCCTAGTTGATGCAAATAGCTTAACTTGTGCTAACTTGTTTGTAGTAAACTATAGCATTTTTTTAATTTTAGTCCATTAGAAGTCAAGCCAAAACATTGTTTATCCCTTTTCCCTCTCAAAGATCACTCTTTTAATTTCCTCACAATTTTACAATTCTGATCTAGAACCTAGAATACCTTAATCTTTTGGATAAAATTGAAGCACAATTGACTGAAGTAGTGGGTTTTACCCAAAGTAGTGCCTAAATGTTGAGATACATTCAAAATCAAAAATTATAAACTGAATGAACCTACGGTATTTATTGTGGTTTAGGAATGGTAGTCAATAATATAAAGTTCCTACTGACACTCTCCAAACCACATTGCTGCTTGCTCACGCCTCTTCCTCTCCTCTTTCTTCCTGCAGATTACTAATCCTGGAAATTAGTATTGAAGGCACAAAAGATCCTGGATTAATATAAGAACAATTTGCTGGAAATGACAGTGAGATAAGAAAATAAATACTATCAATATTAATGCTAAGGTACAAGAAAAGGTACAAGAAGAGAAGCACTGCAGAAATCCCCAGCAACAGACAATACCCAACTGTCCCCTATCCCCACCACTCCCTCTGGCTTGGAATCAGCATTACTCAACCACTCCCTGTGGTTCCCAGTGCCACCCAAGCTCTCCCTCCAGCTAGGAATCAGCTCCATGCTCACTTGACCAGAAGGAAACCCTTCTCCACAAAGAGATTTCCTTCCCTACGGCACCAGCAGTGACGCAACGTACACTGTTTTCCCAATTTTTATCATGGTTAAATCCTAGAAATCACACTGCATGACTTCCTCAAATCTTTTGGTCAAACTCAGAGTGAATTTATTTCATTATTAGCTATAGTACTTCCATGCTGTGGATCGCATGAATCTGTAAAACCTTTCATGGAATCATGGACTATGCAATCCAAAGAGATTATTTTTGGATTATTTTTGGATGAAGAATAAAATTTACCTAACTTCTGGATAGAAACCCAAATCCACTGAAAATTTTTTTGTATTTATTTAAGGATGGTTTTTT
Source organism: Erithacus rubecula (assembly GCF_903797595.1). Taxonomy (NCBI): domain Eukaryota; kingdom Metazoa; phylum Chordata; class Aves; order Passeriformes; family Muscicapidae; genus Erithacus; species Erithacus rubecula. The sequence continues at coordinate 65,386,038 of NC_136658.1, forward strand.
TTTCCCCCTTCAAGGTCAAAAGGAATGACTATGAATAGGATAAGACTATCTTTGCAAATAACTTGCTTTTGCTTTTGTAAGCATTTTGCTCAATATTGAAAATGTATACATGAATATGCACATGCACATCTTTGTATGTGTGAGCAATATTTTTAGGCCATGGGTTCTTTCTTTTTGTACATTTTATTATGCTGCTCTTTGAAGCAGTAAAATTAGTTATGGTACTTTTATTGATGTTGATTACAGGGATGTCTGATTTCATTTAGCATTCATATTGCACAGTAAGTGTCTTTTATAACCACCTTACTTTCACAGATGATTTGTCCCACTGTAAAATCATTAAGGACATTCATTAGAATTTGTCACTCTGTTCCAGTGAACTAATACTTTTCAAAATAAAGGTTCAATTGTTTGTGTTTAATTTCAGTCATGTTTTCTTTTGGGCTTTAAGCCATTTCGTATTTAACATACTGCTAAGTGACTCTGGCATTGCTTAGCATTGTAAGAAGTCTTTCATTACTGTTCCTGGCTGCTGATCAGAATAAGATTTAGAACTACCTTGTTCTCAGTATCTTCAATGCCACAACCTCTTGCTCTTAGACTGTAAATAATTCAATAGAGTTTGTTTTCTAGATGTAGGGGAACTCTTAGGCAAGTCTATTTTTTCCTTGCTTGAGAAGGTGCATTAGAGTACTCACGTTCTTCAGATCTCATTAATCCTGTTTTGGACCTAATGGGGTATAGTTGGTGAAAATCTATATATTTGAAAACTCAGAGGACAATGGTCAATGGATTAATCTGGCAATCAGCTAAAAAAAAAGTCTTGGGAGCTGAATGCAAGACATCATCAATGCTCTCAATGATGGAACATAATGGAACCTCGAAGAGCTCACAGATGACATCAAACTGGGGAAGGAGGTAATATGATAGAAAGATGGATGCCATTCCCTGTGACTCCAACAAGCCAGAGGAACAGACTGAAAATATTTCTGAAGGTCAAGAAAAGCAATTGCATATCCCACAGGTGAACAGAAATAACTCCATGGTACTGCGAAGTTAGGAACTGACTGAATAGAAAGCAAGTCTTCAGAAGGCTACTGGAGAATTCCAGAGGACAACATATTAAACACAAGTTAGCAGTGCACCTCTGTAGGATTCTGTGGTATTTCCACTAAATCTTATGAAACACCAGACACCCATGTTGGATTGTACACTTATAGATGCCTACAGATTAGATCATCTACATTTGAGCGGATCACTTGGTGTCCTCCACCTTTTTATAGACCTTGAATTTTTTATAGATCTTGAATGTGAATTGCTCCTTGGGGAGCAATTCATCTCACCCAAACTAGATTTTGAAAATATAGATCTCAACTCTGCCTGTTTCCTCTTCTACTTCAAAATACATCTAAGAGCTGCTTATTTATATCTATTCATTAATAAAAGAGCTAATAGGATTAAATGATGTAGGCATTAGCATTAAAGTAAGATGACGCCTAGGGTTTTTATTAAGTGGCAAGTCATGGAAATAGCACTCATTGTATGTATTAAGTAAGTTAAAGAAAAACTCTTTTTCTCACACTGCATCAGACACATACACATTTCCAAATGATGTTTTTGCTGTAGGAATAACCTGAAGCAATTATACAAATTTTCCTTTACTGGCAGGCAGAATTAAAATGTGAGTCTTCCTGGAAGTGGCTGAAGGGCACAGCTACAGGCCAACAGATGGCAACTTCAATTCCTCTCCCATTCCCTCACCAGAGTACAGTAGTAGCTGTAATCTTTATTAGTGTACCAAGGTACAGGAACTAGCTGTATTTACTACGTAAAAAGAACCAGAGAATGTCAGTGAACAAAGCAGCACTAGAAACCCTATCAATGATAAATGTAAAAAATGGTAGAGGGGAGATCAAAAGGCACATATGTCAGGCAAGTAAACTTTAGTGATTCAAGAGAAAAACTCTTGGTCCAGAAAACTCTGCATTCAAAGCAATCTGTGAACTTGAGAAGAGCTAGATAGGAGACAAAACAAGCAATTTTTCCAATAAAAACATCTCACTCAAAGCAACAATGGGGACATGATGTGTTTAATCTTTAGCAAACAATTTAAAAATATCTTCTTAAAAAAGTGTAAAATCTAATGACAGAACACACAGAGGAGGTGACCAGTGAGAAAAAAAAATATATATTCTGAGAAAGGAAACTCAGGAGAAAAAGTATTTTTAAGAATATGACATATATTTTTATCCTCATACCAACACACTAAAGTACCTTCAGGCCCTTGAAACCTGTTCCTGCAAGTACACAACAGGAGTTTGCCTGGCTCACACTGACTCACTGCACTGCTGACAAAACATCCATATGCTCATTTGTACACAGAATACTGTGTTAGATTGGCAGAGAAGTTTTTGCTGGTTGTCACTGCAGTGGTGAGTCCTGCCCTGACAGTGTTTCTCAATGTTTATGCCATGCTAATCTACCCTAAATGTACAATGTTATTCTTCTCTTTCTCCTTTTCTAGTCCACTAGTAAGTGGAAGCAGTCTTTGATTTTGTGTCAGATACTACTTTTCATCAGTGTTTGCATTTGATCAAAAAAAAGAAGAATGAAGGTACTCATCCACAGTGTGCTGGAAGGCTAAAGCACTAATTAATCATAGGGCAAGTATAGCAGGATTTATCAATAGCTAACTGGAGTGTTCAACTAACTAGAGTGCCTAGGCTGAATAGTGAAAGACACCCAGCTGCTGGATACACACAAATCCACGAGGACTGCAACCCAGTTTTCTTTCTTCATAGCATGTATGCTCAGAAAACATCTGAAAATAAACTGGTTGCTCTTAAAGTGGACGTATATTCGTATTTTTAGGGCATAAGTATGTGGGCTTCATTGAAGCCACAGGCTGAAAATTGCAAGGGCCTGAGGCCTTTTTCTCCTTTCTCATGCTAAGGAGAATTTCTCTCGGGTCTGCTGCAGTTTGCCTGTTCCTCCCTGGATCTTCCCAAGGTGATAAACCTCGGGAAAAACAGGAAGGAATTCATAACAAGATTAAGCACCTGCTGTTTTCAGAAAGTAAGGAAAAACAGTTCTCACGATCCGTGAGAACGTTCTGTTTTCTTCTACTATCCAATGGACGGCCGTTCCTCTCTTCTTCAGCGATCCACACTATAAAAGTGGTTCGCCTTCACAATAAAGTGGCTTCTCTTTGCTGCTAGCTGGAGGAGTCATTGTCGTTATTCTCCGCGACCGTATCGCGAGTAGCGACATAAGTATTATAGGTTTATTACCTTAGAGTATTATATATGTATATGTTTTTTTTTATTCACCATGCAGGTCCACAATTACTGTCATCTTTTTGTCCTGAATTTTGCTGAATCCCCTCCATTCAAAAATTCACTTTCAAAATATCTCAAACGAACTTAATTTATTTTCTGTTCATTTTCATGAACTGCAAACTATTTTTACCCTTAAAATTTCAATGAAAGTAAGACCTTTCTTCATTGCTGATTCATGAAAACTTGCAGCAAGGATGAGATTTTTTTAGTCAATTGAGTCCTGATAAATTGAGCACTTCTGTTTTTCATTATTCAAACATTCATCCAGAAAATCTTTTGTACTCCACCTTTGCACAACTATTTATCAATAACAGTGAAATGAGTGAGTTCAGAAAAGTTCCCTTAACTAAACAAGTCTGTAATAATTAATAGGATAAAAAAGATGGAAACAGGATATTTATGCAATAATTGCTAAAGCATATCAATTGACCAAAGGTATCAGTTCCTTCATTTTTAGTCCATACAATACAATGGGGACATGTAGTCCTGCATAGGAATTCTATAGATTGACTTTTTATAGGTTTGTAATTTGCAATGTAATTCTATAAGGCTGTTTTGTCAATAGGAGAAAAAAAAAAAAAAAACAAAAAAACAACTCCATCACTTTTGAAGCCTCCTGCCTTCTATTTCTACTTAGATTTTTTTTTTTTTCCAACTTAGGAAACTCTCCCTATGAGTGAGTTATATGTACTTTTAGGCATGAGGGAGGGAGGATTCTAGCACCCCTTACCCACCTTCTGGGTCCCTGACTCACTGCTGGGTGCTCTCTGCATGCACACAGCACTCACACATCTATCCTACAGGCATCCCACACTCTCATGTTCCTCTGAATGCCAGTAAGACACTCCTCCCTGACACCTCTACCTGGACAAAGGGCATCCTACTCACTTGTCTGGTCAAACTAGGGCCACCCTTTTGAATGTGATTGGCCCAATTTATACCCTGTTCTCTTTACCTTTTCTTTGTTCCTCCCTCACCTGCTTCCCTGCACAGTTCCCCACCAGCTGGCAAAGTCCCACTGAACCCCTCCTGTGCCCAGGACCTTCAGGGTTGCATTGTTGTCAATTGCAAAACCCCAGTTTGCCTGCAGCTTCTCAATGGCCCATCTGCTCCCATGACTGACCAAGGTTGGTTTTTACCTTTGTCTGCATTATGCTCACCTGTCAGGTTTGTGTATTTTTCTTCTGCTTTCCCCCTTTTCCTTATTTTCTCATTTGACAAGATCTCTGATCAGCTAAGTGTGTTGGAAGAAGCATTCCCACACTCCCAGTGATCCTCATCAATTAGTGTGAAAGACCAGGTCTGACTTCCTCCCTTTTCATTTACCAGTCAGGTTTATATCTCTGTATGTCCTTGATTATGTCTTCCTCCTTTTATTGTTATCTCCTTTTGCATTGAAAAGTGCTTGGCCAGATGACTTAAAGGAACTGATGTTTTCTTTGTCCACACATCCCCATACAGGCAATAGCTGACCAAATATACCTTTAGCCTTATAGCAGTAGGGCTACTGCTGTGGTCACATAAGCCAGACACATGGTGAAGGCAGGTCAGTTGTACCTATTGTTAAAGCAATTTGTGTAATTGAAAAATCAGAAAATCTCCAAAGCAACTCTTCTTGCTGAATCAAAATCAACCATGTCCTAGCTACATAAATGTATTTCCCAATATATTTTCGCAGTATCAACAAGGGATTTCCCCTTTCAAAAATAATAATCAAAATTTGTTTATTTCTGTGTTAGTTTTGTTCATCCACACTCTGGAATAGACTGTCTCCAAGAAAACAGCATAGGGGAAAACAAGCACCCCTATTAAATAACTCCTATGAGCAAACATGAAAAGAATACATGTATCTGAAATTTGTTGGTCTCAGTTTTTCTATCAGTGACACACACACACACACACATATATATATATATATATAAAATGTCCCAGCCAGAAGCCCAAAGTACCCATACAGTTCATGTGCAGTAGTAATAGGCTTCTTCAGAATAAATTCAAGTATTTAATTTCACCCTAAAATGGTCATAGGAAATATGTAAGGTAGAGCAGTTTACAGTGCTTGCCATTCTCCAGTGGCTCTAATACCAGTTTTAACTGATTGATTCAAATGTACATCTTTACAACTGCAGGCACTTTAAAATGTTCCCAAAACTAAAGACAGAATATTTTTTAAAAATATATCCTCTGAATTTTGATTTCTGAGCTGCAATTTTTTTAAAGCATCTTTAAAAGACAAACATAAGAGCTGGAAGTGAAGTATTTAGAAACTAAACACAGAAACTTCTCTAATAAACTGGCTGCAATAAGTGGAGGCAACTGAGGTAATAGTTAAGGTACTTGGAAATCTTATAAGTATAACTTGGAAAGCAATTTCCACTTTCCATGTTAGTGTAAATATAATTTCTGGGCCAAGGTTTTAAAAGTGTGAGGATCTTGTTTTTCAAGGGATAATTCCCAAGTTGAAGGCCTTCTCAAAAATAAAGAAACCAGAAAATCTAAGCAAGTTCTTCCTAAAATAAATCCTAGAAGCTCTATATGAATTTGTGACATATAGCAGAGACACTAAATTGCTAATTTGTTGACCCAAACTTACAGAGTTCTCATTTTTAAATTTATTTCATACTTTTAAGCAATATACATGACATGCCCCAGTACAGAATATATGATAAGGTCTTTTATGCTCTTAATCTGAAAAAAAACCAAACAAACACAAAACATGCAAACACAGTTTTCTATATTATGTCATTATACATAATATATACATATATTATATATGTATATACATATATTATGCATATTATACATTTCTATATATGCCATTGGGCACACACTGAAATATTGAAGGTTCTTTCTGAATATCAGGAGACATCTCTGCTGTGAGGGTGCCCAAGAACTGGTACCAGTTTCCCAGGGAGGTGTGGATATCTTCCATCCTTGGAGCTATTCGGATACCACCTGGACATGGTCCTTCTCAACTCTTCTTGGTGATCCTGTTTGGACTGGTAGGTCAGATCAGGAGACCTCCAGAGGTTCCTTTCAACCTCGTCCTCTCTCCTTTCTAAGATTCTGGCAATATTTAGTGAATGTTCAATGGGCAACTGAAACAAATGATGAAGTTAAGAGCCCATATGTGCTCTTGATGATTTTACACTACCTACTTCAGCAGTGTTTCTTATTGAAAAGCAGTACGGGAAACCTGAAAAAATCTTCTGTCTGGAATGACCCATTCCCATTGCATAATTCAACTAAGTTAAAAACTGATCTGTTCTCAAGTGTAGGAACAATAAGGAAGGACATTTAATTGCTGAATTACTGCAGGGACATTACCTGTTTCTCAGTAAATAACCTGGAGGCAACTTGGAGACATTGAAGTTGAGTCTATCTAACTATGCCTTGGAAACTAACAGGCCCTGATGTCATCAGAAACACAGAAACAGATGTGCATTCAGACTCACCTACCCATACATTTAAGAAGAACATCTGTTTAGAATCCTGCTATAGTGACATACCTCAGTTTGTTCCATAAAGAGCAAAACTTGATCAACTGTTTACCCATTCCATTAAATTCAGGATATCAACTCAAAGCCTGATATTATTCCCTGGAAGATTATTCTGTTAGAAGATAAGTCCACTGATGGAATGTGTGCAGCCAAACCTGATTCCAAATAGCTTATCCCAAAAGTACATGTTTAATATATGCATGCAATATGATACAAAAAATGCCAGTACCATTAACAGGATATGCAAAAATGAAATGTCTTAAAGTGATTAAAATGCAACTGTAAAGCATCCTGGATGAGGTAAAGTACAGTAATTTAATACAATCCCTGCTCCAGAGAGAAAAGATACAGAACACACTACAAAAAAGACAGTTTAATAGCTTAATGAAAATATGAATAATAAGGTAAAAGTAATTAAGCAGGAGCTCAGTAGGACAATTCCCATGAGTGAGACATCACTAGTAGAGTCTAATAACTTCTACATTTTCTTACTGTTGCACCTAAAATGCTTGTGAAAACACGATGCCTGAGGTATAATTTTCATGTTTGGTAACCTTTGGGATTAAAATGTTTTCTTTAGAGATCCTTGAAAACTGATTCACTAAAGAAATGGGAAGACCTTTCATACATTGCTAAACACAATCTTAGTAGAAGTTTTACAATAAAAGGTACAGCTTTGATCCAGCTATTGTGTCTCAATTCACAGTTTAAAATGATCAGTCAATAGCATACAAACCTTCTCAGCCAAGGTAGAAAAGGAGTTATTGAGTAAGATTCAGCAAAAGTCTCAGTAAAACAGAGTCATATCTTCATATATTTTGTTGAATCAGAGAATAACTTGCTTATTTTTAGCACTGGATATTAGGCTTTTTGAATTAAATATATCTAAGCTAAAATTCTTATTTTTCTTTTAGTCTCTTCTGTTTGTTTCTTTCTAACATATGCTTTTAAGATACTATTTGTCCTTTTTGCCTCTTTATCTCCAGTTTCCTAATTTTCTTTATTTAGACTGAATTTATTTGTAAGGCCTCATAGGCTTTAAATGCAAAGGAGAACTAATGGTGAGCCTGAACTATGATGGAACCAAAACATCTTTTTCAATGTTACAAGCTCACCTCACTTAATTTAGACTATAGAAACATACTTGTCTATATGCTGGAAGGATTCCTTATACCACTTTTCTTCAAGGAAGACCTAAAGCTCTACTCATGTGTCCCCACTTTAGTGTCTGGTACCATCTGAGATGCCACCCAGGACTCAGGGCATGCACAGGGAGGTGACAGTCTCATATTGCATGAGGTCTCTTGGAAACACATACTGTGCTGCAAGAGGAGCTGCAGGCCAGGCTGCACACACTGACATGGTGTTAGATATATTTGTGTGGGCAAAGGAACTGAGCTACCTGGCTTGCAGACAGACATCTGTGCCATAAATACCTGAATTCCACTGAGCAGAAACTACCGTTGGAAATTATATTCAATAGGCATGGCTCTTCTCCAAAACTTTGTAAAGACTGATTTTTAACCTGTGGAATACATCAGGCAAGTGCTTTCAAATGTATGCTGAGTAAAAATCAATGGATTTCTTTGTCAGGCTTTTTTGACATTTCTGTTTAATTCTCAAAATCCTTAGTTCATGTACAGAAGGTCCCATCCCAGTTGTCATATAATATGTTATAGATTTATGGTTTTCTTCTTTGTATAGAATTTTACCTATTATCTTCTTTTTCACTTTCCTTCCCTCTTTTCATTCTATTCTCTTATCTCCCTTTCTTTCCTCCCTCTCTTTATGTTCCCTTTCTAGTTGTCTCCATCTCCCTGTTTGCAGAAGAGAATTATATAGACTATTATATGCCTAAAGGGATAATAAGAAATTAGGATTTTTTCTGCATATTGTGTCGATGCTGTTGTTGTTGCTATTATTATTAGTAGTAGTAGCAGTAGTATTAGTATTATTATTACGACTACCACAATTACAATTATGAAAAAAGGACTAAAGAAGCAAGCAAAATAATGATGTGTATTTTTTTCCTGCCACAAATTAAGCAGTTTACAGCAAGTCAACAAAATGGCATCTCATCAGTCACATTTTTTAGCTTTGTGAAAATTGTGCTTAAAGATAAAACTCATCAGCCCCTGGAACAAGATGCCACTAAGTGTGCCCAGACAATTCAACAGAGCCAATATGAAATCAAGAGACCACTGTCCAGCAGGGTGAGCCTTCCAGGTGTATGAAAGGAATAAAATGAAAGAAAACATCAAGTGACATGAGGCTACAGCAGAACTGAAAAATTCCACATAACCCTTTAGTCAACAGATGTCTGTGGCCATAACCTCAGTTTTTGAAAAACAGTATAGCTCCATGGGAGTCTGGAGCTGTACTGATTGAATCCAGTTCAAGACTCAGTCCAATTATATCTGTATATAATGCTCATGTGCACAGCTGAACTCTGGGAATTCTTGTCACACCATATCTATGGACAATGCTTCATTGGAGCTCAATATGGAGCAGGTCTGAGCCCTAACTGATGATTTTAACCAAATACAGAGAGAAATACAGTACAGATGATGATTTATTGCAGTCTGCTAAAATCACTCAACAACATTTGCTGATGCTGCCAGGTCTGAGATTTGATAATGTAGTTTCAGGATTTCTTGAAGCTGTGAACTCTAAACAAACTAGAAACTCAGACATGCAAAGAGTATTGTCAAAGCAAGCAGCTGAAAGAATCCAAAGGTCTGTTAAAGTACAAAGACAATTCCAGCTCAGAACTATTTCAGTCTGTCTGGATTAAGATAAAATTTTAAATTATTTGTGATATTATTATGTATTGGTACTGTGCAATTCAAAGTTGAGAGGACTTTAAAACACCATTTGTAGAAATAATCTGATCGCAGTGAAATTCATCTTGGTCTAAATTATTATAATGCCATTATTCTAGCTGTCAACACAATACTTTAAAATAAAACCTGCCTTAATAAAAAACTCTTTAACATACTGTCCGTATGGGTTTTTGGTTTCCATTTTTTTTCCCTATAGAAAATACAGATTTCTTTAATTCATGTTTATAATACAAGGAGAATTGACATTTTTAAAATTGTATTTACCTTAAAGTTAAATAACCAAATGCACAAGACATAACTGGAATTTTTCCAAGATTACAAAAGATTATATGCAGATATATCTGCAAACCACCAACTCATTTGGGTAAGCTTATTTCATTTATCTGACATTTTCCAAGATTCATATATATAAAATAGATTTGGTTAGGATTTAATATTGAAAGTTTGAAATTTGACATAATTTTATCTAAAAGGAAGACTTGTGGTTGCCTTAACCCTGGCAGTGTTCAAATCCAGGCTGGATAAGACTTGGATAACCTGGTCCAGTGGAATGTGTCCCTGTATGTGGCGGTGGGGTTAGGATTAGATAGTCTTTAAGGTCCATTCCAATCCCTTAAACTGTTTTGATTCTATGAATACATAAGATATTGATTACCCAGACAGTGTAACAATTATATTTTTCTTTTCACAGGCATGCAAGATGTATTAAATAGATTTCTAGAAGAGAAGCCTGTGATCTTTATAGTATTTCCACTGAAAAAAATATGTTTCTCCTGGAATATATTAGAAGTGGAAAGTTATACTAATTTAACACAGCTATTTCTATTCAGAATAACTGATGGAATTGCTAAAATAATTAACATAGATTCACCACTCGTGTTATCTAGTTGAGTCAGAAAGCTGGTGTGGATAAGGCCACATTTGCCTGCAGACATGCTTGGGCCCCTGATATGACAAATGCACCACTTGCTCACTGCAGTGCAGTGAAATCCTCCAGCAGCTCCGGTTTTCTTCCAGAATGGCTTCTTGACAGATGGCATCTTATTGTCAGTGGCTCGCCATCCCAGAGAGCCTTAAGGATCCATGCGGGACTGACGCTTTTCTTTCCCTTCCTGCGACATCTAACAAAACCAGCCAATAACAACCTCTTCCCTTTCACAGACAACTCCACCTTATGTCAGACGGTTTCTTCCAAGTCACATCTTGCCCATTCTGCTGCCAGTGCACCAAAAGGACTTATGCTGTTTGACAGCTAAGCCATACACCAGCTAATCGCCGCCAGTGAGAGCAAAATGCAGAAAAGCAAACTCCTTTAGTTTCTGGTGCTGCTGCTGGTCATCCCACTCAGCAGTGTGAGCTGCTTTTTTAGCATTCAGTCAGCCCTGTGAAGATCAGTTTAGAAATTAGAGTAGACACAGCTAGCAAATAGCTTTGAATCACTTTGAGTGTAATTAAGCGTGAAGCATAGCTGAGGGCTTTATTTGATCCAGACTGGTCATTTTATTACTAATGTACTCAACAGAAAGTTTCTATATCCTTACTGTGGTGGCTTTCTACAACACTGACTGAATACTCATGCTCTGTGCATTTTATTTAAAAATAAATGAGAACAATTAACTTTGATTTGTTGTAACAGTTGCAAAGGGTATACATTAAGGTTTACTCTCACACAGTATTTGCATGCAGCTGTACCAAAACCTTCCACTGAACACAGTAGAACTTGCTGTTGTATCTCATCCCTGAGGTGGAACAGGCACATTAATGCTGTAGTAAACATGATGAATCACAGTTCAGTCATCCTGAAAGAGTCTAGAGGATGGATCTAAAGACTCCAGAGATCATTCTTCTGTTCAGAGGAACTAAAGCAGCCATGCATGAGACCTTTCTCAAGGCAGTCATAAAATATGATTTCTCTCTTAAACTCCTGAATCTTGCCCAATCTGTTCAGATAGATGTACCTGTGAGTTTAATACTGCATGTTTCCCATGCTCATTAGTATGTCCTGTATTACTAAAATAAATTAATTATTTTTTGTTATTTAAAAAAGGAAATAATAATTTTTACTGAAGTTCATCATATCAGGATTCACTTCCTTCCTTCTACAATATGACTTGTCATAGAAAAAAAATGCTGATTTGAAATTTATTGCCTTGATATTTACAGAAGGTCCCTTATCTACTCAAGTTTTGAAATTTTATGTTACCTTTGCAATAAAATGAAGGAATTCATACCATGTAAGAGTTTAAATTAGACTGAGAGAAGATTTATTTTATTCTAATGCACCAAACCTCAGATCATGACATAATGGTATTATCTTGTCTCACCTTATATAAATGCTTTCTCAGGTAAATGAGTAATGCAATTTCTGGTACTGTTTCTGCTCAGTTAAGCTGGGTCAAAAACAACACTATGCAGGTCACTGTATCAAAGCCAGTGCAAGCATTGTGTAGTAAAACAAGTCATCTTGAAAACTTGCCAGATGGCACTAATGGTTATTCATGAATTGCTATAGTAATTCAGTCTCTCAAAACAAAAGTCCTTCCTACTGAGAGAAAAAAAAATACTGGCACAAAGACAATTGATTTGCCATGTTTTACTATCTAACTGAAAGATTTAGGTCACTTAAGCTTTCACATCTAAGACTAATTTACATGTCCATGTTGTCGCAGATCCAGATCAAGAAAGACTTTTTAAAGGGTGATTAAAAGAGGAGGAGATCTTAGTAACCCTCTGCAAATTTCTTTTTTCAACTGATTGTTTATTCTGTTGCCCACACATAAGGACACAGTACCATTGAATACACCTAAATGTAGCTCATGAGACTGAGGATGTCCAGAAGACTCCTGATCTTCTCAAGAGGCAGTTGATAGCCCACCAGAGAAACTTAAGAAAACTCAGCTGACTTTAGATGTCAATGTTCAGCAATTAAATCGAGATTTAGACTGTTCTTGACTGTAGGATGCAACATCTACTTACATGTGGTACTTAACAAGACGGTTTAGTGGTGGTGGACTTGGCATTCATTGTTAGGTTAATGGCTGGACTCAATATTAGAAGTGTCTTCTGACCTAAATGATTACCTTTAAACGTCTGCATCTATAGTCTGTTAGGTGAGATTAATCTGTTATAAAAGCCCTAAATGATGCATCAAACTGGATCACAAGCAAAATATTGTCGTGATTTAACTCCAACCAGCTACTAAATACCATGAAGGAACCCCACAGTAGGAGAAGAATAGATAAAAAAGTAAAACTGAGCTGAGAACAGCTTAACAGTTAAAAAATAGTTTTATAATAATAATAGGAGAGAGAAAAAGAATAAAATCCAAGTGATGCAAAGTACATTTGGTCACCACTCCTTGATCAGTGCATAGCCTGTACTGAGCAGAGATCAATCCCTCACAACCAACTCCCCCTAGTCTGAATGTGGTATTTTATGTCATGGAATATCTGATATCCTTTTGGCCAGTTTTGGTCACCTGTCCCAGGTGTGCTCCCTAACAGCATCTTGTGCACGTGCTTGCTGGAAATCTGAAAAGTTCTTGACTTGGAGTCAGCCCTATGTGACAACAGCTCAAATATCAGTGGGTTTTCAACACACATGGTGAGCATTCAGATGTGAATCATTCACCTCTCTTCTACACTCTTTTGTTAGTAAGAAGGGGGACTGAGTGCAGCACAGCTTGGAGTGTTTCAGTTGGAATACTGCATTTGGAAATGCCATTCCTAAACCACAACACTTAAACATATAAATGAAACTACACAAGCTTGATCGAGCAAGATTGAGAATCACAGCTTCTGCTGGGGAGTCAAGGCAGTATTTCATTTTTCATCCAGTCTTAAAACTCTTCACAATAACATCTACAAGGATACATTTTTAAAGCACAGATGAATATAGCTTAGAGCCAAATTAAGATATCCATGCGCATTTTATGTATCGACCAACATGTGAGTTGTGTATGTATATTCCCTGAATAAGCAAAGGAAATATTATTTGAATCATGCACTAAAACACAGGGATCTTGAGATGAGATCTGATGAAGCATCCAAGAAATGCAAGAGACTAAGACACAACACAGAGATCTTGAGCTGAGATGTGCTGAGGCATCTGAGAAGTGCAAAAGATTAAGTCACAAGATGTGCAGAACCTCTGTATGTAGGTATAAGGCACCTATCTAAGGCTGGCATGGAGATTTAGGAATTCTTGGAGCAGCAACTGGTGGTCTGAAGGGAGAGTCAAGAGTGTTTCAAAGTGTAGTAAGTATCTGTGTATTCGGGAAAACAAATAAACCTCTGCAGTCTATTATGCCATTCTCACTAATGCATTTCAGTGAGTAAAAAAAACATCTGATCCATAAAATCCCATTTTATACAAAAATATTTCTCAATAAAAGTCAAACAAATGTGTATCTGAAAAAGATCAAAGTCCAAACAGCAATATATATCATTGTTTTCAATGACATTGACTTTGGAATCAAGCATTATTCAGTGCAATCTTTTGTAAAGATTAATTAAATGGATGAAAACTTTATTTTTATAAAGTTACATGAAACTCAGATCCACCTACATCCACCAGTTGTAATCATTTCATCCATCTTAATATTTGCTTTTGATGATTTGGAAGTGAAGAAAAAATTACTTTGATTAGCTTTGGCTACTGGGGGCTTTATTTTGCAGAGGCTAATGTTAATAATGGACAGCACAAGGCTGAATTCCACTGCAGTAAAATCCATAGGATTAGTTGGTAGAATAAACAGTTCTGGTTTTGGCCACTTACTAATATACCTAAATGTATTTGCTGTGGGGAATGAGATTTTAAAGGAAAAATAAATATGCATTGTAAGAGTTAGTGTTAAGTATTTCAGTAAGTCACCTGAATCTCTTGAGGAATTATTGGCAGTTTACATGTATTCTCCAAGTTCTTTTTGTACCAATGTGACAGGGATGTAATTCTTTTCCCACATGGATTTACTGTAAGCCAGAGGCACACATTGCCTGTTAATGAAAGTGAGACTTATGCAAGCACCCATGAGCAGGCAACCAGTAGTTTCCCATCATTATTCTAACACAAAGCATCTTTATAATATAGGAAAAAAAATATAGTACAGCTGCTGAAAACTTAGAGGTGAAAAGTTTTTGGTTTTTGTTTGTTTTTTTTTTTTTAATTTACATTTTTATTTCAGTTTTGCATTGTGCAGAAGTGGCTGCCTCTTTCAATAAATAAAAAAAAAAATTGCCATGATGTCACCTTATATTTCTTAAGCAAAGATGAGTCCATTGCTTGTTCTAATATCTTAGGTTTGCTTTGTGCCATGTGGTGTGACTGACTAACCCACAGCAATGTGAATCCTGTAACAAATGGCTTGTGTCCCTGCTGCTCCCCATCAGCCCGGAGAGCAAAGATACAGAGAATTATATAAGAACAGTGGGTGGAAGCAGTTAATAGGCTTTTTGCTGCTGGCATTTCTCAGACAGAAACACTGTCAAACAAAGCCTGGCATGCAGAAATCATTATTTACTCGGGTGTGATCATATAAAGTTTGACAGGTATCATTCAGTTGCTGACCTGTAAGGCAAAAAAAAAAAAAAAAAAAAAAAAAAAAAAAAAAAAAAAAAAAAAGTCAAAGCAAGGTTAATTCTTGTTCTGTGATCATCACCAAATCACTGTCAATATAACGTGGACACTCTGTGCAGCTGTGGTTATTTGAAAGACATTTCTATCAGACTTTTACATGATGCTTTGGGGGTTTATTCTGCATGATAGAGGGGAGTTTTATTACCCTGTTTTGAAGGGGGTCCTTAGGGAATGAGCTGAGCAACTGGACAATGCGAGTGACTTTCTGGCTCATGTTTTGTGAAGAGAAACACACAAGGAAACAACTTTCTCGTTAGTTTTCTGAGCATCTAATAAGTGTGAATAAGCGTAAATATTAATCTAATTGGTCGCACATTGGAAGCAATATTTCCATGACAAGTGACAGCTATGATGTTCATAAACAGCCCTATTTTTGAAGCATTATTGCATGGAAGTGAAAAATAGTTCAAAGTGAATATATAAACAGCATCACAGTATAACACCTGCAAGTGACATATTGATTAGGGCTTAAATGAATTGACTGAATTAAATTTGGGTTATGTGGTGAGTGGCTTTTTTAGACAAGGCTAGAAGCATGAAAGCCCTCTGACTGAAATTTGAAAAAAAAACCAAAAAAAACCTGTTTTGAATAAAATTAAATTCTATTTCTACCTTCTCTTTCCTCTTCCTTCCCTGCCACACTACTGTATCAGTATGTCTTGAAAGGTTTAAAGGAAAGGCAGATGGCACCTTTCAAAATGTTATTGAGTGATTTTGCATTAGTGTGTACTGTAGTGTCATTGTACTTGATATTGAGATGAAGAATATGTTAGCTCGAGGTTGTGCATCATTTTCTGTGATCTCAGCTGGAGGTAAGATTGTTCAAAACTGGCACAGCTTGAATATTGATACAAATACAATTATAACATTCCTCTAACAGAACTGAAAAATTGCTAATCAGTTTTATTAATAATTATGTGTGTAATTCTAAGAGTCCTGACTCCTACTGAGCCATTTAGGAAACTCTGCAAAACAAAATGTGCTATAAGCACATTTCTGCATTAGCAGCTGTATGAAGAACTGATCCATCAAGTTATGTCAACGAGTGAATTTATTTTAGAACAATTTTGAAAAAAAAGTGAGGTATTATTTCCATTCATAACATAGATGGGACTCGGAGATTCTCACAGAATACTGCAGTAGTGGAATAATGTTTGCTGCCAACACTGCTATGGTAAAGTGAATAGAAAAAGGAGAAAACAGATGGGGGCAAGAGGGAGGGAAAAACTGAAAATGTAAGCTCTTTAGAAAGGAAGAATTGTATTAATTCAGTCCCTGTTTGAGGTGATTTTAAGGAGCCCTTTGTCCTTAGAAATATTCTAAGCCATCTCAACTGAAAACCAGTTCCTTTAAATATGCTTGCTTGGGTACTCATATATGGAGGAACTAAAAATTGCTAGGTCCTCATAAAAGTCTTTGTCATTACTATGAAGACACACTAAAATCTTTATAAAAAACTGGTGACCACTAAAATTTGAGATCTTTTCTTCCTACTGGCTTTTAAATAGGTGTAGATCTGTCATTCTACAAAGAAATAATTATTTTCCATTTGGGTGAGAGGATATTTTTCCATGAAGTCTCAGAGCAGGTCTTTTGCTTAAAACTGAAGACAGAAGAAGCATCTTATCTTAGAAAATATACAGCTCTAGCACATGGTGAACATACATAGCAGTATCTGCCAAAGAGCAAATAACTATTCAGTATCATTCCAAAGTCTCTTTCAGTATAGTCTTTAAAATTTTCCTTAAGCATTCTATAGGCATGTTTTAGATAAGTCTCTTATTATCCTGTACTTTCAGAAATCCTGTTTATCTGATTTATGTCCAACAGCAGAATTTGTCTCTTTCTTGCCAGACCTTCATCCTTCTGTCCACACTGCTTCTGACACAAGCCGGGATGCCATTGGCCTCCTGAACCTCCAGGGCACAGCTGGGTCATGTTCAGCATCTGTCAACCAGCACCACCAGGTCCTTTTCTGCTGGGAATCATTCCATCCACTCCTCCTCCAGCCTGTAGTGTTGCACATGGTTGTTGTGACCCCAGGGCAGGACCCAGCACTTCATCTTGTTGATTCTCATACCATTGGCCTCAGCCCACTGATCCCACCTGTCCAGTTCCTCCTGCAGAGCCTTCCTACCCCACAGCAGATCAACACTCCTGCCCAACTTGATGTCATCACCAAACTGAGTGCACTCAATCCCTCTCTGAAAGAATAAATCCATGCCTCAGAAAGAGAAAAAAAAATCATCATGCCTTCTATTTATTTATTTTTTTAAAATTTCCTGTCAGGTAGATTCATGCATCCTGTCTTTAAAAGGGACTGATAAATTCACCCAGACTAACTATAGACATTAAGACCTAGAATTCTTTAATGCACTTTACAGAAGAGCTAAGGAAATAATGAATTTTTCAGTTTTACATTAAAAAAAAAAAAAAGCAAGAAAATGTTGAAGTTGATTAGGTTGAAGAAAAACTTCCATACCTAAAGCTTTTAGCTTAACAAATACAAAAATTAAGCCTGAAGATATCACAGATATTCTGGTCTATTTGAAATGAAAGGTCTCATTTCCAGGCTAGGTATTTTTATAATAGCTTTCATTTTCTATTTATTGCTAAATTATAAAGAAGAAAAAAACCCACATACTTATTAAACAGTAAGCAGAAATGTTTTAACATTTCTATAAATCTAAGTATTAAAGTTTGATATTTTATAAGTCTTGATGAGGCTTATCTAACTTCTTGTAGACAAAGACAATCAAACACAGTCTCATTTTGTGAATAGTACTGGTCTTTCTCATTCTATATGTTTTGTTGAATTCACTACTCAACAGCAGAATAATATTCTGCAAATTATATTCTGCATCAGTTTTCAGCTACAACTGTGCAGCCAAAACATAAATAAGTCTGAAATAACATACTCCTGTTGAAATACTTAAAAAAAATTACCAGATTTTAACAAAATATTGCCCAAAGAACTCAAGACATAAATGAAGCACATTTACAGCTAGAACTCCTGTTCATTATAATGGATATACTATTCAGAGATATTTTAGTCATAGAAAGATAAGAAATCTCTGAAGAACATTTTAATAATCAGGAATTATATTTTTGAATAACAGAATTAAATATATCCTACTAAATACATAACCATTTTCAGTACTAGAGTCTGTCTCTTTTCTCACTTGATAAGATATAAACAATATTTGCTTTTATATAATATTGTATGAAAATAAGCTTAAAGGGCAGCCTGTTGGATTCTGCATGACTCAGCTCTGATTCCATGGGTGTCTCTCTACCTTGCAGCATTATTTATGCAATTTGTTTAGCTTACTTTAGAGGCATGCCAGCACTCATAGGGTAGACCTATTGAACGAAACCACAATAGATGTAATACATCAATACATTTGAGCTGAACAGCTTTAATTAGGCCTGCCTGGTCATTTCATCAATTCAGTGGAGCTCCACTGGGATTTGGATGGCACCATGCCTTCTGTAGTGCCTGAAAATTACAGCGCTCCCATCCCACTCTGCCAGTCACATCAAAGGGTTAGACAATCAGCATTAAATCACACTGTAGTCTGTATTTCAGAACATAAATTCTCCCCTAAAGAAATATCTCTGAGGCACTAAAATCTTTCCAAACTTAATGTCAATTTGAAATTCAAGCTATCATCAAATTTCCTGCGCAACTCTCTGTTATTGCTCAGCAGCAAATTAAAGGTGTGCTTCACTTGAAGATTTATACTTGTCAGATATGACAAATGCATTTGTTGCATTTGTCTGGCAGATGGGAACTGCTAGAACTTGCAGACACTACAAGCCCCAAAGAATGCTTTTTGCTACTGCAGTAGCTCTCATTTTGTACTTCAATTGAGAACTATTTGCCAAACAGATTATTTAGAATTTAGTAACCCTAAAGCAGGTAGTCTGTTCACATATATTAACTTCTTCTATCAGGATTATATTATTTAATGCTATTTGGTTCTCTGAAGTAGGTGTTTCTTAGTTTCTTTTTTGGTTTTCTTGTTTGTCTACTAAATGGCAGAGAAAAAAGAATTAAAATTCTTCATTAGAATTAAAGTGATTTCATGAACATAATATACGTTTATACAAAGCAAGTAGATGACCATGCTATGGCTACTTTAAACTTTACTGCACAACATAGTAGCCTTAATTTTTTCATGCAATTTTCATGGATTTCCAGCAAATCGAGTGACAGAAATGCAGAGACAACAAGAAACATAATAAATGTTTGTAAATACAGAAAATAATTTGCTGAGCTGCATTTGGAAATTAATGTAGATGGTACAGATGATACAGAGTGGTCCATAATTCTCTCTGGGAACAGATACATAGCAGTCTGGGACATGAATATGAAACAGGGTTAAGCACGCTTCAGTTACTTTAAACTAGTTCAGGGACCCTCAGAGAGGGAACTGCCTTGCCACTGGCTTAAACCCAGGCTTCACAATGCACTTCTGTATTTTTGAAGCACAGTGTTGTGCTTCAAAGTCTATGATGCAATGATTGTGTGCTAGCTGCTCTGGAAGCAAGAATAACTCATATAGCCTCAGTATCCCATACAAAATCTAAAATCACTCTTCCAATTGCAATGGAAGCATAGCAATATAATAGCCAATTTATTATGGTATAGAAAACACGAATTGTTGGACAAATAACAAGTTATTGACAGACAGTACATTCAGTTATGTTGTTGTTATTCATATGGAAAATGTGTAAGTGCTTTCAATTAAAATATATAGAAACAAAAGGATGGAGAAATTGAGCTAATTATCTCCATACTCTTCATATTAGGCAATTGTAGCTGGATATAATTTCACCTGACCATAAAGTTTACAAAATTGACTGATTAGGAAGTGAGGTTATTAAATGAAGCAGGCTTTGTATCCTGGTCACACAGATGCCTAACCTATTCAGGGTACTTAGGCCTGTTTATTTAGATTCAAAGGATTAATCACAAAATAAAACAATGTTTTATGATGGAAAGGGTCTCTAGAGAAAAGTTTTCTGATGATGGGTGAACCTCTTGTGTTGCAGTTTGTGCTCATTGATTCTGGTCCTGTGACTGGGTACATTTTATGAGACCTGAGTTCTGTCTTCTTTAGACCCTCCCTTCAGGCATTGATATGCCCTGATAAACTCCCTCTAAGCCTTCTCTGCTCTAAGTCTCTCAGCCTTTTGACCCACAAGACGTACTCCAGCCAATCTGTCTTTTTCCATGGCCCTTTGTTGGACTGTGTTTAATATGCTCATGTCAGTCTTGTACTGGGCTCTTGTACAGAGCCCAGTACCAGACACAGCACTCCCAGTATGGTCTCACTAGAGCTGAGTAAAGGGGACAGATAATTTCCCTTCACCTGCTGGCTGCAGCCCTACTGCAGCTTAGCTTATCATTTGCCTTCTTTGTATCACAGGCACTCTCCTGGCTTATGTTCAGTTTGCTGGTCCATGTTTACCAGCACTGTCAGGACCTTTCTTGCAGAACTATTTTCTAACCAGGCATCCCATGAAATTTATTTATTCATTGTGGTCGTTCCTCCCCAGTTGTGAAAGCTGAGCCCACCAGCGATGGTGGTAGCACCTCTGGGTAGCGAATTTAAGGGGAAGAATGTGTTGTGAAACAGCTGCAGGAACGAGGATTTAAAATATGTGCACCAATTCTGCAGATGCCAGGTCTATGAAGAAAGACTGGGAGGAGATGCTCCAGGAACTGAAGCAGATTCCCCTGCAGCCCATGATGAGGTAGGCTGTTCCCTGCAGCCAGTGGAGGTCTACAACAGAACAGGTATCCATCTCACCATCCATGAAAAACACCTCACAGGAGCAGGCAGATGTGCCCTGAAGGAAGATGTGACCATGTGGGAAGCCCACGGATGCTAGCCCTTGGCAGGACCTGCAGGCCCATGGAGAGAGAAGCCCAAACTGCAGCTGGTTCACTGGCAGGACTTGAGACCCCAGGGGGAGCCCATGCTGGAGTTCCTGAAGGACTGCACCCCATGGAAGAGACCCACTGCAGAGCAGATAATGAAGAACTTAAGTCAGTGGGATGGACCCAGATTGGAGAAGCTCAGGGAGTGTTTTGTTGGAGGGACCCCATGCTACAGCAGCAGAAGAGGATGAGGAGGAAAGAGGCAGAGATATGTGGATAATTCCTGTGTCCTGTCCTCCAGCCATGCTGGTGGAGAGGAGACGGAGAAATTGGGAATAAAGTTGAGGCTGCATAGAGAGGCAAAGTGTTCATAGTGAGGGAAAGTGTTCTAAGGTCTAGTTTTATTTCTCATTGTACTAATCTGATTTAGATTGTCAAGAAATAAAAATAATTTCCCCAAGTGGAATCTGTTTTGCCTGTGACAGTAATTGGTGGGGAATCTCTTCCTGCCTTTATCTTGACCAATGAGCCTTTCAGGATATCTTCTTTTTGCTGTATCCTGCTTAGGAGGGGAGTAATAGAGCAGGGCACCTGGTGGCTAAGCATGGTCATCCCACCACAAAGGTAAAGATATAGATGTGTTTCAGTCTGCTAAAATTATCTCATGCTGTATAATTGTTATAATGGTTCCAGACATGGTGATGCACAACCTGCCACGTAGTAGAGTATGTATTATCAGTCTAGATCCTGCAGCAGGGGTAATGCTGCCTTCAGTTCCATTGGGAGTCCAGAGCAATCAGCTTCTTCCACATCTTGGGGAGTTTGTGAAGGAAGTTGGGCTATTTTGAGCAGGCTATATGGGTTAAACCAGCAGTCCATTCTTTTGAACACTGTACAGATACTACCTTTTTAAATGGTCTCAGAGATGATAGTCTTGCTTGGCTTCTTTCCATATAAAATGTCCTAATCTGATATTTCTTTTCTCCACAGAAGTAGAATGAATTAATCTGCCACTGCTTTGATGAACACACCCAAATTTTAATGAGATATTCTTAGCAGGATTTGAACAAGCCAGTCTTTCAACTATGATATTGACATTCACACATAAGTCCTCCTAGTATTTTTTTTTGCCATTTTTTAGAATATATGGATGCATTATTTTACTCTCAGAATAGGTCTCCTATATTTTCCAGTTAATGAAACAGAAAGATACTAATATTTCGCTATTGCTGTTTATGATAGTCAGTAATTTAAAGTAAAGGTCAAAAATATAAATCTGTATATGTTATAGTAGTTCATGTCAGGGACTTACACACATTCAAACTCTATTTAAAAGCACAGGTAATTTTTTACACTGTATATAACTCTTCTCCTACTTAAAACAAATAGGGAAGAAGATTTCAAAATTTGGCAGTATCTTTACATTTCACCAGGTGATAATTTTAATTACTTTATAATGTCTTCAGAAAACAGTTAAGTTTTCTTAGAAAGTAATTTAAAAAGCACCTACTAAATTAGAACTCTAAACCATTAACTTCAAGCATATACACTACCAAAACCTAATATCAAATATAACAAAATATCTACAAACATAACTAACTTCACATTATTTGAGTAGTTTATATACTTCAGCTTCAGTAATTCCTTTTGGGGTTTTTGTGGGTTTTTTTCCACAGAATAGCTGTTTAGGTTTTGAATATCTCATAACTGCAACTCTTCATACCCTTATTACTGTGAGTGCATTCACTCTGGTGTCCCTAGAGTTTAAATTTTATTCAGCTATGACTCCAGAAGGTCTGCTCACTGCAATAGTAATTCCAAGAGCCTTTGGCCACTTTGTAAGCTGAACTGGAAGGGTGGAAGGGTATGTTGTGGTGTGTGAAGTGGGGTCTTTCACCACCTGACAAATCCCCTGACAAGGGACAGTCTCAGGCTCAGAGTGATTGGCAGCTCCTGCAGCTTTTGGACCTGAACAGCTGTGCATTGCAGCTGAGCTGAAAAGGGTCCTCTAATTATCACAACATTAACAATCAACTGGTTCTGGCCAAAAGGGACCACAACTGAGAAGTCATTTTGCAAGCTGCTTAAAATTTTTCATAGACCACATGCAGTCTGCAGTCTGCCCTTTGTGACATGAGACAGCCTGGTAGCCATAAAAATAGTGGTATTGCGGCTAAGTAATTAAATTATGCTAGAGAAATACAGTAAAGAATTTTATTAATGCTTTCTGTTGTGAATAAAAGGGGACTTTTATATAAGAAAATGCTGAAATTCATGAAGCTGGAAGCTGGCTAATTTAAAAGGATAGTAATGATTGTTTAGAGGTGTTTAACACATTGCAGTCATCTGAAAGAATAAGGGAATGAAAATAAACTTGACACACGCCACTGCACAATCAGTAAGAATGTCAGGATAAGTATGAAGAAGGTAAAATAAAGATATGCAGAGCTTTACAAGGAAACATGGAATATCTAACAACTTAAGCACCCTTCTGTTCATTCCAAACTGAGATTTTGCCCTGAAAAAACCAATTCTCACATATAATATTTATGCTAATTTAAATTCAGAGCTAGCATAAACAAAAAGCCTTATAAACGGTAATTAACAAGTACATAGTAAGTAAAAGGAGAACAATATTAATGTTAATATTAATGGTCATATATATCTCTGGTAGTCACTGTTTCAAACCAGGGCAGATGCTAATAGTATTTAATGTCAAGAATCAAGTTTAAAGGACGTTCACTATTTTAAACAATGTTCCACCAAAAAAATTAACCAAGTTCACAAATTTTGATTTTTTCTGTCTTTTTAGCTGCACAATACTTCACATCAAATCACTGAAAATAGTGCATGCTGTGAAATTTTTTTATTTTCAATAAAGAAATTTATTGTCTCATTTTCACATTAATTCTTGTGAGATAAAATCTGAGGAGACTGTGGAATATCTGTCCTGAGGGTTTTTCAAGATTTGGCTGAACAGAAACACAGCTGCTTATTCTATTGCTAATAACATTCCCACTTAAAGGGAAGTGGGACTGCATGACTTCCAGAGATCCCCATATTCTTGGCAATTAATTATTCAACAGAAGTTAGAAAAATGTTTGGGAAATGTGTGAAACACATAATAAGATAATAGCCATTGAAACTTTGCCAAACAGGAAAGTGAACATGAACAGTACCTAGTTTACAATAAAGAACATTGGAAACTCCTTATGTTTATATATACACCAGATATTTTTAAACTATTGTACTGCTTTAGGCTTATGCTCACTTTTTAGGAACTTATAAACAGGCCAAAAGATTGTCTTTTGGGGAAAAAAAAGAAAAAAAAAACTTCACATTTTAAAAATTCAAAAAGATTCATTATAGCATTATAGCTAATAGAAATATCTCTGGACTTCTGTCAAATTGACATATCCAGATTGTTAAATGCTCTGGTAGTTGCCGTGTTACAATTGAGGTTAATTTCTGTTTGTTTTTTTTTTTCATTTTTTTATTCTACATCCTGAAATTTTTTATTTTATTTTATTTTATTTATTTTATTTTATTTTATTTTATTTAGTTTCATTTCATTTCATTTCATTTCATTTCATTTCATTTCATTTCATTTCATTTCATTTCTATTGTGTCGAACACTTTAGGAAACCACACATACCAGCTTCACATTTTCAAAAGCAGTACACTAATATTTTTTTTCACTTAAGCCGTTGTCTGGATTAATTAGTGTAGCTACCAGGAATAAAAAGAATTTGTTATTTTAAGACAGCATTGAGTAAAATACCACAGCTGTCCCATTAACTTCAGCTGGATTTTTGCCTGAATACATAATACAATATTAGTTTATTATCAGCAAACAAGATGTTCTGCTACATTTCGATTGTCCTCTTAATGGGAGTCCGGATTTTCTTTTTTTGTTATTTGATTTGATGCTTTTGTTCAGCTTTCAAAAGCCAAAAGAATGAATAAATGGAAACTAAGAAACTGTCAACTTCTCCCTACACAACATGATGGCATTGACAGCTCGTACTGTGGAATAATCAGTAAATATGACATTCCTTATGCATATGCTGCAGAAAATGCAATATTTCAAGACCTTGTTCCAGGTAAAGTGGAATAGCATACTTGTGGCTTGATATCAGCTAAACTCCAGGTTAATCACACTTTAGCTATCAGAGAGTGATGGCATGCAGAAGCTGAAGTGAGACTTTGCATTTAATGGATGAAATTCTATTTGCTACAAACTGATAGCGGGTTTGGCAGCTGAATGATGTATTTCCGGAAATGGGAAGATGTCCTAGAAGTAACTCATGGCTGTTTCCTAAGATTTATTAAAACTAAGTTGACACTTGCATCACTGATAGAGGTAATTTCAGAGCTCTTGAAATTCTACTGACCCTAAGATAATGAAACTACCACCTTGCACACATTTGTATTCTGTGGCAGGTAGCACGGGCTCGTGGCTCGGAATGTGAAACACTATCATTATGTGCAGGAGAAATTCACACCAGTAACTGAGGGCAAATGCATAGACTCAAAGATATTTCAAGAAAGGTAGATACAATACTAAGAACCAAATGAGTGCAAAAACAACGATAACAAGTTATTTGGATTGTTAATAAAACTTTGGGTTCTGTCGGATGAGTGCAGTCTTGTAACTAAGCCATTTTTTAAGGATTATTTTTATCCTGTATCACAGAAAGAATTTATATTATGCCCTAAAACAAATCAAATCCTGTGCATATGAAAAGTGCCATGAAATGTGCTTAGAAAAGTCTTGCTGAGGAAAAGATGTGCATATTTATGACACAGACAGCCATGGGCTGTACAAATTAAAGCTCTGCTTATAATCCCAATAATGTTTTTAACAGAATTTTCAGATAAGAAGGATATGCGTTAAAGTCTGATCAAAAGTATCAAATATTTAGGCTGATTCAAAATGCGGATTGGCCATGTGAAATGGGATGACTGCTTTATACTAAAATGCAGCAGAAATATTAGTGAAAATCAAGAGAAATCACTGGAAAATTTCACTACTTACATCAAGTTTGTCAAAAAACCCAAGCCCCTATCTTCTCCTCATGATTAAATAATCACATGCACTTTTAACGTGAATATGAAAATTTGAAAATTCACAGAGATTAGAGTAACAAAGGTAATCTTGTAAATGGTCCTGAGGAGACTGATCACCACTGGATAAACAGGAAACTTATAATAAAAAAAATAAAATATAAAACTCATTGCTGTGAATCTGGAGTTAGCATAGAGGACTGAAATTTTTATTTACAAGTTGTGCCTTTGATTCAGCTGTGAATCATATTAGAAAGCAGAAAAATCAATTTTGTCTTCCTCAAAGACACTGAGTAGTAAAGGGGACAGTAATATTTTGAGGAAATTAAAATTAAGGCTATATTTATAATGTACTGTTTATCTGGAATGTTAAGGTTTTTCTGGGTCACTATTCCATCTGATTATTCTTTATGCAATTAGATACCTTACTAGATTACTTTGGTGCTGAATACTTTTATTGAAACAAACTTCTTTGCAGTAAAGCACTCTATTTTGCTGGTCCCAGAGTGTCGCTTGGGTGGAAACTTGGTCTTAAGTCCCTTAAGGACTAAAATAGCACCTCTCAAGTTTAAAATATGTACAGTGCCTGTATTAGGGTCTGTGCTACACCTTCAAGCCGCATTTAACTTTCAGTTCTTACAAGGATGGACATTTGATCTTGGGTTTGTGAACCTCAACCCACCCAGCATCACAGCATTTCCCATTCTTCAGAACCATATTTGATTTATGAAACAAATTAGCAGAAGCATGGAAACGTTGTTTTTTTTTTTTAATTCTGTAGTCATTACTTTTCTTTTTGAAGCTGGGCCTTGAATCTGAGTTCTCTGAATCTTCACTGTGTGTGGGGGGCTAGGTTTTGGTAGTGAGGGGGCTACTGGGGTTGGTTCTCTGAGAAACTGACAGAAGATTCCCTGTTGTCCAACAGAGCCCATGGCAGCTGCCTCCAAGACAGACTCACCACTGGCCAAGGCCAAGCCAATCAGTGATGGTAGCAATGCCTCAGACATAACATATTTAAGAAAATAAAAGGAGCGCACCTTAAAGCAGCTTGCACCTGGACTGCACTCCATAGAAAAGGATCCATGCTGGAGCAGTTAATGATGAACTGTAGCCCATGGGAAGTTGGGGAAGTTCAAGGAGGATGGTCTCCCATAGAAGAAAACTCTTGCTGGAACAGGGGAGGGACACTTCACCCTGAGGAGGAAACAGTATGTGATGAACAGGCTGTAACATCTGTTCCCTGTGCAGCTGGGAGGGAGGAGGTAGAGAACTGACAATAAAGTTAAACCTGGGAAGGAGGAAGGGGTAGGGAAAAGGTGTTTTTTAAGATTGTTCTACTTCTTAGTATCCTATTCTTGATTTTGATTGGTAATAAATTTTATTAATTTCCCTAACTCAAGTCTGGTTTGCCCATGATAGCAATTTCTGATCTCTCCCTGCCCTGGTTTCAACTCACAAGCCTTTTGCAATATTTTCTCTTCCCTGTCCAGTTGTGAAGGGGAGTCATAAAGTAGCTTTAGTGGGCACCTGGCATCCTGCCAGGATCAAACCACCACAGAATCTAATAATTAATTTCTAGAGTTAAGTACAAAAGTCTATATGTGTATGGAGTTCATTTAAAGTGAACATGTAGTGTTCTCATTTGGTTGTGGGGGCTTGGATTATTTTCCTATTTCCTATTTACTATTACTATTATAATTGACAAACACTGGAAAAGATATAGCTGCCTTTTTTTACAACATATTTTAACATAGGCCTTGCATAGACCTTCTCTATTAGAGGTTTTCAGGAAGTTTTCAGTTGCATTTCTAGTCTTTTATTATCCATGAATTGTACAACATTTTCCCACTTTTTTGTCATTATTTATATGTTGAACTACAGTAATATGAATTACAGGAAGTGAATAATTTTCACTGAAACCAGTTTTTTTTTCAAGTCTAGCCTAAGCTGATTACATATCAGTTTAATATATTCACAAAATGTCTTTGAGGATGTCTATAATGGGACATACACCATAGTTTAATTTAAAAAATTGATGCCAGTTAAATCCTACAGCTTGGAGTAGTTTTGAAACAGATTCAGCTTAATAGGTATAACCCCTTTTAGGCAACTTTTATGTCAGCCCTATCAGTTGATTCACTCCAATTAGAAAATATGTTAATCTTCCACAGTTTGCAAAAGATCTGTCTGCAAATACCAGGCTGGAACACACATGCCTTGACTCAGTAAAATAATATTATTGATATTGAGGAAAATTTAGAACGACAATTATTATATCCAACTTGCAAAATATATTGGGTTTTATTTCTTACAGGATATCACACATGTGGAGCAGTAGTGGCAGCTACTCATGTTAAAAACACACCTGTCACTAGTGAAAACAGAAGGCAGATTAAAGTAGACCTACTTTCCTAAAAGGACATGGAACTGAAGAAAGTATTGTGCCTGCTGTTTCTATTAAAGGAGCAATTGTCTAACCATTTGTCAAGCCTCATTTAGGTTCCATAGCTAAAAAAAGTATTAATTAGTTGAACATTGGGGAAAAAAAAGGCCAAAAAGAAAAATCAATCTTTTCAAGGTGCTATATGTTAGGGGTTTTTGTTTGTTTGTTTTTAACAAATTAATTCAAGTTAGAAGGGGACTCTGGTACTCAAATTTTCCAAATTCCAGCTCAAATCTCCAGTTAAAAGACATTTAGATTTAGATGGTAATACATTATTATACTACTTAATAATTTAGAGCTGCTTAACTTTATTTGACCATTTCATGAACATCCATTTATGCTGATTTTCACAGATGCTTACTTCAGAAAAATAATAAATTTTCAAATAGAGAAATTTCAAAAGAAGAATTTGTGAGATGCTTGGAAGTATTTTTTCCAGCTTTCTTTTATGTTTTTCTCTATATGAGTGAGGAAGTATCTGGTCTAGTCACAATATCCCATTCTGTGCTTCCAAGCTACAGTGTTATAATTTTTTTAGAATATATGGTGCTTGAGAAAAGCAAGGAGAAAAGTGCAATACCAATTTCTTCTTTACTTCCCAACAAATGATGATCTATTTAGGAAAGCAGAATTATCTCAAAAAAATGCATTAATTTTCACAAGACCTCAATATGTGTACCAAAACTCATTTTAAATTTATATTAAAGCTGTGAATGCATTGAAATTGCTGCCTAACAAATTATCCATGGGCATATTTCAAATAGCTCCCTTCTGCACTTACTCTCAGGAAAGCTTAGATAGATCAAAATTCACAGCTTATGACAAATGGTTTTTACCTTATTTGCAACATCTTTTAGGAAAAGAATTGAGGTCATCAGTGTCAGGTGATTTGTGATTGTGGATCTACAAAATGCACAACTGCATGATGATAAACATCAATTAATAATGTCAGTCCCACATTCTCATAGTCATAAAAAAACCAGTCATATAATCAAATTAATGTGTATATTTAAATAAAGTTTTTATAATAAAAATATTAATCTAAGAAGGGAAAATTTAACTTTGAGCTTCCTGGAAAGCTGCAAGGGCTTCAGCTCCTCCCACTAAAATGCTTTACTTAAATTCAGCTAGTTAGGTTGGAATTGTTTTTTTCCAGGCATGGGGTTCCTCCTTGGAAAAGAATTAAAAAAAAAAAAAAAGAAGCCATGTTATTTTATTAAAAGATGAGTGTTCAGCTATTTCTTTACAGGCAAAATGTTTGTTTCTTCTAATATAAAACCTAAGTTCACTTCTATTGGAAAAAAAAAAAAAAAAAAAAGCTCAAAGTTTTTTACTGGAATGGAATTGAGGGATATCCATTAATTTAATCAGTCAAATGTCAAATCATATTACATCTATAAAAATATAAAGACAAAATTCAAGAAAGATATTTTTAATAAGTTTGGACCTGAATTTCTGATTCCTTACCATGTTTATGAATGCAAGGAAGGATTATTTTTTTACACTCACTTTGCACTTGTTTATCTGGCTACAAAAGGAATAAGGCTCCTCCTGGAAATTAACCTGAACTGTTATTCCCAATACAAATGGTTTGAGACAGACACAAACAAATGCACTTCTTTGTCGAAGTTCACATCAGCATGGAAATGTTCCTAAGCCCATCTACATAAAATCCAGTGTTTCATATGTGACTGTACATCCTGAAAAGTGTGAAAAATGGCTACAAAGACCTAATTTTGTCATCTTTTGAAAGAGCAGAAAACTATTGCTGAGAATAAAAACAGCATAACCTACACATGAAGAATTAAGGGAGAAAAAACATTTGTCACACACTTGTAAAAAAATTGGTCTTTTCTGTCATAAAATAACTTTTCTCCTGCTAATATATTTCATTGTTACAAAGGTCATTGTTTGTTTGAACAAGGGGAAATAAGCTGTGAGAAACGGTTTATAAATGCAAATGAGAGAAGTCTGGCAGAGGCATGTTAATAAGCAAAGTACAATTCTGACTACAGAGCTGATTGTTGAAAAGTTTTCATGATCTGTGACCATCATTGGATAAGAGTAAGGGAACTAGGTAATTGATAATGTCTATGTTTTTCAAAATTTTGTTCTGTTTCTCTGGAAAGTGTTTTGCACAGCAACAGAGGAGATACTTCCTCTGCTTTGCAGATGGGAAAACTGTTCAAGGGCAGTCAAAAGGACAGAACCAAGGTCCAGGAGGCCCAGTGTACTTCAATGAATCTACAGCATTGCAGCTTACAAATATATTTGTTATTATTTCTTCTTTGAGCAGATTTTCCCTCACCTTAGACATAGAACAAACCTACCTTAACCAATAAGATGCTCAACTGCACAGTGACATGAAGTCTACAGATAACATTTTCAGTGATCAAGATCAAAGTCTTTTCCTAGTGTATCAATGAACTCTATTATAAAAAAAAAAAAAAAAAAAAAAAAAAAAAAAAAAAAAAAGGTGTTCTGTAGTGAATCTTCCTTTCAGGTTTCAAACCAAGCATTCAATGAGAAATAGTGGTATTAAGAAAAAAAAAAAAAAAGCTGCAATCAAACCATTTTTTTTTCTCTAGATTCTAAATTACAACTTTATTTCATCGGTTATTCTTTCCCTGTAAATCAGTAGCATAAAAGTACTGTAACATGGCTCTACAGACCTCATACCCTGATTTAATTTTATCTTCTGCAGTGCTGTACAGTCTAAACTTTAACTGGAGGTAAGAAACTATCTTTGGATCTGATACCTTTACAGTCACTTTACATTAGCATTAAAGTTTACATTTATATTAGCACTCAAATGCACATCTTTTTAAAGACATTTATAGCCCTCAGCTATGATTGGATCTATGAATAACCCGTTTTAATATAGTTGTCCTCACAGTGCTGTTTTAGGGTTGGAAATTATTATCGTTAACAATTTTTGAGTGGAACCACAAAGTCTGTGATATGAGACTTGGCTGCATTTCTAAAATCATCATTTCTGATGAGGATTTAGCCATAAATCAGCTGCATTTCTGAGTAAGATCTAGGAATTAGCATTATGAATCTTACATTTCCTGTGCATGTTTAAGAATCCCAGTCTTTTCCATAATCTTGTAATAAAAGTGCTGTCCAGGGAGGTATGAAGCAGGAAAAATTCAAGCCAAAGGGAACCTGCAACTTAGGTGTCCACCTGCCAACACAAGTAATTTTGTACTAAAGATTAATGGAGGGGAAAAAAAAAAAGAGATAGAACACTACCACACTGTTTTGAGCAGCAGTGAAGCAATTTCTGTTTCTTAAACTTAAAAAGTGCTGTGGAGGCATTGAAATATTCACATTTGCTTTACTAGCAGTTTCAGTTTAAATTGTTCAAGGTCATACAGATATAGGCAACACATGTTCAGCCTGTTGAATCAAAAGTCCTGACCAATACACATTTCCTTTATTATGCAGTAGTCTCAGTAAAGTCAATACACTTAATTTTATGCTGCACACTTAGTAGGAATAATAATTTTGCTGGATCAAGAACTAAATGCCTGAAGACACAGCGAGTCTACAAAGTACAAAAACACTCATGTAGCATAAGTGATGTGTATCACATAAACACTAGAATATATTTGGCTTTTACATGCTACTACAGTTCTCAGCAAGGCCAACCGTGCACTATATCTTGAAAAATTAGAAGCTTACAGAAAAGAAAAACTACAATATGAAAACTTATTTTGCTTTTCTCTAGTAGTAAATTCCCACTGCTCAGTTTTTCAAGATAAATGAAGATACTGGTAGGAAGTAGCAGCCACAGAAATTATCTCCAACCAAGACAATGTGTGCTTTATAAGTTGGTGGAAATCGCACTTTAAGTTTTAATTTTAGTAAGCAATCTATTTTTGCTAAGAAAATGGTAGACATGGGTGTTTGCTGAAAGCCTCTTTATGCTGAAAATTACTCTGCAGTTTTTATTTCTGCAGTAGAAATGTATGATTGAGAGAGGGATAGAGTAATAACAAACAGTAGAAGAAAATACAGAGAAATATACACTGTAACTTGGGTGTCTCCACCACAACACATTGTGATGAGCTGAAGAGAAGGAACTGATAATTAAATAATTGAAAATTATGGCAGAGGAAACAGAGGAAACAAAGGAAGGAGAGAAAAAGTCAAAGAGACAGGAGCAGTTAATGCCTAATCCTGTTCATAAATCACTACATGGATTAGTTGCATTCAGTACAATTTTTCTCAGTTATATGCACTACCCTGCTCAGAGTTGTCTGACCAACATATACAGACTCAAAAAATAGTGTAAACAAGGAAGATGTCATGGGAAGGCTAAATTCTCTCACATAGAAAGATAACTAAATGCCACTTTAGATTTCTTACAATAAAACTTCCCATCATAAACCTCTATCTGATCCTACTGAGAGAAGCAGAAATGCTTAAAGCCATGTCTACATTCCTGTACTGATGTTTCAGGTGCTTCTGTGGTCTCCTCTGGACCCACTCCAACAGGTCCATGTCTTCCTTGTGCTGAGGCTCCAGAGCTGGAGGCAGTATTCCAGGTGGGCTCTCATGAGGAAGAGGGGAAGAATCATCTCCCTTGACCTTCTGGTGATGCTTCTTTTGATGCAGCACCAGGTACAGTCCTAACTTATAAAGGCAAACCTGTAGAGTGAAACAGTGGGTGGTTCAGAGTTCTATAATCTGGTCTGGTGACAAAATTCACATTTGTGGCTACAAACTTCAAATACATTTACTAAAGTTATATTCTGGTTAAATTTAATGCAAAAGAAAACAGATTTTATGTAATCTAGGACAGTTTCATAATACAAGCCCAAATACAGATGAGATGAGAACAACCAGGAGGCATATTCCAGAAGTGCATTACTGATCTAAGATAAGACATTAAAATAAGTTTACCATAAAATGAACAGAAAAGAAAAATAGGGTCTATGAGAGATGCTTGTAGTCTACTTTCTGAAACAGCAACAGAAGCGTAGCTAGGACACAATGGAATATCTCAAAAGGTGTACCATGGTGTGGTCAAGCACTCTCCAAATTCTTCTGCAGACTTTAGATTCTCTGGGTGTCTCAATATAGCTGCCTGCATATCAGCCATAGCATTTAACCTTCTCCTACAGGCAGTGGAGATTAGTGGTTGCTGTTAATGCAGCAGACTGATGAGCTCCTCAGCCCACCTGAACACAGGCACTCAGGTTTGGCCAAGTCTTCAGCTCTCCAGACATCCTTGGCTATTTCAAGGAGCCTCAGTTCCAAGTTCCTCATTTTTCCAAATGAAGGTCTCTGGGTTCTATCTTAAGTGGGGAGCCTCAAACATCTGCTCTTGTACAACATGGAACTCCAGTGGGTACTGATGGTTAGGTGTGTATTTTACATGTACTGCAGGCCTCCAGTCATGGATGGAAGTGGCTCAATTATTACATATTAGCAGAGAGGCAGCAATTTTCATCACACAGATTTCTCTAAGAAATGTTTGCTTAAGTCACTTCAAAATTCCCAATATCTCCTCAAGTCTGGAAATGCAGCACTTAAGAGCTCCTCAGAAGTCACTTTATCCCTATTGCAAAGATGCATTTCATTTTGCAATGGGGAAATACTGCAGTGCTTGGCACAAGAATGACATCGCAAAACCTCAATCTCTCTTTGAAAATGATAAATAATTCTGGTACTTTCATACCCTCAGTCCAGATAATTTTGGACATCTTCCAAGTCACAGAATGCATAAGACATTTTTATTTCCAGTGTTCATTGAAGATACAAACAATGTGCTTTGGCTCATATATTAAAATAATATTAACAGAAAGGTAACCTGAAAGTTGCCTTTGGTTATCAAAGAGTTACTTTCTTGCATAGAATAGATATTGAATAAACAGAGTTGGATGAGCTCAAAATCATATGAGACGTCTTCTGGGAACCATATGATTGGCATTTTGCAATTTCTATAGTATATTATAAAACAGATTGGTGAAAATGTATTGAATGCTTCATCGTATTTCTTATTTTTGCCTTTTTCAGCAATGAACAGATCCTGAAGATTCCCTCCCTCCACAAGACTGGCATGCCTTTTTTAACCAAACTATTTAGAATTCTGTGTTGTACATCTTCTTCAGTTTCTTTGAGTTTCTTTCTATTTTTGATCCATACAACTATTTTGTTGCCTAACACAGATAACAAGATTTGAGGATTCTTTAGCTTTCCAGGCTTTCACCTAGCTTACATTTCTTTTTCTGATTTCCTGGTTTCTTCTCTCCTGTTTATCAGCCCCTAGTCTTCTCTCATGGTTTCTTTGGCTTCTTCTTACCAGACTTTGCACCCTGCTCCTCATAGCAGTTCAGTTTTCTGTTCTGAAAATTTATAATCTCTCCCAGCACTATCTCAAACAACTTCCTACTGACAGACTTTCTTACTCTGTACCCATTTCTTTAACCTCCATACCTTACTTTAGGCCTCATATCCTCTATTTCCAGCTATCCATGTCTTTCATCCTTACAAACCCATATCTGTCCCTTCAGGCATCCAGCATTGCCCATGGATATAATGGATTTGTCTTTCTCTGCCAGACTCTTCTCAGAAAACAGGGTCAGTTTCCTTTTCTCTTCTTTGCCAAGAGCTTATCTTTTCTGCTTCCTTTTTGCCAGACTTAGCTTCAGAGTTCTACTTGCTACTGTCAATACTTTTTTTCATTGTCTAGTACACAAATTCCCTTAGGAACTTGACTTATTTTCCCTTTTCTCTCTTTCTGTCTCAATCTCTCTCTCTCTCTTTCTATCTATTTGAAGGTCATCACTGTCTAATCTTCCCATTCTTCTACCAATAGCTTTTGTTTTATTTTTTTAATCTGTTCCTTTTTGTTCCTACAGTCCAAAACATTTCCAGAAGGAGTAAAGAAAATTATTTATTTATTTCTAATCTGTTTTCTCTGGTTCTTTGCAAGTTTTTATTATGACATATTCTATCTCATGTCTCTTCCATGCTAGCCACTTGCTCATATATTTTTTTTTCTATAGGAAGTGCATATCATAAGAATGGAATTATTGAACAGCTGAAAATCTCAGTTCAAGTAATTTAA
Source organism: Erithacus rubecula (assembly GCF_903797595.1). Taxonomy (NCBI): domain Eukaryota; kingdom Metazoa; phylum Chordata; class Aves; order Passeriformes; family Muscicapidae; genus Erithacus; species Erithacus rubecula. Next base: position 65,421,834 of record NC_136658.1, read on the forward strand.
AAGTGATTACACCAATGAATATTATTTCCTTATCTCCTTTCATTTGGAAACCCAAAGTGTATTGAAACTATGTGTATCACATCGCATCCAGCTGCACAAGAAAATTATTGTCTTTATTTTTAACAAACTGAGAATAAAGGTGCCTCATTATAACTGTAAAGGCACAAAAATATTAATATTTTTGTTAACTACCAAGCATATGTGCATTGTTTATAAACTTACATACATTCTTGTCCCTGATTTTTCTCCCTGTCTTAGCTGCCACTTCAAAACCTGGAAAAGGTTATATAAAATGTAGGACCAATAGGATATTTACAAATAAGCAATCTCAAAAGAGATTTGCCAGTCAAACTGTAAAAGGGAAAATTCTACATTCTTTCATTAAAAAAAAAACCACACCAAAAGTATTACTTAATTCAATCAGAAAACACAAAAAGTAATTTCAATAGCCTCCAATAAATGTAATTTTGAATATCAAGGAAATAAATGGACAGAAAGACACCAAAGTAATCTGTGAATAGAGTCCAATTTTAACAGGAGAAATAAAAGGATTGGATTTGTCTAATGAAAAATAAATGTCTTCAATATTAATATCTTCCAGTCCTTCCCCTAGACCAATATAACTCTGCTGTACTTTTCCCCTCATCTAAATTTAACTATTCTGAGAAATTTGGCTATTATCTTTTTCTTTCCTGCTTCTCTCTCTTTTCTCCTGTGTCTCAGCAGGGTTGTCTGCAGCATTTTTTACCATTACATCCCAATCTAGTTGCAATATTGTTACCCTAGTAGTACCATCCTGGGCATCTTCCTGGCAAGCTCTCAGTGATGCCTGTTGGGCTTTTCTATATTATTATGAAAATAATAATATTTCAAAGCTAAACGTAAATCAACAAAAGTGCTGATAAGTTACCGCAATCTTCTTTCATCCTCATCCTGTTTTTAGTTCTACATCTGCTGGCAGCAGTTCTCCTGTCTTACAAATTTTACTTGTTCTTTGCTACCTTTTTGAATAAGTGCTTCCAGTGGGGAATAAGAAAGCTGCTCTTTTCTACCTGGGCCTGGCTGAAATATAGTGAGAGCATTTCATTGCAGAAAAGTCATAATGTCTGACAAGATGTGCAAATTTTTATAATATATATAAAATTATCTGGTTTAAATATGTAAAACTCAAACTGCATTATATAAAAGTAACAACATAGGAGAAGATTAAATTGGTAGAGGGAGCTAAATATTTGTTTCACAGAAAATGAAATGAAATATTGTGGGCATCCAACTCCAAATCTTTTAGCCTTGCAAACATTTGAATGATTTGGGAAAGAATTGCTGGCATACAGTTTCTTACCTCTGACATTTAGGAATGTGACCAAGAAAGTAGTTTTATTTCTTACATATGAAAATACTTCCTACCCCTCTTTATTTTTTTAATGGTCTTTACCATTTTTCAATATTTCTCCTTTTCAGAGTTTTCTTACCCTTTATCTGTTCCTATTTTTCCATTTTACCATTTCAAGACAAAAAATATATAGCATAAAGGACAGTATTTTAGAAATAAATTACTTAGGAAACAGGTATTTGTGGAAACTAAGTAGCTCATGATGATGAGCTCTTACTTTAATATGACATTTGGATAAGCAGCTGTGATCTTTGTATGCATAAATAAAATAACATTGAGTAGAAATAGAAAGCTGATCTACAGCACTAGTAAATCTATTATACTAGAAAATTATGTGATATTCTAATGTCCAGATCACAAAGGAAAAAAAAAGAAGTTGAAAGTGAAAATTAGGGCTTAGACAAAAATGTATTCTGTCAGAAAAAAAACCCCAACATTTTTAATCAGTTATTAAAGCAGTTTGATTTGGTTAAATTACCTTAAAAAAAAGGCAAAAAAGCAGATTTGGTCACTGTCAGCAGAACAGTGGCATTACTGTAGTTAAGTACAGACAATCTATTGAGACACAAATAGATTCTGAAAGACAAAGGGCAATTGTTGATGCTATGATTCTGTCCATATTAGGATATTTTACAGTACAATGATTTTGGATCATCTCAAAAGAAGGAGCCTGCAGCAAACCATTTTGCAGCACTGGTAAGGATACTGGTAAAAGTATGATGGCACAGAGATCAGTATCTGCTAGCAACCAGAGAAAATTCCTTCAGGGATCTTTTCCTGTGAGTAACATCAGAGAATCATGTAGATTGTAAAACACTCTTTAGGTCCATCAAGTCCAACTATTAACCCAGCACTGCCAAATCTTCTACTAACCCCTGCCTCCAAGTGCTACATCCACTCTTGTAAATAGCTACAGGCACAGTGACTCAACCACTTCCCTGAGGAGCCAGCTCCAATGCTTGATAACCCTTTCAATGAAGAATCTTTTCCCCTGGCACTACTTGAGGCTGCTTCCTCTTGTCCTATGGCTTGTTAGTCACATCAAAGAAGATTTCAGTCAGTAAGGGTATGAGGTAGAAGTGTAACAAGGTCTAGTAATTGAAAGTGGGATCTACTACGAAGGCATATAGCCAATAAAATAATTTACCTAGGACTAATTTACTTTGATGATTTGATGTCTTGGATTCAATGTTGTTTTAAAGAGCAATCGCTAGATCTCATGAAATATTCATTTAATATAATACCACTGAAGAAATTTTTTGGTGAGGATATATGTTAGTTAACCATTGATGTGCATAAAGAACTCTTGGATTATCTAAATCTATGACAAGAGAAAAAAAACCCTAGTGATACAGACCAGCAGAACTACAGAACATTATTTTTCATTAAAAGAATATTATTAAAATTCCCTGAAAATTCTCTGACACTGTCCTATCAGTAAGGTGGCCTCAGCAAGTGATGTGCTTTACCTTTCATCCAATTTCAAACCAATATATAGAGTAAAGGGATAACAGAAGTTCCCCTAGCCAAGGCAGCATTTACAGAGCCACTGGAAACCATTCCTGAAGCCTGCTAATATTTCTGCCAGCTTCAAGAGGCCTCTCATTGTCTGAGGTTCTGCAGCTCTGAGGCACTGCTTAAATGATTTGCTCAGACTCACTTCTGGCCTGTTTCTGAGCAATAGTGATCAATCACAATTGAGTTCCTCGTACTGTGTCACAACAAACTGATTAAACTCTCCCTAAAGAAATCACAGCTGTTATTGGGCCTAACAATATCACCAGGACTTTAAATTACAAAGGAGATTATATTTGTGTCTCAGAGAAAACATTTTAATTTGAAAGCTCAACAAAGAAAAGGATAAAAAAAAAATTTCCAATAATGTCTAGTGATCTTTGTAGGTATTTAAGAATAGTATATTTGCTTCCAGAACTGTAGTGTAAGAAGTTCTTTGCTGTGATATTGGCTTGCAAAGTCTTCCTATGCTTTTTGGTGTTTAACTCCTCACAAACAAATAATCCCTGTTTCCCAGGCAGCAAGCATGAAGATAACATTGGCTTCCTTAGCCAGTCCAGAGCTGCTGCTGAAGGGCTGCGAGGATCCAGGGCAGTGATGACTCAAGCTGACAGCAGAATCCTAGCCCAGAGGAATCCCACTGATTGCTAAGGGAGAGACTATCAGGAAAGTAATTACCATTGCATAACCTATGATCTAAAAATTCTGGCTTTAACTCATCTGTAAATTCAAAATATCTTATTATGGGAAGTAATGACTAAATTTAAATCCAGAAATGTTTTACACAGAAGTACTGAAACTCAGAGCAGACATATATGTTTTGGGATTACATGCAATGTAACTACATCCTTTAAGTGTCTCATAAAATTAACTGAATTGACTTATGCTGAATTCAGATTTCATAGTACTACTCTGTTGCTCAAAATAAAATTTAATGGATCAAGCAAAAAAAGTGACAATGATCTCCAAGCACAAAAGAAGCAAATTGTATTAGCTGCATTTATTTAAAAAACAAACAAACTCCACAAAAAACCAAAACTAAAAATAGGAAAAAAAAAACAAAAAAAAAGCAAAAATCAAACACTCAAAACCCCCTTAAAAACTCAGAAGAGCATTTGCATTAACTATGTAGCTGACTATGTAGCCTCAAGGGACTACATTGAGATGAGCTCTCTTTACAGAAACAGACTCTAGGTCTGCTTGACCTGTGCTAAAATAGCATCTTGGACAAAGAGGCAGAATAGGCCTCCAGCAGCATCTAACAAATGTGCGTAATTTAGAGCATAATTTAGCACATAATTTGAAGCAGCTTTCCCCTACACTCACAAGATGCTCTCGTTTTGCTCAGGGCAAAGGAGCAATGGCAAGGAATAAGCTGGTGCCATCTTTGCATCATACATCACTACTTGCCCATGAATAGATGCCTTGATTCCCTTTTCCAGAGAACTTGCCTCACCATTTTTATATTTAAGCAGTCACAAGCACAAAGGAAAAGGAGAAAAGAGCTAAGCAACACTCAGAGGCATGATGAACAAAATCTGATTGGAATCTGCCTGCCAGCTGAGCAAAGCTGCAATTTCCCAAAACATCTGCCCATTACACCCCCAATTACATAGAACAAGGTCAGACAGAAAGATTTGATAGATCAGGCTTGCAAACACAATATTCAGATTCATCAAAATTATTTTAAAAAATGAGTTCAATAAGCCATGTAGCCACACACAGGAGAAGAACTTTTTCAGTTGAATTTTGCAGAGCTTTTGAAAATTCAGAGTATTTTAAGCAGATGCAAAAGCAGTTCAACTTTAGCCTGATTTCTTCAGAGATGATGATTTTGGTTTCTTGACAACTCAGATGCCAAGAGTGGCTAAAGATAAGAGAGCCTAAGAACGCTAAGAAAGTCCAAGCTCTCAGATCTCCTTTTGTTTCCCCATGCCTGTTGCACTGCCCCTACCCACAGCACTCAAGGTGGAGGCCAGGGGCTCCTCATTCAGGCCATAACTCTAAGCCAGGACTTTCAGATGGGAGCACAACACAAAATATAGAAACTGTGTGTTCTCTTTGCACATGCTGAGCGCCAAACCAATTATGTTACTGTTGTTTACACTCAGAGCTTTGAACCCAAATGTAATTTCTTCTTCCAAATTGGCCGAATATTCAGCTTTGGCTGTATTTGTTGATGCCTGCTGTGACCCATCTCAGGTTCACTGACCATCCAAAGCAGCAGAGAGCTACATGTACACTATTAAATAAAAGCAAACTAGGGGTGAACCTAAGACATAAATCCTTGCTCATCCACACCACTGAATTGTTGGATTGCTCTATTTTTTCTTTTTTTTTTTTTTTTTTTTTTTTTTTTTCAAATGTCTCTGCGAGGCACATCTGCTAACAAAAGGTTTCAGTAACATGGATATCAACAGTCCTGAACCATGTGATGTGGTTTATAATCCTCTTTTAATCAGTATTGTAGACATGACCATTGTACATCAGCTCCAGTCTCATCCTTTGCCAACAACTTCTTTATGATGAAACCACAGCTGAAAGGAGTGACTCATGTGCATATGAAGCATCCTAGTGTGGACTCAGGACATGTCCAGCACTGGTAGAGATCTGGGAATTGGGATGTGCTCTTAGGTTGTCCTGTATAGTTATCACTTTACTGAATTAAGTTATTTTAGAGTGACAGGTGAGTATCAACTTATTTGTACAATATGAAAAAGAGAAAAAAACACTTCATCCTTTAAACATCTGAATACTAGGTTGATCTTTGTAAAATGTTTCTTAAAATTAGGCCAGTTATAATAGTGTTTCATCATAGAAAAAAAGCAAAACAAAACAAAACAACAACAACAACAAAAAAACAAACCCAAACTTATCTTGTTCTTGATTTTCTTTCAAAAGATTTTTCACTTCTTCTCATATGGGAAAATTATTTAAGTTAATGCTTCATATTCAAATAATTCATTAATATTAATATATTATAATACCTGAAAATTATACAAGATATCAAGTATATGTTTTGTCAGAAACAGATTTTCATTCTTCAGATTAGGGACAAGGATGTAAGAAACAGACAATCCTTAAGTTCCCTTATGGCTCTGAGAATGGTTTTAAAGTGTGATGTCTTGAGGTGTGTGGCAGAGAAAAACAAAAAACCATTAAAATCAAGGACTAGCATTCACAGTATTCACAGCAATCACAGCAATCACAACATCCTATGATTCAAATTTTTTTTTTTTTTTTAACTGCTGTGGGGGAATGTGAATATATGTTTTTGATTTTTTTTTTTTGTCTTATAACCTCAGTTTCTGGAATCAAGTGATTATAGCAGATTCTAGATTTTAATTTCTCATTAGGCATATCCACAGTTTTCACAGCTAAGGGAGATATCTTTTCCTAAAGACATTTATTAACCATTTGAATCAGTCAAAAGGCCATCCTAAACTTTGTGATTTTGTCAGGTTGGAATAAAAATTTATAAATGTTTGTACTGGAACACAATACAATAAAATGACACAAACTTGGCCAAGTTGTCATATGAGGGCATCATGCTGTAAAAGACTACAGATTGAATGAAACCCAGTTTCTTTATGCTATAGAAATAATCAGAGAAAGGGGTTACGCTCACTGTGGAGCATATGCACATATTCCCAAATCAAAAACAACATGCTGTTCACAGTGATTTAGAACTCAGAGCTTGGCAAGAAAAAATGAAGAATAACAATACAGGAGCAAGAACTGTTTGCAGGCTAAATGTGACTGACATATTTATTACCTACAAAACTTCATTTCTGTAAGTTGTTCTCCTAAGGCATATTGAAGATACACACTTTTCCCTTTTGTGTGCTATTCCAAAAACTTACAAGATATCTACAAGAAGCACAAGCTTCTCTGTAATAAATAAAATCCCAGAAACAGTTTCAATTTTCAGATGAGCACCTGGGCTGGTCAGACTGTTCACCTTCACCACCAATGTGCTACACACCAGAGTCCTTCCTAAAATGCACCTCCCTCTCCTCTGCTTTTTGTACCATTTTGCATTGTGAACTTTCTCCAGTTTTCATGTACAAAAGCCCAGTCGAATTCCCTAGGAACTGCAAAAAACTCTCCCAGGTTTTCACTAAACACACACAGGCACACAAGTGCAGAAATTAAAATTACTGTATTCATTATCTTCTTGTTTGCACTCAACTTTTGAATACAGACACCCCTGGTATGGACTATGGCAGACGTTCAACACCAACAGGAGTGTTGCTACTGTGCTACTCCTGTTACAGTGCTTTATCTTTCATCTCCATAGGAGGAATATAATTGCCCAAGTGGAGGATAAAAAAATTTGCAAACAGTAAAGCAGACAGACCCTAGCAGATAGAATGTACATTCAGTGAAATACGTAAAGGTAGCAAAAATATTTTGAAAATTATTTTTAAAACTAATCAAGTCTTTAGAACATGAAAGGTTTACAAGATATTACTGTTAGAGCCGATTTAGAATTTTTTTTTCCTACAGAAAGGGTATACCTACTATAAAACACCCAATTAATTGTGCATAAAATTTACTTCATCTATTTATTCTTCTAGGTTTTCTCACAAAGTCTGGCCAAACCAGATAAATTGCAAGAACATTGTAAAGAATTTATTTTCTACAAAGCCAGCATTTATTGTAGGGCTCTTTTCTACTAATAGAGTTTTTGCAAGAATTCATGCTGAAATATTTTTTAGTGAGATAGAGGTAAGGAAGATTGCAACTCAAAATCTATAATTATTAAAGGGAAGAAATAAAGCCTTACTTATACTTAATTATCTCAATGAAAACATACATCTCTGCACTGCTCCCCTGAAACCCCACCTGGAATGCTGCAACCATCTCTGGGGTCCTCAGCACAAGAAGATCTGTAGGAGCGGGTCCAGAGGAGACCAAAAGGTGATATGAGGGTTAGAGCACCTCTCCTATGAAAACAGGCTGAGGGAACTGAGGCTGTTCAACCCAGAGAAGGGAAGGCTCTGGGAAGACCTTATTGAGTCCTTCCCGTACAAAAAAGGGTCTGATACTAAAGTGCAAGACTGACTTTATTACATGAGCTGATATTCATAGGTCAAGACAGGAACAATTTTTAACTAAAAGAGGAGATTTAAATGTTAGAGAGAAATTCTTTACTCAGAGAGTGGTGAGGCACTGGAATATTTTGCCCAGAGAAGCTGTGGATGCTCCATCCCTGGAGGTGTTCAAGACCACGTCAGATGGTGATCTGAGCAACCTGGTCTAGTGTGTGGTATCTCTGTTCATGTCAGGGGAACTGGAATTGAATTCAGTTCAATGCGATTTCCAACCCAAGCCTTTCTATAGTTCTCATTACCTTTATTCCCATTTACATCTGGATATTTTATAAAAAACAGCACAATTCAACATATAAACCCATTCCTATAGGTAAGGAAACCAAATGACATTCACACATGAAACCCCGTTTGTGATGAACCACAATTAGGATTTACAATAAGTGTTACTTCATTCTTTTTTCACCTTATTTTTGTAATGTAATTGGTCAAAATGACCTTTAGCAAGAAGTTGAAGAATCTTGTACTGCTTATTTCAGACAAACTATTTTTTATAGTTAAATATCAGCAGAAAAAAATGTATTGCTACAATTCAACCTCAACATTCAAAGTAAAGGCATGCAGAGGGAGTTTCTGAGAGTGCAGATAATTATTGCTGTTAGGTGCAGTGCCAGGGACTGGGAAAGCCAGGCTCCATGACTGCTAATGGAGTACTCAGTGACACTGACCTTGGTACAAGGCAAGTCATGGTGCTGGTGACCTTCATCACTGGATTATGACAGGGACACCTTGGAGCTGCTCTGTAGCTACAGCATGTATCTGTTGGATGATTGGTGCTTTGATAGCCAGATCTTTGGAGGGAAATGCATGACCTGCTCTGACCTCAAGAAAAGAACATGTGGCAGAGGAAAAGGGCTCATGGTGGGCTAATAAGAGAAGGTTATGACATTTTCAAAATGAAGGAGAAAGCAAATTAGGTTGAAACTAAGTCAGATGAATCTATGTCTGCATGAACATGGGTATATGTGTTATAATTTTTTGTATTTACTTGTGGACACAAAGGAAATGGATTTTTTTTTTTTAGTTGCACATATCTATAGAGTTGGAATTTTACTGAAGGGGAATGAAAGAGGCAAATCTACCTCTGAATGTCAAACAATTAAAATTGAATAAGGATGCAATTCTTGACTGTGACTGTTATCTTAAGTGGATGTTTTCAAAATTTAGTTAGCAGGTGTAAGAACCCTGTAAAAAAATGTGCAGATATGACTGATATTTTACAAGCCAGAGAAGTAGCCTTCATTTTTATAATCCAAACAGACCACAGAGTTTTTGTTACTGCTCTTGTGCTTTCTGTATGCACAAACATAAGTAGGTCAACAACTTACTATTTTCTTTGAAGAACACATACAGAAAAGACACCAGAAGAGAAATAAACTCTTGAAATTGCAGCTACCACAGAAGCATTTACTAGCTGTATTACAGAGACAGAAGCATACAGAGCAGGGAAAACCTACAAAACTCTTGACAGTGATCTCAAATAGAAGACTTGAATTTAGCTATTGCCACTGTAGCAGTCTTATTGAGCATGTTGGCATAGCTAAAAACCAAAACAAAAAGATTTTAATATCCAACTTTCAGGTAAAGAAATTTAGAATCTAATTATGAAACATGTAGAAGTTATGATGTTGAACAGACAGCTGTTAACTTACACCAAAATTCTCAGGGTCTGGCTTTTTAATCCATGTATTTGAGGATAGGTGGTGTCTTAACTTGGAGAGAACTGTTTATCTCTGTTCATTCCTCTCAGATATAAACCTTACACTTAAATTAGGTAGCTAAGACAAAATCACTGCCTCCTGAAATACAAGACAGACACTGATACTGTTTTCTACTCTAGTATATCTCACTTTGCTGACTAGAAAAATGATGATTTCAGTTGAGATGTCTTAAAAACCATATTTACATATCTGCAAATTGTCTTATGTGGACCAAACCCTAAAATTTTAGTTTCATCAGATCCCCAGTTATTGAATAATCTGAGAGAAGTGGCTCTCAATCTGTATGGTGCTAAGTACACTTAGTTTTTTTGCAATTATCTATCAAATGGAAATGAGATTTTATTTGAGTTCTTCAAATGTCAGATTATTTCCTTGCCATTATTTAGTTTGGAAATGATTACACATACTTTGTTATACTCCACTTTTCTCTAATGCAAAGCCTTATCTAATGGATATGCTCTGGGAATACCAAAATGCTTCATCACTCCAGAGCAGGCAGATAGTCACATAACCTAAACACACAGAGTTTACATTCTAAGCTACTTAGATGAAAAATAACACCAAAATATTGGAATCAGGATCCAAAGTGTTCAAAAGTACACTGTCACTGAAAAAATATGTAGTCCACCTTTTTTATCCAGTTTATAGTCCATTTGTCCCCCACATTGGATATTATTTTCTGGATTTATTTTTTTTTTTTTTTTACAAGTGAATCATTTAGTTCCCTTGGAAAGTAAAATGGGTAGTTCCTGTAACCACCAAAACAATTAACGATTCAGCCAACACTTCTTAGCACAGAGATTGAGTTATCTGTCTGATGTGCATTAGAAAGACATTATGGATGAAGCCAAAGTGAACCAACCTCTGTTCATTGCCACACCTACAAAAAAAACCCCACAACTACTTCACATGTCATTAAAGACATTAGTGAGGGTAAATGATTTCATCAAAATACACACAATTAAATACATTTAACCTTAGGGAAAATGGGGAATGCTAATGGAGCAACTGAAAGAAATTTGAATTTAACATGGTATGGAAAGCAATCGTAACTGAATTGCATTTTTGGACCAATGCACACACACTCTTTAACTATAAAAGTAATACATATGGAGTTGAAGGAAGTAAACTCATGGCATCTAAGTGAATGAAAAAAATCATCACACATTTAGTAGATCATAAAAATTGAACTCAAAACACATTTTACAGGAATTTCTAGCAGTAATCACTGTAATCCAAACGCTGTGATACTGGATTCCATGCACAGATAAAACCTGTGTTCAGCATAATAGATAATTTGGGCATCTCTCAGTGGAACATCCCATATCTATAAGGGTTTTTGTGCTGGGATAGAGTTAATTTTCTCAACAGTAGCTGGTATGGGGCTGTTTTAGATTTCTGCTGGAAACACAGCTGATATCACAGGAATATTTTTGTTACTGCTGACCAGCGCTTGCACCAAGCCAAGGCCCTTCCTGCCTCTCACCCCACCCCAACAGAGAGTGGGCTGGGGGAGCACAAACGGCTGGGAGGGAATGCAGCCGGGACAGCTGACCCCAACTGGCCAAAGGAATATCCTGCACTATACAGCATCATGCTCAGAACTTAAATCTGGGGGGAAGAAGAAGGAAGAGGGGAATGTTTGGAGTGATGATATTTGTCTTCCCAAGTCATTGCTAACACATGGTGGAGCCCTGCTCTCCTGGAGATGGCTGAACACCGGCCTGCTCATAGAAAGTGATGAATGAATTCCTTGTTTTACCTTGCTGGTGACTTCACTTTTTAAACTGTCTTTATCTCAACCCATGCTTTTTCTCACTTTTACTCTTTCAATCCTCCTCTCCCTTGTCCCACTGTTTGGAGTGAGTGAGTAACTCTGTGGTGCTGAATTGCTGGTTGGTGTTAAAGTATAACAAATTTTAAGAGCAGTTCTTTCAGAAAGATTGAGGTGAGGGTGTTAAAGTCCACTCTTGTGAAATCTACGGTCCTCTAAATTCATTGGGGTCTCAGAGGAGTGTACATAGAAACAGAAGTTTTGAATTCAGTACTTAAATTCAACACAATGCTTAAAGAAACATAAGACTGTGATTAAAGACCTAGTTGACTTGGGACACCTAAGTTCCTCACTGGAGCAAAACGAAATTGGATACAGCTGGCATGTTAGTTCTGCTTCAGCATCTGAGTGTCTGAGCATTTATCAGCATATGGTTCACTTCAAAACTTGAATGGCAGTGATTGTGGGGAGCAGGCTCACAGTTAAACAACTATTTCAGTCATCTGTTTAAACACTGCTAACTACTGGGTTTATCACTAGAACAACCTGTGTGAATTGATTTATCCACACTTTCATTCTTATTGAGATCATCTACTTCACAGAGAGCTTTTGAAAAGACAGTTTTTAGAGCTGTCTGTGCATTTACCCCAGACAAATATTCCTAACACAATGTAACAATTTTGGCAGTGCTGTCATGGTGGTGGGGGTATCCTGTGACCCGTAAAGAACACTCCATCAGCTATTGCTAATACAGGACCAAGAGTATTCTCTCACCTCACCTAATTTCTTGCGCAGGGAGTAACAGCATCACTCCACTGTTACTGAAAGATTAAAGAAATCGTCAGATGGAATTTGTCAACATAATATGTATCAATGTAGATATTGGAAATTTGAAATTCTTTTACATGATGAAAAAATTGTAAACAAGAAAACTAACTTTTCTTGAAGTACTTATACCTTTAATCTTTTGAGCTGTTAGAACAGATTAAACGCAATCCTCCTATCATGATGTAGAGACGATATTCTACAACATGCTTGGTAACAGATGTTTACTAATCAATGATAAATTTTGCATATTTAAAAGGAGAAATGGCTTTTTAGAGACTCTGCTGATGTAATTATAAGTGCGCATACAAACCATATGAAGATTTAAAACAAAATCTAACCTGGGGATAAAGACAAAGCTGATGCAATTTCGAATCAGGGACTTGCCTACACTTAGGGTAACTTCTTTAAAAGTTAAACGACAAAAATAAGCTTCCATGTAAATATTAGACAAAAGCATTCTTCCCTTGCATTGCATAAACTTGCAGTTCTGTTTTGCATTTTCTGTTTTTGAAAAATGGATAAATGGATGCTTAGAAAAGTTTCTACAAATCCACTCCAATGCACACCTTTCAAACAATGCCATCTAAAAGGAAATACAGGACTATGAACATGATACTTACCTTGGAGATAGAAGCATCCAGCCAGAGAATGGCTCCATATGAGGCAGCCAACACGTCCACTCAAACCAGACTGGCAATTATTCATATTCTTCATAGCTCTGGATGGACATGAAATGAGTAACCCAGTTAGACTTTCTGTACAATATTTAGGGACTTCTATTATTACGCATGGATTAAGGAAAATAAATGGGTTTTTAGACCTGCTGCACTCACTGACTTTGGAGAAAATTACACCTAGCTATTTCATCTGAAAAGTGCTAGCTGGTACTTCAGCATTATGGAAAATTTACTGACTAAAGCAAGCAACACTCTAGACTAGACATATATGTGTCTACATAGAAAACTGAGGACTTAATTCTGTTAACAACCTGTCCCCAGACAGTGTGCAGAATTTCCATAGAATTTGTAAATGGACAGAACACATAGAGAGCTTCTTATCTGTCAGACATTCATTCAAGGATACCAGAATTAAAAAGCAACAAGAGGTCATAAATAAAAATAAAAAACCTCAACAAACAAACAGAAAAAAAAAAACCCCAAAAAAAAGAAAGAAAACCAAACATAAAAAGACACTCAAAAACACCCCAAAAATAAAAAACAACAAACCCCAAGGCAGAAACACAACTCCAGACAACCTAATGTGAAACTTGTTTGAATGTTTCTCATCAAGTATTTTGTGCCTGTTAGGTAACAAAAAAATTGTCAGATAAACAAAATATGGAATCCTGCTGGATGTGTGATGCTTCATCTTTTTTTAAAAAATAATGTCTCTTTTCCAAGTATCAAAATATTTTAACAGAAGAGTCTTTGGCATGTCAGAACATTAATGTACCTATTGAGAAAATTTGCTTTGTAAGGAATAATATTTGGAATTAAACAAAAGGAAATTTTTAGCAGGAAGTACAGTAATATTTACAGCAGTCTGCATGGCAACAACTGAACCCTGCAACTAGATGTGAGGAACTGAATCATATGCATATTAAAATATTAATAATGCTGATAAAAAGATTATTTTTTCTGAAGATATAGTAAAGTCTTGGGCATTTTTGAATGTAGAAACTTCTGTTAGCTTGCCAAGTTTTACAGTCTATTGCTTTTATAAACACAAAAATGTCAAATACATTTCAAGCCATATCCATAGATAAAATACAGATTTACCTGTCAATAAATACTGATTCTTGTTTTTTCTTTTAAGACATATTATCAAACAAATCTGATTCATGCACTAGAGAAGTAGTATTGCAAAATGAACAAGGAAAATGCATCATGGTTTCCATGAACATACAAAAGAAGTTTGTGCTCCACTATTACTCACATGGACAAATTATTTGAAATTTAAATCACTGGAGAGTTCATACATAGCAGTTTTATAATACCTCTATATTTTATGAATGTTTGAATAAATGGTTATGAAATGGAAAATCAGACAAGGAATTCTTTACTGACTGTGCTCACCTTGCCTTAACTCATCCTGAGCTAGGCATATCTTTCTCTAATTTGGGAACCAGTGACCCTTTCCTTAAAATTCTGGCACACTTCCATATCACAGGGAATTTACTACATAGGGACTGGCTGTGACAATACAGCTCATGTGGATTACACACCTTCAAATTGATGCTAGGTCTAAACCAAGATTTTGCAGTAGTTAATTCATAGCCTAACTCAAAATGAAACTTTAATTTCCTTGGAGACATGGTTCTAAAACAAAAAGAAATAGCCATACTTTGTAAGGGTTGAAAATTCAACAAATTTTACTAAATATAGAGAACTAGACTCAGAGAAGCAGAGAACTGCTCCCACACTAATGAGGTTTAGAATTACCTACGTGTAATCACTCACAAAAACTGTTTGTTGGAACAATGAATAAGTTGTTCTTACTGAGAACAATATCCTATAAAATAAAACCCCATCTCTCATTATGTGTAACTTGTGAATTGTAACTTGACTGAGCAAGTTCTCACTTACTTGACTTGGGATATGCTGATGAATTACTTCAATCAGCTTCTGTGCTGGTGGAAATAATATTTAAAATTAACTGACTGTAACATCTGTTCCAATGCTGTAAAGTGCTGCATCTGGAGCATGGCTGACACATGCAGTTGCACAGAGGACATAAGTATCCTTAATGTCATACAGGACTTCTTGTGTTCTTAGTGGTATATTATGAAACAGTTGGATCCATCTCAACCATCATTTAGTTATTCAAGCTCTCCCTTTTGTTGACAGAGAATTAATTATTTCCATTATATGGCCCAACCTATTCTAAAATATTTGCCTTCTCCAGGTCCTTAGTTCTCTATCAGTGTTGAAAGTAGCCTGAAGAGTAGCTTTCTTTTTTTTTATAAAGCAGCTAGAAGGCAAATATCCTAAGAATACATCACTCCCTACACTGTGACTATAATATTTTAAGGTTATATTTTGAATGAAGGCTTAATATCTAGCCAGCTTTTTTTTCTTCTTCTTGCTATCTGAAAAAAAAAAAAAAAAAAAAAAAAAAAAAAAAAAAAAAAAAAAAAAATACCAGAGGAAAACATGTGAGGATTTGCCAGAAAGAAAGGTGAAAGATCAGAAGCTCTGGAGTGCTTGGCTCTGCACTTATATATTTATTTCCATGAGAAGTTGATACTGTTGTTTCTAGTGTTTTCCTCTTAGCTGATGAACTTGTGATGGAAAGGTGTGTGTAATTAGAGCTGTCAGTATTGAATTCTAAATGCACAGCACACTATGAATTTAATCTAAGTTTCCCAATCCCCAGTCCTCCCTCACCATCGCCGCTGGGAAAGGCTGAAGCACTTGACTGCTGCTGTGGCAAATTGGGTCCTAATAAGTATGATGCTTTACTGGTTCTTGTTTTTTCTAAGATACAACTACAGCACTTCAGACGAACTCACCTGGGCATTAATTCAACAAGAAATGTTGGTAGGAGTATTATATTTTCCAAGTTTTGATATCTCACTGAATGACTTGCATATAAAGAGGCCTGGCAGCTGGTTTGTGTCAGTGACTGATGTGCTTGTCATTTCAGACTCAGATTTGGCAGATTCACCTCTGCCAGGCTTAAGAATAATATTCAGTTTGCAGGTTTTTATTATTTTGCAATTAAAATAGCACGAAAATAAAATTAAAATAAAAAATAAACACAAAATTAAGCAGTGACTAATATATTTATATTTAAATGTTATAGGTTTTGTTTAATGTTGAGAAAAATGTAATCTCAGTTTATGTCACCTTTCCAGTAATAACATGCTTATTCAAAGATAGAAAGGGTCTAAAGTAAGGAATATTAATTTTTAGTGCATCAAATTAGGTCCAGTCGTATGTTTGCATCCTTAGGGAGCACATTCATAACTGATAAAACCTAACAACAACTAGATAGGATATATGAGGTATTTCAATATACACCTTTTTTAAGATGGATGTTCCTATGCTATGTAGAATCTCATCAGGGATCAGGATGAACTCATTTGCTATGCAGAAATAAAAAAAAAAAGCCACAATTTTTTATCAGAAACCATGGATGCACAAGGCCATCTTCCAATCCACAGGTTATTTTATTATTTATTGTATGTTGTATCTGTTGCTGAACACAGAAAAGAAAATGACAGAAAGAGCCCCCACCATTCTCATAATTAATGAAAAAAGGAGGTTTTTTTCATTTTATTTCAGAAAAAAAAAAACCTCCTCCATAGTTTAAATGCTACCAGATGGGTTCTGCTGCTCTGAAATAATAGTATCATTATGCTGTATAAAATGACCAGAACTGAGGCTTCTTCAATCAGATCACAGCCATGGTAAAATGTACCAGACTTTGAAGCACTGTTTTTCATTCAGAACAGAAATAAAAATATTTTAGCACCATTTGCATCAACGCCTCTGGGTTTTTCTCACAAAAGATTTCATTATACAGTTTTGTAGTAAGAATTTAAGGACATGCAGAATTACAACAGTTTTGCACTTGGTGTTTTGATCCTTGCACTAATTGGAATCAGCTGCAATTTCCCCATCAAGTCTCCTCACACTGGGGAAACCAGGTGAAAAATTAACCCTGCGTGATGTTGCTGCACTGCCCAGTTTGTCTACCTAAAATAAGGCCTGACTTCCTCTCCCTATTCTGTGGTGTATCTGACACATGCAATATTTATGTTTATGCAACATGGCATTGCCACTGCTAGCACAAGGCTAGTATAGGTTTTCTCTGAGTTCACTTGGTTTGCAGGGGCATGGCTTGCCAAAACTGCTCTGCTTCAGCTTTTCTTAACCTGCCCACAGCACTGCTTCTCCTGGGAAATCCTGGCCACTATTTCTCTGTGCCTGTATGTCTGTGGCTAATTTGCTTGTCTATGGCTGCATTTCCTTGTAGTACAAATTGAAGCAGTGAGAAGTCACTGTCTGCAGAAGGAGGGATTTCTGGCCCTATCATAATGAAGTGCAGAAATGCAGTCCTGCTATGATAGCAAAGGTCTTCAAGGACCAATGCAGAGGTACACTGGCATGAGATGAGGCATGGGGAAAAGGCTGGCATCAACCAACCCACAGCTAAAAACCTCTCAAGGCTGTTAACTCATCCACAGTCAGAGCAATGCAGAGCTGGATCTGGGCAAAACTCATTTTGGGGTAATAAAGAGAACAAAAATAGCACCAAATCCCCAATATGCAGTCAATTTGGTTATAACACAGAGCTGATGATCAATGAAGACAGAGTAAAAGTTTTAAAGCATGCTAACAAACATACAGAAATTATTTCAAGTGGATTCTATAATGATGAAGCCACTAACATCATATTCCTGCCAGAGCAAAAAGAACAAGCTGACAGCTGTGGTGTTTCCCTCTCTAGTAGTCCAAAGCTATTTTAAGTACTCAGTAGTGTAAGATCCCAAAAAGCAGTGGAACAGAAGGCAAAACACCTGAAAAAAAGAACATAAATTAAGAAGTCTGTGTTACAATTTTATTTGCATTTTAATACTATTGAAACTTCTTTCCCCATACAAGTATTTTAGCTGCATTATCATACCTTCTTTTTTCTTCTATAAAATTAGGACAAAATATGATCCTTGAACTGCTGTGCCAAAATATCAGTTATACTAACAATAAATTCTCAATTTGATGTATATATTTATACAGTATGCTTCATCTTTGCCCAAAACCCAGCATTTGAGCATAACATACAGTATAAAGAGTTATTGTGAGCAATCAGTTGCATTTGCAAATCAATTTAAAACAGCTTGAAGATTTTCTGGACAGCATGAAACAATCATTTGAAAAAAGGGGATGCAAGAGCAGCATTTTACAATTGCAGAAGGGATGCTGAGCAAAATAATGATACTTCTGGTGAAAAAGTGACAAATACAAGTTTCTCAGTACTTAGAAGTGCATTAATGGGAAATTGCTGGAGCTGTTTTCCCAGGTGGCTTTGAATATGAATACTCAATGCATATATTTATGTTTCTGAATATATTTTATTTCCCTGTAATCATTTAGGAGAGGAAAAACCCTCTTATAATAGTAAGACATGACCTGAAAATAGAAAATTGTCCCCTTTGAACAGCCATGAGTAATTACATTAGTCCCACAATCTTTAGAAATGCCTTTCTTTGTGCTCTCGTTGTGCCTCTCCTCAAGTTCTAAGCCACTAGACAGGCAGATGCTGACTGCTGACAGCAGAGCAGCCCCAGAAACTCTGAAAACAGTTTTGTTCAATGTGGCTGGAACAATGACATAGTCTTTCAAACACTGTGACATCCCTCACTGGCTGACATTCTGCTCTAAAAAAAGTCCCTGTCGACTGGAGCAACTGACACATGGCCTGCAAGTCATGAGATTCAGATCATCATATGATCCAGTGAATGCTTCAGTGCCTTGCAAATGACAATGTGCACCTGAATGTCAACACAGCAGAGTGCTGAAGGAACATAATGGCCCCGTGTGATGCTTGGGACATTTATTTAGGCTCCCATACATTTCCATTATTCTTAGTCATTCTCAGCAAGGAGGAAAAAAACTGAAAAGAGAAAATGAGGAAGGGAGGGAGGGAGGGAGGGAGGGAGGGAGGCAGGAAGGAAGGAAGGAAGGAAGGAAGGGAGGGAGGGAGGGAGGGAGGGAGGAAGGAAGGAAGGAAGGGAAGGAAGGAAGGAAGGAAGGAAGGAAGGAAGGAAGGAAGGAAGGAAGGAAGGATAGGAGGAGAGAAGGAAGAAGGAAGGAAGTGAAGACGGAAGGAAGGAAGGAAGGAAGGAAGGAAGAGGAAGGAGAGAAGGGAAGGAAGGAAGGAAGGAAGGAAGGAAGGAAGGAAGGAAGGAAGGAAGGAAGGAAGGAAGGGAAGGAAGGAGGAAGGAAGGAGGAAGGAAGGAAGGAAGGAAGGAAGGAAGGAAGGAAGAAGGAAGGAAGGAAGGAAGGAAGGAAGGAGGAAAGGAAGGAAGGAAGGAAGACAGGAAGGAAGGAAGAAGGAAGGAAGGAAGGAAGGAAGGAGAGGAAGGAAGGAAGGAAGGAAGAAGGAAGGAAGGAAGAAAGGAAGGAAGGAAGGAAGGAAGGAGGAAGGAAGGAAGGAAGGAAAGGAAGGGAAGGAAGGAAGGAGGAAGGAAGGAAGGAAGGAAGGAAGGAAGGAAGGAGGAAGGAAGGAAGGAGAGGAAGGAAGGAAGGAAGGAAGGAAGGAAGGAGGAAGGAAGGAAGGGAGGAAGGAAGGAAGGAAGAAGGAAAGGGAAGGAAGGAAGGGAGGAAGGGAGGAAGGGAGGAAGGGGAGGAAGGGAGGAAGGGAGGAAGGGAGGAAGGGAGGAAGGGGGGAAGGGAGGAAGGGAGGAAGGGAGGAAGGGAGGAAGGGAGGAAGGGAGGAAGGGAGGAAGGGAGGAAGGGAGGAAGGGAGGAAGGGAGGAAGGGAGGAAGGGAGGAAGGAAGGAAGGAGGAAGGAAGGAAGGAAGGAAGGAAGGAAGGAAGGAAGGAAGGAAGGAAGGAAGGAAGGAAGGAAGGAAGGAAGGAAGGAAGGAAGGAAGGAAGGAAGGGAAGGAGAGAGGGAGGAAGGGAGGGAGGGAGGAAGGAAAGATTTGGTTTGTCATGTATTCCCAGAGTGTCATTTAGCAGCTGTACTGGGTCCAGCACTGATAAATCTCTCAAATACTGTAGCTGGCTAAAATAAATCTCCCATCTCTTTGGGGAAATTACAATAGCTGAAAATGCTGGTAGTGAGGGAGAATTTTATGTGGTGCCACAAATGGATTCACAGACATTGATGATCAGATAGCAATTGCTGAATACAATCAAATACTCACTTAACATGGGCAGAGCTCTGCAGTGTATAGATGGAATGAATCTTGTAATGCTACCTTTCTGGACAGTGAAAATGCACCAAGTTTATGCTGTTAACCATATTTTATCCACAGAGATGTGTAGGGAGATTAGATTTCTCCTTTTTCTTCCTGATTCCAGTTACTTAAGAAAGTTCAAATCTGCAGTTGCTTAAGAAGGTTCCAGTCAGAGAACAAAGACTGAGTAAGTGAATTCACTTTGATTTAGTAGTAAAGGCTTTGGGTCTGTTTGGAAAGTACATAATGGGAAGAAAGGATTCAAAAGGACACTAGATAGTAGGTGCCTACAGTCCAATCTCCTTACTACTCATTAGTAAGAGTAGGAAGGAGATAAGGTATTAAAAAAATATTGCAAAGATATTGAATGTAATTTAGAAGCAAGACAAAATCCAGAATAAATTAATTACTCTTTTTATCTTAATCTATCCCATCCCATCCCATCCCATCCCATCCCATCCTATCCTTCATGTTGTTACTCATCATTATGTGATTTTAACTTGCTCTCTGAAAAAAAGACATTATATCATTGGGAAATCTCAGTGAGATGCTTGGAATTCTTTGCAAACTTCATGGGGAGAAGAACCATCCAAGATTTCTAAGCAACAACAACAACAAAAAAAACCAAAACCCAAAACAAACAAAAACAAACAAACAAAAAAAATTAACCAAAAAACAAAGTGCTAAATTGAAAGACATTTCACTTTGGTTCCCTGAGGCTCTACCTTTAGGGGGAAAAATCTGTTATCCTTTCACTTTGTGGCTGAAGATCTTAATTTTGGACTTGAATTATCAACTTCCTCTGCTACCTATAGAAGTGCAAAACTGTTAAACTCCTAGCTTGAGTGGTTCATAAGTGAGTTGGAATGAACTTCAGCCTTTGATTGTTTGTTGGTTGATATTTCAGTTGCTCCTTAGTATCTATTTTTGATGGTAAATTCCCATGTCTCCTGAAAAATGGAACGGAAAACAAATATTTCACATAAATTTAGTAGATTAATTAATCTCCTACATGAATGGGAATATAAATAATTTTCATGTAAATTCTGGGGCAATGAATAACTAATTTTTGAAATGCACAGTGGAAGCCGAGGGAGGGAAAAGGAATGTAACACCTAAAAGTCACTTGGATGCATTCAGTTTATTCATTTGTAAATGACAGCAATTATATGTTCCACATAATGGTTGAGAGCCTAAGTTCATGAATGTTGGCAAAGACCCCAAGATCTTTAGTTGGAGTGCTGAACAGAAGTTAAAGGATTATTTTTAATGAAGAATTTTATTTTAAAATGGTTTGAAAATGTTACTGATTAATAAAATAAAATTGTAAAAATCTAAACAAGGGTTTTTTCTCCTTTCATGTGCTATAGTTTTAGCACCTTGTTGCAACTAAACTATTTTAAAGTTTGAATTTCTAGAAGAAAACATTTTGAAGGGCTTTTAAAGAAGTGTTAGTATTCTAACAGCTCTCACTAGCAATACAGGTAAGAGACTAAAAGGCTTTCTGTTATAAACCTGGATTTTCAGGATTAATTTATCATCTTTTTTAAAATCCCATTGGGTTAAAACTTGTCATGCAAGCTGTCAGCCCATATCTCATATTTTTTCCTAAAAGGAAATGTTTCAAATACTTCAGAAAAATTTTAGATGAGAACCAATCCCCTGGAATAGAATTTTAATTGGCATACATGGAGTTTTTTTGATCAGATGAAGACAGAAATTCTGTCAGGCATGTTTGCAACAATGCACACTAAACCATTATTGTTATGTGTTCTAAATATTTAAGGGGTAAAATCAGCATATAACAGCTCACAGATGCCTAGTACCCCTCTTGTCTCATGGGTGAATGGAAGATTAATGAAAAGATTAATGAAGTAGGCTTGCAGACTCTTAATGTGGATTTTACAGGATGCTAGTTAAAAGGATTGTGTTTAGTTACTGGAAAGGCTGATTGCAACCTGCAGAACTGAAGCCACATGAATCATTGCATTAGCATATAGAATTGAGACAACAAGCAATTTTAAAGGTACTTAAAATCATTTCTTGATTGATTAAATTCTTCTCCCAAGCAAGAACATTTTACTTAATGTCAGTAAATATGAAAAGCACAGTCTCAGTCCTGAACAGCTACTTAGTCCCCTTTTCCCTTCTCTGCCATGCAGCTACACAGATTTGTTACACTATGTTTTCCAAGTGCCAGAAACCATTCCAGCATCACCAGCTTTTACTGTGGCACTGTGAAGACAAAAGCCCTTCTAAACCTGCTCTGCTACCTTGAGTAAAGGGAATACTGCTCTATTAAAGAGAGTATACAAACATACCACAGAGGATGAAAGACTGCTGTCATTTTGGTAATAGATCCAGGACAATTTTTTCACAACAGTCTGTGTGGGAGATTAGTCTATAGACAGCTGTCCTCTCCTGAAAGGATCTAGCAAAGAGTGGTGACATAAATCGCTTCCCCATTCCTGCTAGGTTCAGGGCTGTATTCTGATCCTACTGGTTTCAGAGGAGCTGAGCCTGTGGAGCACTTCCCTAGTGCCTGTCCCATCATCTAAATGTTAGAACAAAGATTTTCTACGCTCCAGAGGCAAGAGAAGCTTTGGTGCTACTCCACACACATCTGTTGGCAAGTGTAAATATTTGTGTGCATGTGAGTGCACACATTAATCCAGGTGAAGGTGGTGAGGAGCCAACCTTCCCTCCTCTCTGTAAGACTGCTCAACTGCAAGAGCTCCTCTCTTGCCCTTGCATGTAGGTTTTGCTTTAGTTTCTTTGTTTTCACCAGTAAATACACACAGACTGCAAGGTTCAGAAGACAGGTGGAGGTGAGAGAGAAAAAGCAGCACATAAATGTTGATTTCACAAGGGTTGTTGGGTATTCATTAGAAACATATTTATAGCCACTCCCAATGCACATGCTGATTAAATTGGTCACACATTTTTTGCTGCTGTTTGCTAAACATGCTGTAGAGTTTTGCAGAATACCTATCAGTTAAATCCCAAATGGAGTTCTGCTTGAATTGAACCTAGGTTCTTAACCATATGCTTCATGCTAAAACGTTAATTGGAAATATTTATGGTACTGAATTGTGAATTACTATTTGTTTTCCATACATACCAATTAGTTACTTGTTTCTTATTTAAATTATATTTTGTAACCTAAGAAAGTAGGGAGACTGACTTATTAAGCACTTTCCATGATCAAATATACTACTGAAATTAGCTCAGTTGGTTACAGTATGGTGCTAGTAACACCAAGGTTGTGGCTTCAATCTCCATACGGAATATTCACTTGAGAGCTGAACTTGAAGATTACTATGTGTCCCTTCCAACTCAGAATACCCTGTCTATACATTTATTGCATGTTTCTCTACAGATTTCAAGAGTTAAGGGAGATTTGCAGACTTATGTGACTTGGTGAGATCTGGCAATATATGATGGCAAAGAAAGATATATTTCTCCTTCCATCCAAGGGTGGAGTTATTGCAATCTACACAACATAATATACCACATATACAACTCCTTCAGCCTATGGCCTTTGGCAAGGGTGTTACTTGTTTTCCTCCCATTCTCTACTGCCCCAAATGTGTTTGAAGTTTTGTAAAATCCTTACAACTCTTTGATAGAGCATGAAAGAAAAATATTTCAAAACTTACTGAAATTGGGATGGCAATTGCATTGTAAATAGCTGAAGAGAGGCAGTTTGATGTTGAAATGGCAATATCACATTTATTCTGATACTTTACTTAAAAGAAATTGGTTTTTTACAGATGGAACTGTCTCAATTTACATAGTTTCTCTGTAACTCATTGTGAAAACACTATTCTATTAGTTTGCTATCTCAAATTCACACAGTTTTAAATGGATTTTAATGATAAATTCCAGTCTTCCATTCCAGTTTACCACACAAATAAAAGGTATTTCATACAGAAAAAGATTGATTTTTTTTCCCCACAAAAAGGTAAAATTTAAGACTTTTAAATTATTTTTCTGAAACCTACATTATGCTTAAACTGCCTGTAATGACCTTTTTACTCTGCTACAATTGCAGAGTTCTCCTTACAGTTACTCAAAATTACAGTGAGGGCACAAACCAGTAAAACATTAGTCCCTATCTGTCTAATGAATAGGACATTTGTCAGATTAACCTAAGCCTTTGGTTTACTTATTCTTCTCTGAAAACTTTGACAAAAGCTCTCATTGCAGAATTTAAACATTCTAAGCCAAATTAAAAAATCATATATCACAAACCTTGGAAAATTTCTAGCTCTCTTAGGTCTACCCAATTAATCTCAGAAATATCTTGGCAATAGAAATTTCACTTCAGTGTATTCACTAAAATGAACAACATCCAAATAGTGACTTTTAACCTGGATTTACCCAGCATTCCTTTTCAAACTGCATGTGGTATTTTTCCTCTATAAACTCAGCTGGGACCTCTTCACAAGCTTCAGTCAGACAAGATGCATATTTTATGTCTTTGCTTAAATATTGTTCTTTGTCCTTGTGCTTTAAGAACACAATATTAACCCATTCTCTTTACCTTTTCACGTCTGTCCCGTGATATCACAGTCCTTATTATTTCCTTTATCGTTGCATCTGAATGAATAAGTGCAATTTTATTGGTGGATGATTCACTAGCATGTACTGATTTATCTGTCCTGTAGTGGTATATTTTGTCAGTACTCTTTCAGCCTTGAATTGTAGTTAAGCATTGATTCCTTGCCTGCTGCTGATAAAAATATCTTTTCAACCAACTGTTGTCAGTATTCTCTGTTGTACATGAATTCCTCCTGTATGATAACATCTTTTGAGCTTTGTTGTTTCATTCTCCTTACCATTTCATTTTCTCTCAATGTCCCCTTGAGCATGGAAGAAAGCTATAGCCCCATACAGCCCACTTTCCTCACCTACCCTATTCCACTGACAGAGGCAACCTGCTTATGTCATTGTCCCTGAGAACCTGTGTAAGTTTTTAACTGAAAATACAGTGGTGTCATTCACATATGCATAAACATATGGACATAAAAAAACAAAAAAAAAAGGCAGTATTTTTTAGTCAGCAAGAGTTGACTTCAATTTGTTGAATTAGAAAGTTTGTGTATTTATCTACCTTTTGTGCAGCTTCCACTTTCATTGCTCCTTGACAAAAGTTTATGACTCTGAGGAGGTCATTAACTTGAAGGTCAACACCTGAAGGGCATTTTGTTTGTGTGCTTCCTAAGTTGAACATAAAATAAAAATACTGAAATTCTACCTGAATATTTTTTCTGGGAGACTTCTTTAGAAATTGTGTTGATATAAAGGATGATATAAATAAGCATAGCTGAATAAACATAGCTTTTAAGTATGACACAGTGCTCTGTGGAAACACACTACACTATTGCAAGATAAAGGCTACCACTGAAAAAATCATCTTGATTATTATTAGTAGTAATATTATTGTTATGACTGTCTGATGTTTTTGCTTCTATTGGGCTGTATGCTGGGGCAGAGGGTCTACAGGGGTTCCTGCTGTGAGAAGCTTCCAGAAGTTTTGCATGTGTCCAACAGAGCCAATGCCAACTGTTTGGGATGAAGAAAGAGGTGGGGTAAGACATATAAAGAGATTTGTGGAGCAAAGCATGTCCTCATTATCAGCCCAGAACAAGGCATCAAAGAATAGATTTGGTGGAAGGTAAAGATATTGTGGATTTGACAAAAACAAAGCTCAGGTATATTAGACAGAAGCAGAAAAGAAAAGAAAAAAAAAAGTTCAGAGGAAAAGAAGGAATGGGATCTCTCTGAAAACAGAGCAAGACAAGGAGATAGAGACCCACACTGATTGTGAGAAAAGGTGTTGTGTTTCTCCTTATTGAAGATGCAGTTCAGAGTGGAAGCCAGCCCACAGGGATGAAGGGGGAATAAAGCACACAAGCTTTATCCCATGAGTCTCCAAGGGAGCTCAGCCAGCACAAATGAATGTCAAGCTGGCACAAAGCATTTAATTTAAATTTTCCCAATGGAAAAAAAAATAAACCATAAACAAGAAATGCTAGCAAAATCAATATTTTCAGGTAAAAATTTGGAGTGGAACAGAGGAGAGGAGGACACAGGAGCCAATGGGAAATGGTAGATTCCCTGGACTTTGTTTATTTACCCTGGCAGGTGTGTTATTTCTCTAATTTAATCAAAGAGCTATATAAAGCTCCGATGTTGGAGAAAAGGCAGAATACTGATTAGTAGAGAAACTTGGGTCTAGTAATTCATTGGAAACAGCAGGAGAGAAGCAATGTTGCTTGAAAACATTCCAGATGGGATAGATTAAGCTTGTCCCTAGCTTCTGTCTAGGTTATTCCCACCTTCTCCCAAATTCCTGACCAGAATCTCTCTCTGAAGAGAGATGTGCTTTTGGGAAGGCATCAGATCTTCAGATTGTTTTATTTCCTACAGGCAATCTGAACAATGCCAAACCATGTTTGTCTTTCTGTGTCCTGCACAGGCACCCAGAGGTTGTAGGAGCAGGACTTTGGATGCATACACATAATTCCATGAATGTCATTGGGGTGTAAAACACACATCCTCCGTGTCATGCTGTGAAAGTCCCAGTCTACTGACTGCATCACAAGCTTCAAGCTATTTTGGACACTTGGAACAGAAAAGAATACCAATCTTATCCCATTAATTGATAATCATGTCCTACAGTCAACTATAAAAAAAAAAGTATACCAGCTGATTGCAGTCATTAGGGATATATATACAGACAATTACCATGATGTGTTAGGTTGTTTTGTTTTTTGGGTTTTTTTGGTTGGTTCATTTTTAATGGGATAGAATAGAATAGAATAGAATAGAATAGAATAGAATAGAATAGAATAGAATAGAATAGAATAGAATAGAATAGAATAGAATAGAATAGAATAGAACAGAAGAATAGAATTTTCTGGTGGGAGTAATCTACAATGTCCATCTAGTTCCATCCAACAACCATCTAACTACTTCAGAGATGAAGTAGTTAAAGCATTTTACCAAGGGTATTGTCCAAATGCCTCTTAAATGCTGGCTGGCTTGGGGTATCACTCATCTCTCTGAGAAGTTTGTACACATAGAGCAGAATAATCACCTCTTCTCACCAGCTGGTCATGATGTGTTTGTTGCACCCCAGTGTTTGGTGCTTGTTTCACCCTCTTGGCTCACAGGGCTGGCTCACATTGAGCCTCCTGCCAACCAACACTCTCAGATCCTTGCCTGCAGGGTTGTAGTCTAGACTACCTTCTCCCAAATATTACACAGTTAAGCCTGAGGAAGAGAACTGCAGATAAGTCTATAGCTCAGACTCAGAGCCATCCTCATCTTTATTTAGAAATGACACGTAATCTGGAGGAACATGTTTGTTTTTCCAAGGAGAGGGATCTGTCTTGATTGCAAACTACAGCACTAGCTGCAGGACACTCAAAAATTGATTTAGATCTGGTCATATCCTGCCCCCAGACTTTCCCATTAATTCTTCTTCATTCCCTAGCAGAAAACTGGTCTATGGCAACTTTACATAAGCTGTTTTTCAGCACAGCTACTGAAACTCAGATGTTTTTTGGGTTTTGTGTGCTTCAAAATGCAGCAAGAGTTTTACCAGAAGAATTTGGCCACCTTATAGAGTTATTAAGAGTGGTTGTCATCCTAGTTGTAGCAACTGACTGTGTACATCCTTAAAGTCTGCTCCAGTTATGAAACAAAACACACAAAGGTTCTTTAAGTTAATGTTTTTGCCTCTCCTGACAGCTTGAGATCAGATCTCTAGCGAATGAAGTCTTTGATCTGGCTTCAGAGAGCCAGGATTATTCTGAGGCAACATTTCCCTTTAAATGACACATACACTACTACTTTTTCTCTGTACTTCTGAAACTCTTGGAGTTGTCTTGAGCTGCATAAACATCACTACACAGGTTTGAGACGACCTAAGCTGTCCCACCTGTCCTTCAGCTGCTCTTCCAGTAAGGTATAGTTTTCTATTTTTATATTCATTGTTGAGAGGATATCTCATATTGTCTCTGGCATTTCAAACACTAAAATATTTCTGTCTTCAGGCAACTGAGCTGAGCCTTTAAAGGCTGAAACTAGCAAAAATGTGGAAAAGGCTCTGATCAAAGTTAATGTTCTCTTCCTTCATTGGAATCTATTCCCTCCCACATTGCACTGATTAAGTGGGAGAATGCCTAACACCTACAGAAGACATGCTACTGAGGGATATGAAAATAATTTAGTGTGATGTCTGTAAACTGTAAGAATTTAAAAAACATTAACATAATTTTGTTTGCGTTTCTGTCGCTGTGTGTCTTAGGGGCTTGGGATTTTTTTTTTTTTTTTCACACAGTGAAAAAAGGCAGACATTTAACCTCCTTTTGAAAATCTAACATATTTTAGCAGTATAAAAAACCATGAAAAATAACCTTACTGCCCTTCTAACTATATCTGTAAAACTGCTCACCTAATTCTGCACTGTTTTCCTCTACATCTATTGATGTATAGATATGCAAAGTAGGATAAATATCAACCAGCTCAGAATGACAGCATTTAACACCCAAGTAGCAGTGACTCTGCATCAATGTAAATGACAATCAGGCAAAATAGCAGAAAATATAGCTCTACAAATAATGACAGAGGCTTAAATTCAATCCATTTTTGAAGAAAAAAACTGCACCGCAGAGCAAGTCTGTTCCATAACACAGAATAATTATGAACTACAGTTTTTCCCTTTTTCCATAGCAGGAGATTTAAAGACTCTAGTATTGTAAACCAAGCAGTGACTTTAGATGATTAAGTGAATTTGCTTTTATTGTATGTTTTAAAAATATAAAATACACAAGCTGAATAAAAGTAATAAGAAGTAGATTTAAGGCTTAGGTACACTATAAAGAAACAGCTTTTTCCCAGTTTAAAAGAATAAGTTTTAAATTAAAAGGTTAATTTTTTCTTTACTTTTTTGAAATGTATCTAATATGTACACATGTACATTATAAACAACTTCTCTATTTATAAATATTTCAAATCTCTTTTAACTATTACCAACATTTTTTTCTATTTTACTTTTAAAAATATTTGGTCAAAACCCTCTTTCTGGCTTTAAAGTCAGTGCAAATTTTGGGTAGTTTTTTTAAAAATTAATTTGAAAATAGATTTTTAAACTGAACAGTCTGTTTCATTCTACCAGTTTGTAAAGAAAAACATAGCATTTAAACAGGGAAGAAAAATTCCCTCTTCTTTGCTTAAAGACACATATCAGACTCTTGTTCATTCTTCATTATCATTAAAAGAATGTAGAGGAAGAGATTTCCAGACATATTATGAACAGGGACATATTGGAATTGAATGGATTTACATAGCAAGTCACATCAGCTGGATCTATCTGCACTGAGACATTTTCACTGATGAGCAAAATAACTTCTAAAATTGTTCTACTTGCCTCTGCCAACAGGAACATGGCACAACATGAAATAAGGAAAAATGGAAAAAGTATAAAGAAAAAAGAAAACAAATAACAAAACAAAAACAAGAAAAGTCATTTGAGTGCTCAGCCTAGGAGACAGAACATTGGAGATCACAAGTGCCAAAATCTCATCTCCAAGCATTGATAGGGATGCCATGTAACAAAAAGAAAGAGCACAGCACTGAAAGGAGATGGTGAATGTGCAGTGGAAAATTTTAAACAGATAAACAGTGTTTATACCAAACATATTTTCATCTTCTTGTATGTCTTTGATTCCAGGTATCCATTCAACATGTTTTACTTTATGTCTTTGACAGATACAGTTGATTTAAAGTCAGCATTCACTTGGAAAAAATATAATCTATTTCCCAAAACCCTATTTGCAATATTTTCCACCATTCTGGGCTAGATTAAAATAAAAATCTCCCTATCCAGATATGGTAAAACCACTGTAGAAGACTATGGCCATCCAGTACACATTTTTCTTCTAGGGCTGGACATTGCAATGCAGCTCAGATATAACCCTCCATGTTATAAATTACCCAGCTTCAGGTGAGATGAATCTGACAATTCCCATCTTCTCTTTGGGAGCTAATCAACTGCTAATGTATTTAATTAAATATTTCTTAGATCGGGAGAAAGTAGTAGGTAGCTGAGAAATTTGGGTCAGAATATTTCATGTTCATATTGCTGCTCTGAATTATATCCAACATTCCTTCTGAACAATGAGTTATTAACTGCTCTGAAATAGGGAACTTCTCTCACCTAAGATAAGTTCACATAGACTCAAAAATACTTTGGTTAACCACATGCATTCTTGCATTTTTTTCTCATTTTTGAGAATGTTTTGCAATCTATTTGGTTTAATTTTTTTACACAAATACACAATTCATTTCACAGACATTCCTTCTCAAATCTCAGTTTCTGAGATTTCTGTTGTATTCTGTGATATTTTTGGAGATATATCAAATAATTCTTTGAAGATTTAAGCACAGAAAGAAAATCAATATTTATGTGTAGCACTAAGAGTGAGCAAAATGATAATGACAAAATCTGTAGACTAAAGGATTTTGTCTATTTTAAGTAGACATTTTTTCCCAGACAGAGATGAAGATATGTTTTCAGCATCACATCTTGAATTAAAATGAGGAGCTAGGAATTTGACAGGCTAAATTAATGCAGAAGGAAACAAGTGGAGGTTTAGTTGTACTTTTAAAATGCATGCTGAAATAACAAAAATTTGTATTTCTTTGAAAAATTCTAAACTTACAGATTTAATATCAATCACCCACGGAAGGGGAGGAATATAATGCTTTTTAATGTTGCAGTACAGAATTGAATAGATGAAACAGAGACATGCACCTAAGCACACAGCAAGCTTCCTATTTATATACAGGACAAGAGTGTCAGTGAAAATTACAAAGCAAGTAAGCAGCAGCCATATTTTGTGTATTTAATGTGTAGAAAGATTTTATTGTTTCCCAGTTGCACAGTTTAACTCTCAGTAAGCCAAGTGATATAAAATAGTCCATACTGAGCAGAAAAAAACATAAAATGTGCATATACTTCAGCTTTCAATAGCATTAAGGTGATTATTTTATATCTACCTTCCCATCTGACATTTGAGTCTCAAACAATATTGAAATAATTTACAACAAATACCTGATTTTATTCAGCTGAAGTAGCCCATTCTATTTTTACAGCTAACCAGAAAGTAACTCATCCTAAAGAAGAAGATGAAAATACATAAGGCTCTAACTTAACATGAAACTATTCTCTCTCAGTATCTATTGAGCAAAAGTTGAGCACCATGGACTCAGAATTTCTTTAAGGTAATCAATATTTTGAGATAGGGGTTCCTGCCAAACGCTTCTTAGTGAACACAGATATACAACAAAGGGCAATGACCACAAGCTGTGGTTCAGGAGGTTCAGATCAGACCCTAGGAAAAATAAATCCCAAGAAAATGGTGCAGTGCTGGACTGAGCAGTTGGGAGGGGTTGTGGAGCATTCTGACCTGAAAGGTTTCAAGACCTGGTTAGGTAAAACCACAGTTCATGTCATCTGCTCTCATTTGTGTGTGAGACTGGAAAAGAAGTCTCTTGAGGTGCCTTATGACTAACATTTCTTTGGATGTATGATCAGTAGTGATTTTTGCCTATGTACTAGGTCTGCCTGGAGTGGAGCTACCTGTTCTCTTAGCAGCTCATGCAGTGCTGTGGTGTTTTGTTTTGCAGCTGGAAAGGTTTTGATGGCACCCCAGTCTGCTGGCTGCTGCTGGGTGGTGCCTGCACAACATCAAGGCTCCCTCTCCAAACACCACATCAAAGGGCAGGAGGCTGAGGGTGGGCAAGGGGCTGGGAGGGGGCACAGCTGTCACAGCTGACCCCATCTGATCAAAGAGATGTTCCACACCATGCAATGTCTGCTCAGTGAGAAAGGCTAAGAAAGGTATGGGGATGGGGCATTTGTTATTAAGTTGTTTGTTTCACAAGGTAGCTCCTACCTACAGTGAGGCCCTCTTTCCTCTGAAGTGTCTCTTGCTGATGAAATGTATAGAATACATATGTATATCTTCTGACTATTTGGGGGGTTTTGTTCGCTTTTTTTTTTTTGTTTGTTTGTTTGTTTGTTTTGCTTACACATGTGACTTTTTGCTCTATTTCATTAAACTGCCTTTATCTAAGCCCAAGAGCTTTTCATCTTATTTTCTCCTCTTGTGCTGTTAAGAAGAGGTGTGAGATATTGCTGAAGTAAGTACCTAGCACTCTGCTCAGGTCAACTAATTTCAGCCTAATTTCCCATAGATAAAAATGATACCATGTAAATATTTTTGTGCCTCACAGGAGATAATTTTAAATTTGATGCCAGTAAAAGAACTCAAATCCCAAGGTACAAGAAACAAGAATAAGACATCTTGGCTGTGTATTAGGACAATCTTCTGGACTTTTTACATAATGAGTAAAGGAAAGGAGAGTTCAGTGTCTGCTTCAGCAATGTTTCTTAGTAGTGCCAATGGGACTGCAGGCATTTCCTTCCCCTGTGTGGGCCCTGAACATCTCAGCTGGTCAGCTCTGCTGCATGGAAGAAGGGATGAGGTAGCTCTCAGTCCCACAGTCCCATCTGCACTGCAGCTCTATGCTGCAGGTCACTTTAGCCTGGCATATAAGGCTGTTCCTATTTCTGTCCTTTTTTCCCCCCCACATCTATAGCATAATATTATCTGAGACATTTACCCATCTTTGAAAGTTGTTTGCAACTGGTTAAGAGAACAAAAGCTATCAAATATAGGGTATTTTCTATATAAAATTAGTCCTTTGGGGCCATGTCTTCATTCCTTTCACAACTAATTTCTGCCTTCCCATTCACAGCTCCAGCCCTAGGACTCCAAACTCATGAATGTCACCCCTACCCACACAACAAACAGATACTCCTTTACAAATCTTGTTCTTTCCATAAGGCTCTGCATCTCTTCCATCTCCCAACACCTGGATCTTGCTTCTCCACACATTCCTGATATCATCTTTATTTATATTTTTTATTTGATTAAAATATACTTTATTCTCTTTTTAGTGAATTTCCTTTTATACTATTTTGGTCAGTTTTGGGGGTTTTTTGACATCATTACTAGATCAGACTCCTGCACTCTGAAACAGTCTTGCTTCTCTATTCTTTTCCCTATTCTGCAACTACCTTCACACCCCAGCAATGCTGATAGGGAATATTTTCCTCTCCTAGCCTAGCAGGAGACTTGCTGCTCCTCCCATTCCTCCCTTCCCTCTGCTAATGACCAGGAAGTGAGACGAACAAGATTGACAGCCTCTGAAGCACGGAAAGAGCCATCTGGGCTTTGTAGATTGAAAATCTTATTAGTTTTGCTTCCAGCCAAGTTGTGCATATGGAACAGAGCAACTGGGGTAAGGAAAAGTGCAGCTAGGGGGAGAGGGAAGACCAGGAGGGAATGACTAGGTAAAAATGCAAACAAAGAAGAAATACAAAGAGATAAAGGTAGGTGGTAGAGAGAAAGATTATAGATCCCATTTAATCCTTCCACCTTGCTGCCAGTTTTTCACAGCCTAAATCCTAAGGTAGTGTCTAGTCTAGATCCACAAAGAGACTTAGGCTTTGAAGTCTCACCACAGATTGATTGTGTCTCGCTGACCAAATGATCCACAAAACAGACTGCTGAGTTGTTTGGGTGGTTTAGCTGCAAGATGCACTCCAACTTTTGCTCTTATATTTTCAACTGTGGAACAGAATAACATCTTGCTGCCTTCCTGCTCCCCAGAGCTATTAGCTGGCCCTCTGGTCTGCCTTTCTGCCTGGGGCTTCCACTCTTGGGGTGTGCCTGAAATAATGTTCAGGAAGGACTTGGTCACACCTCCCATTATAGACAAATTTTGCATAGGAATCTGATGCTAAAGCAGTTTGAGTAGAGAAATGTCTTCTTCAGTCTCTTGGGACTAAATGTAAGTCTCTCAGGAGATTACAGTCCTTTTATTCTGTGTCCTTGCCTTTCTTCTTCCTCATCAGTATGTCTTGAGTTTTGCTTTCAGACCGCTCTCACACAAGTGTTTTTATCATTAAATGTATTCACATTTGCCTTCAGGTACTGCAATGCCAGTGACCAAATTGCTTCAGCCCCCAGTCCTAGTGCCTAAGCAAGAATGTGCAGACCCCTCCCTAGGTGATGTGACTTTGCAGGAGGCACTGTGGCAGCTGCACAGCACATGGCTTTCACAGCAGCCCCTTTCCCTGCCTGCCTTGAAGGCTTCAGAAGCACATCAGAGACAGGGCAGGAGCGCTCAGGACACAATCACCCTGGCTGTGCTGCCTCTGACAGATTCTTCAGCATCCTATTGACAGCTGGTGTAGTGATATCAGCCCCACAGCCATCATAATTTTTTGCAAAGGCTGAGAGCAGACCAAAGAGTCGGGAAAGCCATAATCCAAATGCACTAGCTACAAAAAAAAAACCCCAAAAAAACCAAAAAAAACCCCAAACTATTAGGGATGGAACGGACCAGGCTGTGCTGTGCTAAAACTGAATTTCCCCCCAAAGTCCTATCTTTCTCTGTACATTTCTTATGGGCTCATAACTGTCAACACAATTACACTTCCACTGCTTTGCAATGCATATGCTAATACATCCTTTGCAAGCACACCTGATAATTCTGGTAGAGCCTTGAAGCCTCAAAGCTGGCTTTAAATATTCATTCTCATTTATATTTTTCCCTTAATCCTTACATTTCTCTTCTGTATTCTTCTTAGAATCCAAATAAAACTGCAGAGTTTTAAAGCTTACATCCTTCTTCTTCCTTACTTGCTTTTTTATAAAAGTGAATGGATGAAACAAACATTCTCACTAACAGAAAGATTTGAATCTTTTATCTCAGAAGCAGCAATTTCAACTTCACAGCTCCTTATCCAGTGCTTTCACATCTTTCCCCCACCCTCCAAACCTAACATTCAACTACCAGACAACATCAACACGGGTTAGTTTGTCGTTGAAAATGGCTATAGTTGTGGAACATTATGTGGATCAGCACAAAACTTCTAAAATCCAGTGCTTCAATAATTTTGTTAAATTCACAGTTCAGATATGCCACCATCAACACAAAGTAGTCCATAGAGCATGAAAATAGCATAGGCTTATAAACCAGCTATTCTAAAAGTTCTCAGTGTCTTCAAGAAATAAAGGAAGCTGCTGAGGCAGGGAGCAGATTCCTCTGGGACACTAGGTTGTTGCATTAAATTTTGTTGAATGGACTGTTGAAAATTTGATTAGTTCTTCAAGGCTGATCTCATGATTGCAATAATATCTGCACTAACAACAACAAAAGCAAATCAGATCAGACAGTGTTTCTGTTCTTTAAACTGTTCCTAACATATCATGTTACCCATCTTGTTTGTAACTTCATTTTCAAAGTAGCTGTGTGGCCTAGCACTAAGACCAGGAGTCACTAGTGTACTGCAGGAATGTCCAAATCAGCAAGCTCCTAAATATGCTTTGTGTTTTCTGAGGAATAGGACTTACATCTTGGAGTCCTTAGTGTTTGCTAGGAGACCTATGCATTTGGCAGGAGCATAATGTTACTAGAGCCCTGCAGGGAGAGTTTGCATGGCTTCAATCAAAAAGATATGAAGGACAAGGTGGGTGCTTCTTATTTATGACCACTAGTGTGAGATTTTTAGGTGCTTCGATCAGCCGACTTTTGTCAAAGGTGACTTTTGCAAATGGAAAAATGAAACCCTGTCTGAAACACTAGTGGACAAATGCAAATATTGGTTTCTTTATTCTCTCCTACACACTATACTGTGTGCCTGGCCTGCAAAAGCAGCTGTGCTGTGTGCAACCTTATTGCAAGGGAAGCCACCCTGCTGCCCAAATATGATACAGGACATGGTACATATGACCATAGCTGGGTGCCCAGTGTGCTGGGCAAAATATGTGTATTTGACTGAACTTACCTATACAGACTCACGGTTAAGTGCCTAGATCTGACCAAATTACAATTTAGAAATTATTTAAGAAAGACTGAATCAAGCCTAGAGTAATAATTATCTCTGCTGTGATTAATGAGAAGCCAGTGTTTTGGAACCTGACCATATTCAATCCCCAATCAAAACTGCACCAGGCATTCATTCCTGTGAATACAAATGCATGGAGACCTGGCTTCACAGCTGGTGCAAACTGCCTTAGCCCCACTGCCCTCATGTAAATGGGCCTTAACTAGGCCAGCTGAGAACTGGCTTAGAAACTTACAGTACACCCAAACACAGACTTTGTTTTATCAGGAAAGGGAAGAAAAAATTAAAAAAAAAAGGAGTTGTCTAGGTTAAAAACAGTTATAAATATTCAAAAAAGGGCATATTGCCATTTTAAATTACTTGAGCTGTGTTAATGAGCACTGTTCTGTGAAGCCCACCCTAGGAATACACACCCCAGTGTACAAGTCACCAAAGGCTATTCCTGTTATTTTTGCCTGTTTCTTTGTATAAGCAAATACACAATTATACACCTGCAAATACAAGCAATATAAAAGATATAAAAAGATGGGTTTGTGCACATGTTCTTCAAAGATATTCTCTTACTTGATGATTATGTTTTTAGTGGCAAATCTCTGAAACAAAGTCTGCCCTAACACCAATTTAGCTCACTTACAAAGGGAAAATGTATGCCTAAGGCACAGGCCCAGCCAGATGAAAGGCAGCACATCCTTCTTCCCAGGGAGCTCAGGAGGGGTCAGTGCCTCTCCTCCCCACCAGGCAGTGCTTGTTTTCCAAGACAATACAGTCTTTACACCGAGGTGTAGCAGGTGCTGTGCAGAAGGGAGACAAACTCTTCCTTTTTCACAGGGGATTAGAGAGAGTGCTGTCTGGGATAAAACTTGCTTTACACTGAAATGGGGACTGAAAATGGAGCTGGGGGTGGTATGTATTTTCTTGCACACTTTTCACCAAGATCCACAAACACATCAGAACACGTAATTCTTATTGCATAGTTATGGACAGTGATAAAAACAGCAACATCCGTTTCTTTCTCCTAATTCTCTTAAAAAAAGTAAATACTGCTAAGTTTAGCCACAAGGCAGCAAAAGCCTGTAATTCTTTTTCCCACCTACCATCTGTCCTTCTTCCTGTCAATCCTCTCCCCTTCTCCTCACCCTGCTGCTACAGGCAGTGCTGTTTTGCAGGTAGCTTGGAAGCTTTGAAGTTTCCCCTTAGAAAGCTGATTATATAAATGTTAGTATATCTTCAGCTTTAAAGCATTTGGATCATCTCAGAGCATTTTACTAATTTTTCAGAAGGTTTTATACCGTACTTTGTTCAGTGGGGATTTTTCTGAGATTATAAAGGGAGAAGATGAATCCAGAAAGCAACCGAAACTGTCAACAAAAGCATTTTTGAGAGAAGTGGTGTATTGTGACAGCATGTCATATTCAGATCTTGATTGTGCCCATGCATTTTCCATAAATACCAATTTTGCTAATATTATGGATAGTAATTGAAGGGTTTTTTTTCCCCTATTGTATTTGGAACAATAGCAGTGTGAATAAAATTTCTAAAAATATTTTATCCATATTTCTAGAAATAAATTATAATAACCATGTGAATATCTTCCCTTGATAAAGGTTTGGAAGTAAAGGGGGGGTTTTATTTTTTTTTTAATCAATATGTTAGGAGGGATTGTTTGTTTGTTTTGATTTTTATGGAAATATGCATTTTGTTCTATGCTCCCATGGCGTAATGATGCTTGGGGGTTTTTGTAGGTGAGGAGTGTGATTCTGAATGTAATATTCTCCACAAAGTCTACAGAGGATTTTAATGAATAAGTATGTTTTGAAAGAACTGTCATTACTGGGATCTTTTATAATGTGTTTGAAAGCTTCTCCCAGCACTTACGCTTGCTGCCTCCTGGTAGAATTATAATGTATTGGAAAGATACCATCTATCTGGAGATATATTTGAAATACTTCTATCAAAAGCATTCTGGGTTTTTAAAACAGTTATTATGCAAGCAATTATACCATGCAATCAATGCAAAACACTCTAAAAGAGACACACAAAAATATTCAAAGCAATAAGGAAAACTTACAGCTTTCCCACTTCATTTCTTCCTAAAACCTAATGGCATATGGGATCACATCTCTAAACAAGAAAGCAGTGCCCTAAAATGCAAAGTCAGGTCCTCAAATGTATTCAGGTACCTATATCCCACTGATGCCAGAGGAGCCAAGTGCCTAATTTCCATTTGATTCTGTGTGTTTGTCAGGTTGGAGCTTCAGATATGCATTATCTTTTACCTTAACTGCCAGTTATCTTTTTTAGTTAGTGCTAAGGGCATCTCAAGATGTGGTATCATTTGCTATGCACATCACTAAACAATGGTTCAAGAACAGAGAGGGAGAGTGGTTGCCAGGTGGCTTCCAAATGAAAAAGATTATAAAATCAATCGCTATAGCTGCCAGGTAGCAATAATAAATCAACAACCCAAATATGCAGCCTCTGATTTTCCTCCAAGATCATAATACTTTTTTGTTTTCTGTAAGAATTTTTGGTATTTTTGCTTATTTTCTTTTAGATAAGTAAAAATCATTGTAGTGACTATCATAAGTCTTTCAAATGCTGTAGTAATCATACCTTTCTACATTTCCTGAGTTGTCTAATGATGACATCAAACAATGTACTGCAGGTGATTATAAGGTGTGTGGAGGGGGAGTTCCATTCAGTGAGAAGATAAAAATCATGTAGATGAAAGGAACATATCTTTCATAAGACAGAACCCAAGCAATTTGAGGCAAAAATCCAGAAAAATATCACAAGTGTTATTGGAATGATGAGTCACTTCAGCAGCATAAAAGTAATCTATTTATCTACATTTCTACCAAAGGCTTTGAATTTCTGTATCTCAGATAGTAATATAGATATTAAAGTACTTGGAAAAAAAGTTCAATTTTACTTTAAGGCATGAGCTTTCTCTTTAATGTGTTTCCCCTCTTTCACAACACTTCTATCTAGCACTATCTTTTATTGCTAATTTTTGCTATGCACTATATATGCTAACATGTATATTTTATCAATACATATGTATTTCTGTGTTAAAGAAATACTATAATCAGCAGTTTGGATAATTTACTAATCAAATAACATTATGTAAATATATGTTCTGGTCTTGTTGATGTTAAATCAGAAAGCCAAGTGACTAACTAGAATTTAACCGAAATCTTTTTCTCCTGATAATATAATTACATGTTTTTCTTCTTTTTCATCTGTATAAGTCTCTTTCACTCAAAACACGTATTACTATATCTAGGTTTCTGGTTGTCCTTTTCTGTTATACATCTTCATGAGACCCATTATCCTTATTTTATAAATGAGGATACCGAGGCACTTGAAAATAACTTGCAATTTATCAGGACAATTACAGGGAAAGCCATAAAAAGAATGGAAGTCAATTTTGTCTGGTTCAGTACTTTCAGACATTGACAACAAATACTCAAATACAGTGCTAAAATTTTATTTTAATTTAGATGGAATGCTAAATTTATATCCCAAGTCTGCTTTACAGAAAAGAAAGAAATATTAATTTAAGAATTAAGTTTTATCCAAATAAAATACGACTTAGAAAATTTGGTTATATGTGTGCACATTTCTTTGATTTCTTCACTACATTATGCTGTTTTTAAATGCATCACTTTTTGAAAATAGAGCAGAAGAAATGGCTTTGCAATACTTGCCCTATATCATGCATTCAGGGCACTATCAGTACAGTACCTTGATTACCAGATAAATGCTGGCTGTTGTCTCCTCTGAGCTCTTTTCACTTTCAGCAGTATAATTTTATGTTAAGGTTTAGTGACACAACAATTGAATTGCATAAATCTGCTCATTATACCACTTAAATTGTGAATTTCTGTTGTAGGCTTTAGGAAGATGAGCTTTATAAACGCTGAAATGCACGCATCAAAAAAAAAAAACAAAACAAGAAAACCAACACACCCACATCCACCCAAGACCAGATGTTTTCATTAAGCACTGAATGTGTAAATATACACATTAATCATTTCTCTTTTTTCTTCATGTATAATTTGCCCTGCAATTTTCAATTTCATTTGATATGGATTTTCTTTTTGAGTTAGGTCCTTCTCTAGATAGGTTTGCTAACTAGAATCATAATCTTTTGATTCTATCTTTTCATTTACTCCTTAAAAAGAAGATACATCATTCTGAAGCCTAATTTAGACAATGAACAAATTTTATTCTTTTTACTCACACACAAAGAAGGATTGCAAGGTGTTGCGATGCTGTGTTCTGCTAAATAGTTAAGGTTTCCAGAAAAAATAGAAATATTAGACAGTAAGCTGCCTGAAGCAAATTACATTGGGAAGGGGGAATTATGTCCACAAATTGAGAAAAGAGAGGATTTGTGTAAGAATGATCCTTTATAATGTGGAACTTACATTATCCAAACTGCAACCCGTTCTGCACCCCAGATTTCAAACAATTTTGCCATAGCAAAAGCAGGATGTTAGCACCACACTTTCCTATCATCTTGTGCGTGCCACATCTACTCATCGGAGCTCTTGGCTCATTTGCATGCCTCTGCCACTCACCCTGGAATTTATTGTGGTAGAACTGCATCTCAGACTTGGCTCAGAGCCAGAGCCTACTTCTTTCTCCCTTTATAGCTAATACAATATGAAAGTCACTAACAAAAAGACTTTCATGTCAAATTACAGGAAAAAAAAATCTCAATTGCCTAATAGGATTTTAAATTCTTATCATACTGGTGACTTTCTGTAAGTAATAACATTTGAAAAGAATGACTTAGCTGATGTTTTCTTCAAATACTCTCTATGCATTGTAAGTTTTCTTACAAGCTGTGATACACTGCTCTTGTATTACTGCAGAGAAGATACAGGACAATGGATCACAGTTACACAGCCCTTCTCTTCTGCTCCTGTCCAGCTGGGCTTAACATCTTATTACAAGTACTAGCTCAGGTTGTGCATATATTTCTGTTTGGTGTAGATGTCAGGCCTATTTTTTATACATACAGGAAGATGGGGTTTTTTATGTATATATGCATATATGATGAGTAGATGTACATATATCTGACTATAACCACAAAGATGTGTGTGAAGGCAGAAAGAGGGTATGCATACATCATCTTTGGGATATGCATACATCTTATGCATACTTCTTTTATCTTTGGGATTACTGCCCTTCTAAGTGTATTCAGGGCTAAACAATTTAATGTTACTAATCTTGCTATTATGTCAGTAATATGGAACTGCAGTTCTGCCCAGACTACTTTTGTGTCCAGGACCAGTAACTTACACTTCTATAATATCCTTTTCTTTTTCATCCCCTCCACACCTCTCCTTCAAATTCTCGAGAGCAGTCTGGACAGATATTTGGGTAAGGAGATTAAGTCAGGCTTTGATTCCTCTCCCCAAATACTCATGCTCTCCCTTCTTCCACCAAAGTTTCAGACACCTGCAGGTGCTTGTAGGGAGTAGGACTGTGGGAAGAGGAGGTATTACAATAGTCAGTGCTAAGTCATTCCTGATTATTATCCCCATAAATTATCACAATTGAATTATGTAGCTTGATAGTTTCTAATAGTATAGTTCTTCTCCTGGTTACAATAGACTTCAGGTAGGATTAGACTGACAGTAGAAATGAATGAGAAAAGATTTAAACCTCAGTTATATTGTTCTCATCTAACTCAGACTGCTGATATAACTTTGTCCATCAGTGGCAAGTGGTATCTCTCAGAGGTCTCTATGGGGACCAGTGTTATTTAATATTTTCATTAACGACATGAGCAGAAGGATTTAGTGCACCCCTGAAGGATCCGAGTACACCCTTAGCCAATTTACAGATGAAACCAAGCTGAGAAGTGTGATTAACACACCTGAAGGATGGGATTCCATCCAGAGGGACCTGGACAAGCTCAAGAATTGGGCCCAGGGGTGAATCTCATCAAGTTCAGCAAGACCAAGTGCAAGGTGCAGCATCAGGGTTAGGGCAAGCCCCAGCATCAGCACAGGCTGATGGGAGGGATGGACAGATCAAGAGCAGCCCTGCCCAGAAGGAGTTGAGGTGTAGGGGAGATGCTGGTGCATGGAGGATTGAACATGACCCAGCAATGTGCATTTTCTTTTTTCAGTAGAAATTATTCTATGACTGATTCTTTCATTTTAGAGAAAAAAGAACATTTACGAGAATAAGGCATCATT
Source organism: Erithacus rubecula (assembly GCF_903797595.1). Lineage (NCBI taxonomy): Eukaryota > Metazoa > Chordata > Aves > Passeriformes > Muscicapidae > Erithacus > Erithacus rubecula. Next base: position 65,464,303 of record NC_136658.1, read on the forward strand.
ATGAATTTTTCAGTTGAAACTTTAAATCAAAGGTACTAGATAGTACAGTGATAGAAGCTGTGTATATATTTTATATAATTCAAACTTTTTTTTTTTAATCTTACTTTGTTCCATTTGAAGTAGTGGTGTATACATGCAGTGTCTCAGAGGATTCCGGTGGAGTAGCCATTGAAGTTGCCCATTGCAAGAGTAGGAGAGGTCCTAGCTTGTTTGCAGATAAATGCAGTCTCCTTCAGTGACCATCACATTATTCACTGGTGATTGCTAAATGAAAAAAACTAATTGACATGCACATTGGGACAGAAATTTTATAGAAGAAAGAAATTTACCAGAAGAAATCAGATTTTACTTATTTTATCTAGGCAAATCTATTGCATCCTTTAGGACAGGGCTTTCATGATAAGCTTTCTTAATGAAACACTTGGAGACTAAAACTCTTCTCAGATGGAAGTCACATCATTTGAGATCCAGAGAAATGAACAGGCTTTTCTTTGGCTATTCCTTACTCCAGAAATCTGAAACTGATATAGACATGTGGAAGAAGAGTAACAACTGCAACTCTGAGCTCATATTTTTAAGCACCTCAGTGCTCTGCCCCTCAATCTGCCAGCCTTGGATTTTGGCCAAGCTTATACATATATTATATTATTTTTAAGGGGTATATCTACATTCTAAATTATTTTTAATTCCTACAGAAATATATGTCTAATTGCTGGTTGGATCTGATTCAGGGTGGTGGATGAATTCCTTGATGAACAAGGAGCTCCATTTTATGTAAATAATTTCTGACACTTTAAATAAATTTATTTTCCAAAGTCAAGAAAACAATACATCTTTGACTCCATAAAGGCATCAGTTTGCTCCTAGGAACATGATGAACAATTTAAGGAGCATTACTCCCTCTGTGTAACCTGGACCTAATTTTGAGTATTATGTTCAAAGGTTTTAAAGTTTCTATTTTACCACCTCAAATGGAGTTGCTTGATGTTTAGTTTTGCAGGTAGTCAGTGTCCTCACAACTCATGAAATCTCACTGAAATGTTTTTTCATCCCCAGCATCCCATCAGTATACTGACATTTGCAAGCCATTGATCTAAACAGCAATTCATTTCAATGAAATTAAAAACTACAGAGAAGCAGGCAAGCAAAATAAATACCACAGTATAGAAAAGGCTGACTGCATTTAAAATCTCTGGAGACCCTCAAACTAAAATCATACACACGCACACACGCACAGAGTAAATCCCAGCTGCTGTTGTGATATTGTAAGGAAAACCAAGTCTAAGAATAAAACTCCTAAAACTGAAGCCACTGTAGAGATAATTGAGTACTATACTTCCCACTCATTTTCCCCTTTAAATTGGATGTGTTTTGCTAGAAAACTCTTACAGCACCATGATGGGCTCAAAATGAAAGCACTATGTTATAGTGATATGTACCAATAATAATATCCAATATAGAATGTTGAAGTTATATTGCAGCATGATTAGCTTGGGTAAGCATTCTCCTACTGGCAATAAAAGATAAGTCTGTCTTGAACAATTCTGCTTATTTGCCTTCTAATTTTACCACAGAATAATGGAAACCAAGGATAGAAAACCCTATTGGGCTGCCTAGTTCATGTTGCTGCCAATGAAGAATTCATCATTATATTTTGGCTTTTATCACTGATTATTCTTTTACAACTTCCCTTTGGAGTCTCTTCTATATTATCTGACATATTGATATGGGGAATGTTTTGTTGCCTTTCAGCTTGCATCTGACTTTTCTTAATTCCAGTCCATTAAACATAGTGACAATCCCTTACACCTCTGTGAACATTTCCTCAGTTTCTTGATGTCAGCATCCAGTACAGGTACAGCGCTTGCTTTGTGGTCTGCAATGCTGAATCCTATCCTGATAGTGTTACAATCTCTTTCTGAGGTATTTTAGCTTGTAATAAAATAATTTTAAAATTTTAAGTGTTTTCTTGATGTGAACAGATAGGCTTTTTCTTAGGCAGCTGGGAATTGTTCCATCTACCCTCCTGTGGCATGAGGCTCCTCTCTGTCTGTTAGGGATGACTATTCAGGCTCCAGTTTCACAACATACTTTGATTTAAGCATCTTTAGCTATCTTCATTGTTCAACAGATCTCTCAAAGCTACCTCCTGGATTTAGGAACCTCTAAAAACAAATATCAAGGTATCTTACCTGTAGATTGTGGCACCCAGAACAGAACAGAGTCCCAGCTATACCTGTCCAACAGTTACTAATCTGCAACACCCACAATAAGCCTACACAGAACTGTTTCTTTCTAAAATGCAAGTGCTTTTAAAATAAATAAATTATATTTTAAAAAAGGAGTATGTAGAAATAGTTATGAAAAATATGGTACTTTTGGCAACAATGCAGAGAAAGAAAGAATCAATCCTTCAGAAATATTTAATAGTATCAAGTTCCCAGACTATGTCTGAGTCAGTTTTTGCCTTAAACACATTCTCAGGATATTTTTTTCTGCTACAACTTTCCCATCACAGCATCCTATGCTCTCATTATTTTATTTTCATTTCCATGGGTTTTGGCTCTCATGAAGGATTAGAACTGTAAGTTCAAGGTCTGTGAACCTGATACATTTTCTCTTATTTCAGGTTTTGTGCTTGTGAAACACACAGGAAACAAGAGTAATGAGAACTATTTTAGAGGCTGAATCAGCTCCACCTCTGTAGGAAGGCTATTGATGGCTGGAGAAGTAGTTACCAAACCACCACTTAAGCCTGAGAGGAGGCATTACAGGAAGCCATGCCTTTGGAATCTAGGAAATCTGAAGTCCTCAGCTATTTCACATTTTGTGGACCCTCATATTTCATACTTCTGGATTTTAAAGGGCCATTTTAGAAGGGATTCATCAGAAACACAAAGCAGGATGAGAGGGTCAGTTTTTTGTTTTAAAACATAGGACAGCAAAGGATCATGCCCCATTATTCTTAAACCACTGAAAAAATATGACCAGCCATGGCAGAAAGAGAAATAAGGAAAAGATGGAAGCTTGTGATTATTTTTGTTTATATTCTCCCCCCTTTAACATTGCTGTCTTGAGTGAACATTTATTTTCTGTTAGGAAATGGGGGTTTTTCTACAATGTCAGCCCGAAGAGTTATGACTTTCTGAGCTTGTTGTTCACTTCACCTGCTGACTTACCAAAAGCTCCCATAGAAATAGTTCTCCAGCCAGAAAGCAGAAATCAGGGCAGATCAAGGTCTCCAGCTGATAACCAAGCTCCTGGACTCAAGATAAATATTCAGGGAAGAATGAGCAAAACTTAAGAGAAAGCTAAAGAAGAAGGAAAGAATGAAATGATGGAAAAAGAGACAAGGTGAGACTGAGGAAAGGTGGAATGGGAGAAGAGAGACAGGAGACAGAAAGAGTACAGAAACCAAAGCAAAAAAGACTTCCAGAAAAATTTTGGGGAGGAGGTTTAGTACAGAGGGCAAATTTTATCTGTACAAGAAATATTTCATGGCAGATCTGCTGGGGAATAAGATAAGGGTGCCATCTCTCAAATATTACTCTGCTTACAAAGGGAAAAGTGTAACTACTCAGTCATTTATATCTTTCCTACCTGAAACAGTACCAGATGGTGCCGTGTAGTCTCAGGTTAATCATTGTGTGAGAGACCTGGCTGGGAGCCAGACCCGCTTCACAGTCAACTGTGAGAACAAGTGGTGCTGAGCCTTACATAAGATTCACAACAGAGCCCCTGGATTTTAAGCAGACATCTGGCATGACTTTTCATATTTATTTACTATAAGGGTTCAAACTGAGCCAAAATGTGGCATTACACCATGCCAGTCTTCTCTGGGATATTTATCAATTTCTGCAGAATACAAACTTTCACGAGAAAGAAATCTTGTATTCTTACTGTCTGGGATGAGATTTCCAGGCAGGTAGCAATGCAGGGCTGAGTCTCCAAGCAAACAGATTGAAACAGTGCTTTTGGGAAGCAACTGTCCCTCCACTGTGCTGCACAAATAAAAAGCATGAAATGTATTGCTGCAATTCTATTTTCCAAGGGCTTGGACAAATGAAGGGACTCCCCACAAATTCATTTTCCGGTACAGAGAAAATTGCTTTTGAGCCTACCACTCTGTGACTGCAGAGTCTACTGTCCCCATGAAAGAGGGCTGTGATTTAATCTGCTATTAAAGTGCATAGTCAGGTGAGAGGTTATTCGTATGCACTATGAAGGTGTCCAAGTGACAGTGAGATGGTTCAACATTTAACTCTGTGGAAGGGGGAACATTTTCCTTTCACATCAGTAGGCTATTGACAATGAAGAACAGTGAAGTTTTGGCCAGCAGTATTTGCTGTACCACTGATTACAAAAAGGGGGGAAAAAAAGCCAACTAGGCTTTTCTGAGACTTTGAAATTGGGATTAATGAAGAGCTGAGTAACATATCAGCAGCTTCTCTCCTACACACGCATGCACACTCTAATAGGAATTTATCCAACCAAACAAAACAGAGCCATTGTAATTTAAGGATATTGCTCTTTCCCCAGTACTCACACTTGGCACATAATTATCCAGTGGAATTCCAATACTGAATAAATAGTAAGAGAGTACTCTACATTTCTGAAATGCAGATGATGCACATAGACGTGAAACACTTACTTTTCTTCACCAAAATATCTTATGATAATATTTTTTAGAAATATGCATAATATTTCTTTTTTTCTTTATTTTATTTAGGAATAAAGTCGAGTTTGCCTTCTTGCAGATCAAGTTCAAATACTATGTTTTCTATGTACCTCTGTGAGAATGCCATCAAAATGGAAAGGTACCTAGTATACTGCAGGAATGATCATTGCTGAGCTTTTCCACCTATGCTTCTTGTAAACAAAATACTTATACTGTTTCAGCCGTAGGGCTGTTGGGCAGAGCCACATGTTGAAGGGAGTAAATAGAATAGTATTTAAAATAGGCAGTTACAATACCTTAAAAGAAAGGCTGTCATAAGGATCCACTATATCAGATATTCTTTGCTACACTCCTTGAGCCATGCAATATTTTCCTCTCACCTCCTTGCTTGTTTTGGGGTGTCTGCTGTGCCAGTTTTATACAAAATGTTATTTCTGATGGAGATCCCAGCCAGGTGGTCATCTGGCAGATTATAGATTATCTGGCATCTAGCAGATTACAGGCTAGCCTAAAGTTTTCACATAAGTGTTCATAAATAGAAATACACATATTTAGGTGTATATAAATGTATATGTGGATGAATTTGTGTATACACTAAAGAAATATAATAAATTACCACTTAAATATTTTTTCCCGCTCTCATCATTTGAATGTTAATAAAATGATCTAAAAATATTGCCACAATTCTTGATAACAGCTACCTGACAGATTTTATAGTGCACACTTTATTTATCTAATGTCTTGCACAGATTGGAACTATCTAAAAGGAGGTAATTAGAAAGAAATACCCTGAGCACATGGCAGAGATTTACAATAGTTGCATGCACTAGAGAACTGTGCTACTAATGGAGATAATCCAATCAGAATGGATGCCCCATTGTGTTAAGTGCTGTACAATCACACTGTCAAAGACAGGAGCTGCTCTGTAATGCTTGCAGGCTAATTAGCTGCAACAATAGAACATGACTTATTTTCACTGATACTGGGACACTCAGTGCCCACTCAGACCCCCACCAAGCTTAGTAAGGCTCTGACTAACACTGACAGGGATTGAAGCAGGGCTCCAATGGGATCTAACAGTTCTGTGAACTAGCAAGCACATGAGAAAGTAAAATGTGAAGAAAATAAAGCAGAAAAAAAAGAAAAAGAAAAAAAAATCACAGAACATACTTTGTTCATTTATTTTGACAAGGCTAGTTTAAAGAATTTATGAAACTTCATAGTAACACTAAATTAATTTAGCATTCAAGTAATGAAGACTTGTTAATGTGGGGTCATCATTATAACATTCTGCCACTAAGCCTTTGATTAAAAGATTAAAAGGGTTGAAGCTTCCATTTCATTTATTTCTTTATTTTGATAAGTTCATTTTGTTTGCAGATTAGTACATTGAGAATTTCCTATTGTATCTTGTTGCCCCTGGCTCTGTAACACAAGACAATTCAGGACTGCATCCAATATATTGCTTTACATGCAGTAAGTGTTCTTGCAACTCCCCTAAAGTCTGGAAGATAGAATAAGATATCTAAATTTCTTTAAAAATTCATGGCTCCAACTCTGTTTTCAAGTTAATAAGCTATGCCTTTTTTCACTCTTCTCCTGGTACTCACACCCAGTGTCCCCATATCCTGCTTTCCCACATGCAGTACTTAGAAATGGATAGACAGGGGCTACACTAATAGCTGAATCAATAAACTTGAGCTTGTGACGTTTACTTGGAATATGAGTATAGAGGGATTCAGTCTGCTAAGGCCAAATAGACTGAAATAATTTCTTCAGTAAATGTTAAACCACATATTTGTAAATATGTAGCTGTAATTTGTATAATTTGTAAATATGTTACTATATTTGTAAATATAGTAAAAGCTAGCACACATTTGATTCTATCTAAATCATTGGGGCTCCTCCCTGGGAGGAGCAAATAGATTTGCATTAATCAGTCAACACTTCCGTGGGAGCTAATGTGTTAACTGGGATAATGTCTGCTCACAAGCACATCTGCAATGATGACTGCAAGCTTCTAACAAGTGAAAGACCTGTAAAAGTAAATGATCCATACATGTTCTTGAAGGAAACCTGCTATCATTAAGATTGTCCTCTGCATGGATACATCAATAGTACAGTTACAGATTCTGTTGCAGATCACTTCATCTTCTAGGTTATGTGATAGAGAAAGACAGAATTTATCCTGGAGTGCGGGATAAAATGATTCCACAGAGGAAGCCATCATCCATCTGGATTCCTAAGGTGGAAAATAAACAAATAAATGGATTCTCTGTATTCTTGTAATCCACTACCTTAATAGCTCTGGTTGTGCACATACTGAGATGATATTAGCAAGCTATTTCTGTATATAATCATAAGTGAGGCTAGCCTATTCTCAATAAACAATACATATTGCACATGAATGGTATATTTTCATCAGGTGATTGATTAATTTTCAATGGGAAAAATATTTGGAAAATATAGGGGTTTTTTTAATACTGACAAGAACTTAAAGGTTTTATAGTACCAGAATATTTTTTTTTTAATCTTGGGAAAAGATATCAGGACTTCTTATATGTATTGTAATTTTACAAATTGTGGATTTTTTCCCCACGGAATTTTTTCCTTCTTTTTTTTTCTTATTTAACTACTGTATTTTCTATAGCAATATACCGCAGGTCCTGACAGCCACATTCAGAGGTTAAAGCACTGCTTTTTTTTTTTTTAAAACATTACAAATCTTTTTTTTATGTATCTTTTATATTATATATCTTTTGGTTCTGTTTTTGTTTTTAAAGAAGGCTTGGCATTTGTGTTATTTATGAAATTTTAAACAGCTGTTGTTTAATGTGTCAATATCTTATGACTGTAAACTGATACAGGCAGGCAAAATTAAGACTAAGTGCCATAAAATGCAGTTACAGACATATTGCAAAAAAAAAGTCTTTCTCATCTTCGTACAGGGCCTCGAATCTTAAATACACTACAACGTGCTCTTTCATTAAGCAAGGTCTGATCCTGCAAAAGGTGGGAGAATTAAGAGGAAAATGCTCATGTAAGTATTCTCCTTGAGTTCATCAGGACTACAGTAATCACTTTGGATGGGATTCATGTCACTTAACTGCAAGCACTGAAAAGTCAAATTTCCAGTCTAATTTACCTAAGGTGCCCCAAATGGCAGTGAAGTGCTGTATGCAGAGGTGTGGGGGTTCATCACCCCTTGAGGCAGCTGTGTCCAGCAGGTCACATCTGAATACTCTATTGAGATGTTTTCAGTCACCACTGACTGTTGAGGAAGTCCATAAAACTGTGTCTGCACTGTCTGCTTTCAAAAAAGGCAGTTACTAAATCTTTTGTTGATAATATTATGGAAACATACATATTATGAGAGAGTTTGAGGTGTCAGCTTTGCTATTTATCCTGGATCTCCAGAGAGAGAGAACATGCATCATGCACAGACCTTTCTGAAATCTACAAATATCTTCATTGGTATCTCTAATTATGCATTGTCAATCATCACATCAATGAAACTAACGAATGAAATAGAATTAAAAATTGGATCTGAATTACCGTGGGTTTTTCTCTAGTTGTGGGAATGAGAGAGCTCTTTCAGGAAGGAGCATTTCCTGTAACTGTAAGACACCAAGACTTTTTTTCTTTCTCCTGCATATAGATGTACATAGTGAACAAACAAGATTGTCTCAAGTTGTGAGACTAAGAGGAAAAAATATCCAAACAAATGTGCATTTTGCACTTCACAGCAACATACCCTAAACAGAACTGGACTAGGAACTGGACTAGATCCTCTTTGAAATTAGAGAGATTCCAAAAATCTCTGCATGATTTTGAAGAAAAGAGAGAGAGGATGTTCTATAAAAACAGGTTACAAAAACACAGTTTGCTGCAGTCACTGCAGAGCACTTGCCCTAAATGATGACGATTTGTTTCCTCTTTTGTGAATTAGTTTCTTAACTGTCCCAATACCTCTCACTTTCATCATTTGAGCTTGCACAGACTCCTGTCCTGAGGCTCCTAACTGATTTCTGGTGTCAGAGATTGCACGTAGCATCCTCTCAGCTTCCTGCTCTCAGTGGCTCACATGCTGCAACAGACCCACAGCCAGGCAGACAGGGCCACTGCCAAAGATGTTTCAACCCCCTTGCTACCCTCACTGGTTATCACAGCTAATGCATATGTGAATGTCATGGAGTTTTCATTTTCAAACATGTTATTTAACACTGACAGGTTTTACTATGCATGGTGTTGCAAAGAGGTGTACTCACCTATTTATGTACTAAAATATCTTTCCTCCAATGTCACATGTAAATGACAAGGGGCAAGCCTGGCAAAACTGGCCCTATAGATTTATGTAGACAAGTGTTTGTTGCTTGTCTATTCCCTTCCTGAGAAGCAAACTTAGTCTCAATACCAGCTCTTAATTTTCAGCTTGAAAACCAATCTATTTACAGCTCTCCAAGGACCATGACATAAGAATTAACCCAGAAATTTAAGAGTGAATTTTTACTTCTGGGTCAGAGGACACTGTAAATTGGTCTGACGTGGAATATCTGAGTGCAGCCAATGTCTTTTAACACTCACCAAAGTATTTCTTTTTTGTGGAAATACACTTGTATCAAGGTAATAATTTTAGGAAATAAGTATTTACTTTCCCCTTCATCAGTATGCAGGTATAACTGATAAATGCAAACAAGCGAAGAGCTTGGATGGTAAAAAATAATATATAAATTTATTTGATAACTTGAAAAAAACCACTAAACTTTTCAAATAGAATAAATTCCATTCCTTTTATTTTAATGTTTAAGATGTACTTTTTTTTTTTTTTTTTTTTTTTTTTGCCTTTCTGGAAAGAACTCCATTTGAGGTCACTTGATGGAAGGGTCTGTTGCCTTTTTCAGCTTTTAAAAAACCACTTTTCATGAAGGCTGACATTTAAATCCCTAAAACTAAAATTACAAAAGGTTTTTTCATGTAACTTGTTATCTCAGAAGAGGTTCTCCTGTAATACAATGCAATAAGCATTTATAAAGAAGCCATTATGATCATTTATTTTGTGAAGATGAACCCTCTGCTAGAATGACAATTTTTATACATTACTAAAAGGAATAGCCAAAACCAATTTTCCTTTAGGATTCAAAATGATTGTGCGAAGTTTATTACAGAAATACTTTTAAAATAATTTTGGGGAAAGCTTTGTCTTCTCTCCTTATCCCTAGATGACAGCTTCAAGAACTTCACATATGAGAAATCAGTGGGAAGCTCATGTGAATGAAGAAAGATCAAAACTTTTGAATCTGACCAGAGAGAAACTTTCCCAAAGTCATGATAAGAAAAATATTGCAAAATGCAGCTGCTGCAGCCAGTATCCTTGGCCCCTATAAATAAACACTAAGGTGAAATCTCCTCTTTTTCCTTTCCTGACTAGAAGTAAAATCAGCCCTGCAAGAAGGATTATGAAATTGTGAATTTCCTTCCGTGTATCCCAGGAAATGTGAAGGCAGAAAGGAGGGGGACAGGAGAGAGGAAAAACAGAGAAAAACACAAAAGACCCTGGAAATCTCTGCAATCTCAGACATATGATGAATTCCAGTCAAATAATGGAATTTTGCTGATCCACTCGTTGGGAGCTGAACCACATGACAGAATAATATAGTCTGTATTTATCATATCACACCAGTTCATGAACCATGCAGGAAACATACTCAGAACTGAATTTCAGGTATCCTGTCAGGTATTTTAGAGCAGGGCCCTCACACACCATGCATCAAGAGGCAGAAAGCAGTTTGGGAGATCTCTGTCTCTCAGATATGACAATCTTGTTTTCCTGAGGATATAAGATGTGCAGACTGGGAATGGAAGATGTGAGTAAGAGGACACGATGACTTTTCATTTCACTTGAAACAAACCAACAGCATTTATCTGGCACACATATACATACATATGCTGAGAAATCACTATGGACCTTGCTGCTGAAAAAATATACATTTTGTTTTAGAGACTACCCTCATTTTTGGTGGTACAGTTCATTTGTCGTGCAGAGTACTGCAGAGTGATCTTGATGTAATAATATAGAGCTAAACACAAAAAATGCAAATTCATTTTTAGCTGCATATATTTACGAAGCAAATACAGGATGTTTAACATCTTCCCCTTTGGCTTTATTTATAAGGCATTCATTCTCTCTCCACAGGTGAATGAAAACCAACAGGCTCACACAACCTGTTTACAAATATGTCCTGTTTTTATCTATGATTACTTCACAGCACTCTCATGCTTCTCTGATGTGCTGGGCTTCAGTCACAGCCCTGATATAAGCAAAACATTACTTTCCCAACCAAGGAAAATGTAATTTCAGCAGGCTTGTCAACAGTAGGACCCAGCAGGTAGGCAAAGCACAGAATCCAAAAGAGGGTCATATTTCCTGGTATTTCTTTGCTAGCAGAGAAGATTAGAAGATAACACCTCTCATTTGAAAGAAATTAAGCAAGTCTTATCTGTGCAATTTATCCTCAAAAGTTTATGGTGAGAGGGAGATTATTAATTCAACATAAAAGTAGTGCAAGTAGTAAAACTGTGTGGAAATGACATGCTTCATAGCACTGTACACATGGTGCAGTTCCTCGACCTGAAAGCCTTAGGCTTATCGTACAAAACTGATTTTAAATTCTGACAGCCATTATCCTGTAAAAGACTGCTCTTATTTATTCCTCTCTCACCTGCCTCTTCTCCCTATCTACTTGTTTCATTGGACGGGGTGATGTTGCTTGTTTCTTTTCTGTTTCTTGATAGGATCAAATTATCAATCTACCTGCCATCCACTTGATAAAAAAGACAATGAACACCAGACAGAAGCCTCCACATATCAACTCATCATTCCCTCCAGAAACAGAATTATTCTAGCTATTTTTCCTCAGAAATAATTTTCCTTGTCAACATAAAAAATCCAGTAATTATAGATCCCTTTACTTAGTAGAAGCATTGATTTCATGTTCTGCATCATGATCTACAGTTACAGGCTTCATAAGAAACCCAAAACCCTTCATGAGATGGTTCACTTGCTTCTCAAGTACTAAGAATTGCTTATTGAAGTCTTATCTGAGGTCTTTTTTCACTCTGACCCTGTGTGTCTGAAATCTTCAAATCATCATTCACTTAGCATCTTAAAGCTGTGTTACAATAAGAACTATAAAAGAGTCTAATAGTCTCTGTTGAATCAGAAGGACAATTAATGCATTTTTCATTCTGAGAAAATGAATGACATTATAAGCTGGAAAAAATAAGGCTGCCATACTTTTTCCTCCTCACTGCTTCTAACTTTGTTTAATATAAACCATTTAAAGTGAATTATGTTGCTCTGGGGTTTTGACAAAGCCTAAATATTATTAGTGGGTATTTTTTTTCCCTACTATGAAGTCATATAAGAGGTCCATTTTTAACAAACAAACTTTTGGAAAGCATGTTACTGGACCAGCCAGATGAAACAAGCTTCTGAATTCTTCTTTCCTGGGTGCAGGTGCCCAGCTGGGTGCACTTGGGGAGCTTGGGGGTCCCTCCATCCCATTGCCATGCAGGTGGGTGCTGCTATTGCTGTTTGCAGGTTTGGGCAGCACAGCTGCTCACAGACACACACACTGAGGCAGCATGACCAGGTAAACAGGCAAACACTGCCCATAGCAACATCTATGTTCCTCCTCTTCCAAAACCACTACCAAATCCACTTCCAAAACTCAGACAAGTACCCTGTTCCACAACATTCCAGATCCTGCTCTCCTGCAGCAGCAAACCTTCCAGATGACTGCTTGGGCTGGTAATCCTGTACCTCTATCCCCTGCAGCAGGCAGTCACCTCTTATGGTGAGTTACCATTTCTTCCTAGTAGTCTTGAAAAGTTTATAGATAAGTGAACCAGATTATTTGCTTGTAGGTACATCAGACTTCCCTTTGAGGGTGATAAACCTATTTCACAGATGTAAATCCTTGGGTGGGGCAAGAGCCTTACTCTTAGAATAATCAGAGCCAATCTTCCCTGTCTCAAGAGGTTTGGGTTTCTCTTACCTTGATAGTGGGATTGGACACTGCTTCTCTACTGCACATAAGAGCTTCAGCACTATGCAATATCAAAGCTAATCCTATCTCTCCTCCACCTTTGCAAATGCTGCTCTGCCTGCTCACTTCATCCCTTAACTCCTCCACCTGGCAGCACAGCTCCTCCAGGACAGTCAACATCCTCAGGTCTGTCACATGGTTCCCAGGGGTTTCCAAGGACCTTGGGGCTTGTCTCCAGAAGCAGAATCCAGATACTCAACTACAGCATCTGCCAGCTGCCTCTATTAGCTTCATTCCCACACATTCACCCACAACCACACCCACAACTGCTCGAGTATTCGGATGGTCTCTACTTAATATAGCCGCATGGGCCCTGAGCCCTTTCCTAGCCCTAAGTCAGATCAGGAGTCTTTTCTGGTACAAGTCTCCTGCTAATTACCACCTAGTCAAGCTTAAAATGTCTAGTAAATGACACATGCACACATATGGGCAAAGGATTGTATTTATGTGGGGAAAATGTATTCACACATCTTTCCATTGCTGGCACTTTGACTTCTCAAACATGCATACATATATAAATACATCCTTGCCTTTCCAGTTCCTGTCTCATGCATCTTTTAGTTCTTTCACTTCAGTCCTGTATCCCCCTCCATTCTCCTGCACTTTTTTCTTGCAAGTCTTCTCTGATCCTTCCCTTTCTCCACTATTGGCCTGTCATCTGAACACCCCATACAATTATTGCAGATTATCCCACTTTAGTATCTGGTAATAGTAAAGCTAGTCTTGGTTTTTTATTCTTACCAGTTACAAATTCAGATTGACCCTCTTCAATGCTGTCTCTGAGCACTGATGAGCTGATGGCTGAAGGAATCTAGTCTTTATTGTAGTCTTCATTTATTTATTTTATAGTGAAGAGCAGGTTGTTCAGTGAGTGAGATGCTCTCTGACTCCACATACATTTACAGTTTTATGTACCTCTCTCTGTTCTAGAGGAGGCTTGAGGCATCTAGGATAGTCAAGACAATGGTGCTAATTTGAAGAATGCTGCTAACTGTGGGCATGGAAATGTACCTTTAATGTGGCCAAGCTCTAAGCAGTTCAGCTGTGAGCAGCAGCGGTCAGACATGAAACCTTCTGCCTGCTCCATGAGGGCTGTCTCTGACCTGCTGCAGATGTTGCATCTCCTCAGGACCCAAACATGATCTCTCTGCTAATGGGTTAGTCTCTCCTGAAATCCCATGTCTCAGCAGCAATTATGAGCAGAGACACTCTGTGATTTCACTACTCCCTCTTTTGGAGTCTAGCAAGAAAGAAACATGGGAGGGGAGAAGAAATCAAGTAGAGGCAGAGGAAGGGGAGAAGGTGTGAGGAGAGAAGGGATAGGTGGCCAAAGCAGGGTCCAGGAACAAAGGAGCAGAAACAGAGCCCACTGAAAGGAGACATCAAAGTCGGAGATACAACAAACTAGAGCTTGCAGGTGACACAGAGAATGAAAGAACAGGTCAGTACTAGGAGAAAGAGATGGGAGGCAAGGCTATGGCAGAAATCAGGAAAGGTCTAGAAGAAACGGTGAAGCTGAATTGCAAGTTGAGGAAAAAACAGAAGCTTAGAATCATAACAAGGTAAATTAGGAATTTGAGCAGAGAGGAAATAGAAAGGAAACTAAATGAATACAGTCAAGAAAGACTAAAAGCATTAAGGTTTATTCTCCACTTCAATCATGAGTTAGGTCCCTCGTTTTTTAGCCATACTATATACCAAACAGCCATATAATTCAGCATACTGGTGAAATCTGTATCTCATTCTATTCTCTTGGTTGGTCCCCATGCAATGTGACAACCTTGCAGATATTAGTCAATATGAATCTTTCACAAAATTTTCTTAATTAACTTTCAGTTTAAAAAAAGAAATATGCAACAAGTCCCAGCTAGAAACTTTTCTTTTGGATGTATTTTTTTTTGTTTGTTTTTAAATAAGTGTCTGGCTTACTTGCAGTAGCCTTCTTTTTGTTTGCTTAGTTTGGTTTTCTGTCTTACAATTACTTCCCCTGATGCCTTACTGACCTTTTGAATTCTCTCCATCTCAGCAGCTTTGTTTCAGGAAGACAATCCTCCCAGACAAATCCTCCTCCCCCTTTCTCCTCTTAACCAAGTCCTGAGTAAATAGATCCATATTATCAGCAGCATTTCACTGCGATTCAGTCACTTTCACCAGGCACTACCTATTAAGTATAATTTTTTCCTCAAGACTTTCCAAGGTTCCACAAGTAAATACTTGAACTAAATGTCAACTGCCATCTAACTTTCCAGAAAGGACCAGGGAAAATTTCAAGGGCATTGCAAAGACTATTACCTAATTGTATTTAGTATGCCATATTACCTAATGGCTGAGTTCTCTCAGTGTAGTGTCATTTTTCAAGAAGGGGGTATAAATTTAGGTGTAACTATTCTTACACATTTTCCTCTCTCAATTTTTTCTTCCTGTTAGCCTAAGCATGGTCGAGATAAGGGTTGTTTGGAAATGAAACTGCATTTGCAAATGGCATAATGATTGTTATTTTTAGACAACATAATTGGTGCAGAAAATAAAGTCCCAAAGAAGTTATATAACAGAAGATGTATGCATGGAGGTAACATAGTCCTCTGCCTCTCTAGTATTTTAGCTGTATTTACTGATTCAGGGATAAGCCAGAAATTCTTTATTGTTTCATTATAGGTGAGATGGTAAATTCTTTAGAATAAATACATCTTTTGAGGTATCTCAGTGAAAGGTACAGTCCTAAAGACAGACCTGAATGTGAATAAATGAAGAGTCATTTCATTTATTGAGGAGAAATAAAAGGCAAGAGATGTTAAAATAAAATCCCATTCTTTTAATATTGTTAACTCAATCCAAATCATAGGCTTCGCTGAAAGATTAATATTCAAACCTGGAGTTTTTTCTGTATTACTAAAAGTGGATTCTCATTTTGTAAAGTGAGAACATGTCATTCTCAAAATATACCCTGGATTTGCATCATATAAGACTTAGTCCACTGGACTGTCTCAAACAGGGTGTAGAGATTCCATCACTCATCAATTGAGAAAAATAAGTAACTCTAATAAAGTTAGAATAATCCTACTCATTTTAGGAAGGAGTAAAGATTCTTTTCTCTACTTACAACAGAGAGCACTAAATAATTCACTCTGATTAGACAAGTAGGTTTGAGATGGCTAAAGTTAGATGAGATACATCCTAACTTTAAACCTCCTGCATCTGTTGTTTCAACGGAATCTCTTGCTAAGTTACAAGCTAAGGACTGAACTAAATTAAAATACTGTTTAAGCTACCATTACATTACATAGTACAAGTTGACTTTTCAGCCATATCCTTTCACAAGAAAACTTTACTTTCCTATTAAATTCTGCTCTGTCATTATCTTCTTTGTATAATAAGGTGAAGGATACAGAGACAGTGTGACCTGAAACACTATTACATTTTCCATTCAGTGGCATTTCACCTTAACACCATTACAAAAGACAAACCAGAATTTCTTTTTTATATTTTTATTTTCTAGAAAATTGCAATGTGTTATTAACATGTGGTTCCATAATTTTATTTAAGTCTAATATCTCAAATACTGTATAAAGTATATTAAGACACAATTAGAATATTATTAATAAATTTTAAAAAACACTACTTAGCTAGTCCATTGTTTTCACAGAAATTCATCCCTTTGCTGCTGCTAGATATTTACATTTAAATGTGAGGTTATGGCTTAGTTTTTGCACTGTTTCACATTAATATATTTTTGCAAATACATTACTCTAAGGTATGTAAAACCACTGAAAATCAAAGTCCTCTTTTAGTTTTCAGTTGAAAATGGAAAGAGGTTGATATTTCATCCTGTGCCCATTTTCACTCCAATATTAATCAATGACTTAGTTGATGGATGACAGCCCACAGCTGAGAGACTCTAGAATGATGTTGAAGGTCAGGATTCAAGATTTCAGAACTACCTTGACAAATGGGAGAAACAGTGGAAAAAAGCTGAAAAAGGGTGAGCACAAACTCGACTTCTACAGGATCAACAACATAACATTTTTCTGGAAAAAGGATTTGGGAATTACTTTTGATCACAAGCTTAAGATGGGATAAGTTCCTGTTAGGAAGTGAGGAGCTGTAAGCTTTGTCAATAAAGTAAAGGAAGAAGGAGAACTTCACAGAAGGTGATCAAGTTCCAAAAAAAAAGAAAAAAAACAAAAAAAGGATAAATATTGAAAATGTACTATAAAGGAAACAGCAGGAAGAGGTGGCCAAGAAGGAATAGAGCTACACTGTCTGCAGAAATGTGATTAGGAAAGCCAAAACCTTACACTGAATCTGATGAGTGCTATGAACGGCAATGAGATATATACAGATAGAGTAGCAGCAAAAGATAGACTATGTGGGTAAAAGGAGAATATGTGGGTTGCTGAAGAAGGCAAAGAACCTGCTGAAAAATCATGTAGAAGCATCCTGGCTAGTCCACACTTTCTTTTCTCTGGTCTCTTTTAGTAAAATTTGCTCTCCTCAGCCCCATATCCTCCTGACTAGTGGGAAATCTGGAGCAAGAAGGATTTGCCTTGCCTAGAGGAGGATTCTATTAGGGAACATTTGAGAATACTGGACTTATACAATTCCATAGGCCTCAATGAGATGTACACACAAGTGCCTAAGGACATGGGTGCTATTAGTGCAGGATCACCTCTAGTCACCTTTTAAATATCTTCTGCATAAATGCCAGATTGGGGGGAGGAAAGACGTCAGAGACAGACTCTTAGGACAAGAACAAAAAACAGAAGTATGGGATATTCCACTTGGACTTAAGGAAATACTTTTTTCTGTGAGGATGGCTAAGCACTAAAACACAGTTCCCAGAGCAACTGTGGTCTCCCCATCCTCAAAGATATTCACAAAGCAACTGGATTAGGTCCTGAGCAATCTGCTCTAGCTCACTCCATCAATCTCAATCACCCAGTCATTCTGTGACTTTAATAAATTCAAATACTGCATTACGAATTGAGTGGGTTGTGTTACATTTCACCTCACACTGACCTGCTTCATCTGAGGTAAAAAATTCTGCATTGTTTTTCACAGACATGTCAGGTTTTTGCTTGTTAATATTAATTTCATATTATTTAGACAGCTGCGTAATTTCATTGTTGTTTCCTAATTTGGGGGGAAAGTTTTTATGCTGACTTAATGTGTTACTTCAATTTTAGTCCTGAAACCTCCCTATATTTTGGATTTCTAATTGCTTGAAGAATTAAAGAGACCACAAGAAATCAATGGAAAAAATATATCACAGTATTTTTCTTATCAATGTAATTACTTTTCAAATTTTTAAATTTTAATTTAATCTAGCATCTTTAATTATCCATGGCAACAATGTGTTATGTAAAGAAGCAGTGCAATTTTGAAAACAGGTGGAGCTATGCTACTGTAAAGGGCAAAAAGGCAGAACTAAGACTAAGGAAATCCAGACTAAATATTGCATAAAAGTTCTCAAGTGTTTGTTTTTTTAGATTTTACTGACACAAAGAAATGAGTAGTAGCTCATTCACTTGTGTAGTTTCAGACAAAATTGGGCATTGCACCATACCAAAAATATGGTTTAGGGGGGAGGTTTGTCTAGATAAGATGAGGAATTTATTTTCTGTCTATTAAACAGCCACTACTAGAATTTTTTGCCACTGAGAATGTGTACCTATAGAGCCACAATGGTAAATATATTTCAGTTTGTCATATTTTATTTATCAAAAGATAAAGCCAGTGTTAGGAAATAATTTGATCTCAGGACTTTGTAACTTCTTCAGTCCATGGAAACAAAAATAACTACTTCACATGGCACTTCTGTTGTTTCTGAGGGCATTATGTTATGTCAGGATCAAAGGCATCTGCAACTTTAAAGGGTTTTATTTAATCTGTGAATTATTGCTTTCCTTCCTATGTGTTAGAATGAGCTACTTATCTCTGTTCAAAAAGAGAGCTATAAATATTGGTTCAATTTTAAGTAGCTGAAAAGATTTATAGATTCCAGTGAGATAAATAATATCTGAAATTTTCCTTCTCAATGGTACTACAGGCTAATGTTAGTGATAGAACATTTTAAAGTTGTTTTACTTATGCACTATCTTATAAAAATAAACAAGCAAACAAACATAATTTTTGAAATATTTTGGTAGTTCTAGAAAATACATTCTTACCTTTAGATTTTCAGAGGAAAATGAGTTCTTGAATTCATGCTGGTTTGCTTAAATTTACTAGTTCTTAAATTACCTGCTCTCCATGCACAGGCATCTTCTACACACTCTTGCTTGGTTCAGATGCTGGCTACACAGTTATATTTCATTTGACTTGGCAGAACTTTGACACCTAACCAGGAAACAGTATTGTTTTCAAATGCTGCTCAAAAGAAGTGGTGGCATTATCCTGAAGCATCTTGTCCTTCCATTTATGAGTGGGCATCCTATACTTAAAGATCTGTAATTAAAATTTGAAGAGTGCTTTGGGTCAATATAGCTTCATTGATCCTCTTTGTTTATAATTAAAAGTGACCATGAAAACGTTAGTATGGTTATCTCCCATAGTTTTTACAGGACAAAATGTTGATTCTGTTTTTTATTTAAATGAAGGAAAAAACAAAACAAAACAAAACCGTAAACAGTTAATTCATACCGGATTTTCACCTAGCTGATTACTAACATTGATAATGTTAGGGAAGAAAAGTCCTAAGATACAGCATACTGATCCTTTTATAAAAGATTTTACAACTACCAGTGCAACATCTTCAACACTTAGCCAAATCTTTTGGTGATTTCTCTTTGAGTCTAAAGTATTGAAGTGGTGAGTGACTGGAAATACATCAGGACAAAGGCTTGTCCAACAACAAAGGGCAGGCACATCACACTGCAAAGGGAAGCCAGTGTATGGCTCATACATCACAGAATACTTTGGCAGTATGTTCTCACACCCTCTCACCTAGCACAACCCTCATGGCTTTCTATATGGCACAGATAATGACTGTGGTCAGCTAAAGAAAGTCATCCAATAGTGTTGCTATTTTCTTTTTTTTTTTTTCCAGTCATAACAGAGCACTGTTGATCTCAATCAGGTCAGACACCCTGTCAGAGCCCAGTCTTGACACATCAATGACAACACATATCAGAACAGTCAAAAACGTACAACATGTAATAAAAACTGGATTGAAGTCATGCATGCAATCCTCCTGTGGCCTGAGTGGGATTGTAGGCAACCAGTGATTTGTAGGCTCCATTACTTCCCAAATGTGCAGTTCATCCAGCCCTTGGCAGGGTGTCAAGGACAAAGAATAATCAGTCTTCAGATACCGATTTTGAAATGCTGCGCCCCACGCTTCCTTCAGGTGCCTCATTCTTCCATGTTGTCAAGATCCATTGATGAAAGCTGACTACTTTCAAAGGCCTCTGACAGGTGAAGCATCCTCAATACATGGAGAAAATTATATTGTGCAGTCGGTACTCACAGAACATACCCTGAGTGATGGATGAGTCACTGCTCAGCAACATGATGGTGAGCTTCTCTTCTAGATTCCAGACAAAGCCTCAGAACAGCTAAAGAGAGCTTGGACCCAGGAGGAAAATGATCACCCTGGAAAGAAACTCAAGGAGTTTTTAAACCTATTTCAGAGTTCCCATAAATCTGGTTGCTGTCTTGTGGATGGCAACAATATCCTATTCTTACAGCAAATCTGTGCATTTAGAATAGGGAAGACATACTGCAGAAGCATGAAAGTGATGTGAAAATCGATTGTACTAATGCGGGGCGGTGCTCACAGAGCAATAGCTATTAAAAAGGCATTTCTGTTTTAATACATTTTTTAATCCTTTTCATATAAATACTCTATGCAGTATAATAAAACATTGCCAACAAATAGGGATTTAAGATGTTTCTCTTTATTCCTTTCTTTCTTCATTTTTTATTCATAGCAATAGCTACCCTATTCTTTGAAGGCAATTTGAGTAAAATATCCAATGATATTGCTCTTAATGCATAAACTTGAATAGCAATTCAGAAGCATCTAAACTTTCTCAAGTAGGAAGATTTAAATTTCCTACCCCATATTTTGTTTGTTTTCATAATCTGTATTTGGTTTAAGACACTTATAAGCTTCTAGAGTTTTTAGACAGTGTATTTTTGCTATAGTTTGACACATTTTTCAACTTCTTTTTTCAACAAAAAAAACCCCACCACACCCCCAAAAGCGCAACAACAAGAAAAAAAAAAAGGTGGGGGGGGAGTTGGGATCCCACATGAAAGTCCCAAAACAAAACAAAGAAAACCAAAACAACAAACTCAACCAAAGAAAAAACAAACATCAAAAACTGAAACAAACCCAAAACAAAATTAAAAAAAAAACCAAAAAAAAACCAACAAAAAAGCAAAACAGCAACAAAAAAAAAAATCTATCTAGTGACTTTCTCTCCTGATAATCAGCATAGTGTTCAGAACTAAAATATAAACAGAGATATGTTCAGATATCAGCAAGGGTGCAGGTGCAGCTGGTAGACTTTGGGGACCCTTAATTATTTTGAGTGTACAATCATTGATCTGAAAATCTTTCTTTTTGAAAACAGGGTGCTGTTTTGTAAGGAAAGCACACCATGAGGCCAGAGGTGAAAGAATGCTGAGGGTAGCACTGGTCTGCTGCACAAAGGTAAAAGCATTCACCTGGAATGGAGCAGAAAATATCTGCCTGTGCTTTCCTGCTCTTTTTAATATGTCCATATTAAAATTAACATTGTAGGATCACAGAATCATACAATGGATAGGTTTGGAAAGCGCTCTGAAAATCATCTAGTCCAACCCCCTGATAGGATCAGGGACAACTTCTACTAAGTTGTGTTGCTCTAAGCCCCAGCCTGATCTTGAACACTGCCAGGAATGGGGTATCCACAAATCCTGTGGACAACCTGTTAGATGTTTCACCTGTCTCCCAGAGAGTGGAGTAGAGGGGCAGAATCACATTTGTTGGCACGCTGGCCATTCTTCTGTTGATGCATCCCAGTACATGGTTGACTTTTGGGGCTGCAAGTGCACATTGATGGGTCTTGTTGGGTCTCTCATCCACCAACATCCCCAAATCCTCCTCAGGGTTGCCCTCAATCAGTTCTTAATTCAGCTTGTATTAATGCTTGGGGTTGCCCTGATCCTTATGTAGAAAAATTCACTTGGCCTTGTTGAACTTCATGAGGTCCACCTCTCAAGCCCATCCAGGTCCTTCTGAATGACATCCCTGCCCTGCAGAACAGTGTGTGGGCTGCACCACACAGCTATCAGCAAACTTGCTGAGGGTGCACTCAATCCCTCTCTCCATGCCCCCCAAAAAGATGCTAAACAACCCTGATCCCAGTACTGGCCCCTGAGGAATGTCAGTCCACTGGTCTCTGTTTCATATTCTTCACGTAATCTGTATACTCCACGTACTTCATACACGCATCCTAAAACTGCTGTGCAGAGTTGCCTGGGGAGAGAATGGGTTTTGGAACTTTTATCGTACAAATAAGGGAAGATTTTTGCTCCATCCCCACTTTCTCTATGTACATATATTTTATGCATATGCAGGGAGCACAAAAAAGGCTGTGGGAAGCCCTAGAGAAAGAAGAGACATGTATCTTAGTATCCTTTAAACTAGGTGAAGTAGCATCCAAGAAACAAATTGTTTTCTCCCAAGCACCTGATCAGTAAATAAACATATGTGAGTTGTTGTTGTTGTTGTTTTAATGTGGTTGTGCAGTATATGTTTGCAAATGCAGGACTAAACCATATGTCAACATTTGCCTTTATGTACTCCTGGAGGCTACCTGCACAGGAATCAGTCAAGTGACTTCAAAACGGCTATAAATACATGCACCTCCCCTTACATTTCACACAGTTATATGCACTGTGCTTGGCTGGTGCATTGGACTTAATTTACATATCTTGCCTTTTGCAAGCTGAACATAATTTGGTACACTGTTTAAAGTTTATTATTCCAGTATCGTTTGATGTTCTAATTTACTTTGTGCGCCAGCATTTAATTTGCTCCTAATCTTTTAAAGAATTGAGTGAGGATCATAGTAGCCTCATTTTGTAAAGACTTCTGTAGAGAACTTGGGTGCTAGCTCAGTTTAACAGGAAGTTGGAGTTGCAGTTCATTAGAGAACAGTGAGCTCCAGCTCTATTGAATTACTGCCAGGGAATATTTACAGGCTACAGTCATAGACTTTACCCTTCAATCAATGTTGGTCTAAGGGAACACTTCCTGAAGTTTGTTAATGCATTCTGCTAGCCTGACAAGTGGGTGTAAGCTGATTCTGCCAACTTCAGTACCTTTCTGAGTGCTGCTTTGAGGCCAACAAAACATCCAAGTATTTTTTCTGAATAAACAACTCATCAAAACATATGAGAACAGAAGGTTTCAAACCTAGCAAAGCAATTGGCACAGCCAATTTAGAGTTAATTAGATGCACAATGGTACTTTATTCAAGCCTCCTAGACCAAGGGCCATCTGCATAACAGTATTATATCTCTTATAGCCTCCTTATAACTCTATTGAGATGTATATTAATGACTCTCCCTTTACTGTGTCTGTGAAATGCAAAGGGAGCATTTCAATAGATATGAATAACATGCTGAAATTTTTTGCAGTCAATAGAAATTGCTTTTACATTCTGTTCTATATATCTGATGCTGTTCTCCACTTTTTTTATTTTAACTTATTTTTATCATTTGAAATGTCACAATTGTTGGTTCTATTGAGGAGTAATACTTGAAAGAAAAGGGACCAGAGCTCCAGTGAAGTAGCACCATTGTAAGCAAGAGCAGAAGTGCATATTTTTCCAGCCTTTATCCTGTCCTGGCTTTTTTCTGAGGCATTAAACAGCCTCAGAATTCAGAGAGTAAGTTCAGCCTATATTTTTCTCCATATTTTGCAAGTAAATAGGAAAAATAAATACCATATGCCTGTTTATTTCTTTAACTGGTGCTGGCTGGTGGGTGGAGTTTCAGCTCTCTGGGTGTCAGAGAAAGTTTAGGTGACAGAAATCTGCTGCTTGTGTCTGCCAGCAGTAAATTACCATCAACTTGCTCTCCAGTTGCTACAGTAACTGGGCCAAAGGCACATAGTAGGACCCCATTCTTTCCTTTAGCTGCCTATAGAGCTGTACAGATGTGGTGTAACTTCATTATGGGTAGCCTGTGGGAGACAAACTCCATCTCACGCTGCCAGGGTGAGGTGGGCCATGGTGAAGGGACAAAATGCACTGTGACAAAGTCAAGTGGCTCCAGGTATTGTTATAGACATTTGAGAGTAAGATGGCTCAGAAAGCTGGGTGAGATTTAGTACAAATGTCATACCAGCATTTGCTCAAAGCCATGCAGCAGATTGAGAATGTCATTATTTGTACCATTATTGCAGCAAACAATTTGCTAGAGTGGGAAATGTAGTAATTTACACTTGGGAAGTTTCTGTCTAGAGTAAGAAACCCTGACAATATAAGGTAAACCGTTGGATTATTTGCTCCAGTTTAATTTTGATTTAGTTCCAGGGACAATTACTGCTATAACTTCAAAAGACAAATTCAATAATCAAGTAATATATCATATATAAGAATTTTGGCTTTTAAA
Organism: Erithacus rubecula; assembly: GCF_903797595.1. NCBI lineage: Eukaryota > Metazoa > Chordata > Aves > Passeriformes > Muscicapidae > Erithacus > Erithacus rubecula. The sequence continues at coordinate 65,488,696 of NC_136658.1, forward strand.
AAGGGTTCATTAAATCTTTCTAGATAACCAAACTAAGCTGCACAGATGGTTACATATAGGAAAAAAAAGGAAAGTTTTTTTACTAGCATTTCTTTAACTAGAGTAATTTAGAAATCCTTGTCATGAAGAAAACCAAACATACAAAGCCATAGTAGCAAAGGTCTATGATATTAGAAGAAATCATTATTGTTCAGACAGATTAAAAAAATCATAGTTTTCTGCCTTCATATCTAGAAATAATTTCTTTAAATCAAACTATTTTTCTACTTAATCAAATATATTAAAAACCTGTTCTTTAGTGTAAATTGTTTCCATGTACTTTATAACTCTAGTACCATAAGCAGTACTGATGAACAATAGGAATATTTCTGGTATGCATGAGAACACAGATCTGTATATTATATGTACAAATCAGTACTGCATAGTCTGAGCTAGCCTGTGACCTATTCCTATTCTGGAAATTTACTAACCTCACTGTTGCCATTTAGGCAAGTAAACTCAAATTTTGTGTAGTCTGTGGCAAGCTTAAGCTTTTTCAGGGTCTGAAATGAGGAATTCTGCTTACATGTTATCTATTTACCTTTCCACTAAGAGTAAAGGGAACTGGTAGGACGTAATCAATCTGCTTAGGACTCAGTGATTTTCATCAGCATTATAGCTCAATAATAGGGAAAGATACATAGAAAGCAGGCTTAACTTGTTCCAATTCTTCTTACTAGAGAACATTTTCTATTTTCTGTAAAATAAAATATATTAATATTATGTGGACACGATGCTGTACCACAGCCATCACAGAATTAGGCAAGAAATACTCTCTCTTGAACGTATCACTGGACATGAAAGAATTTGCAGTTCTAATCAAAGGCAAGTTTTGTAAATCCTGTGGTGGACTTCAGAAAAAAGTAGATGATTCTCCATCCAAATTTGGATGTCAAAGGACTGTAAAGGGAGATGGATGTTCCTCAACTACTATTGACAGCCACTGTTAGGCACAAAAGGAAAGACCAGCTCTGTAGAGAGTTGTATGATTACAGGAACATACAGAGATGTGCAGGGCTACCAGGAAGAAGATGTAATCATTCTCTGCACTACCAATAAGGTTTTCTAAACCAAATATTTTCTTATAATCCCTGAGTATGTGTCCCTCAGTATTAATATATATCAAATTAACCGATTACCAACCTAAATTCTTATTTTTGTAAGTACTTTTCAGATGTGCTCAAATATATCAATTACTGAGATATAACTTAAGGAAAGAGTATAGAACCAGAAATCAGTTCTGAAGATAAGATGAACTAAGCTTAAGCTTTTCATTTGAATGTGAAAATTATTCTCAAGATGAGAAGGAGAAAATGTCCTCACCAATCCAAATAAAACCAGTAGGAAGAAGTTTATACATGCCATCTCTACGTCAGTCTTATGTTGGTAACAAAATTGATTTGATGTTCACATGGCAAAATGGTATAAATAATGGATATGAGAAAACATTCTCTATGAGACACACCAGAACATTGAATAACATATTCTGTATGAGACAAATGCATGGGATTTAATGAAAGCAAATTCTCATTCTCCATAGTCATAATTCAGAACGAGAAAGGAGAATGAAAAAAAATTGTTTCAGGTAGTGCCTAGTAACTGTAAAAATCAGGTAATTCCTACACAGATGAATGGCAGCAGACTCCTTGTTTTCTTGGATGCTTGTGGACCGTAAAGACTGTGATCCCTTGTTGCTTTGTTGAAATGGTCTTGAGTGGAGTTCCTGATCCTCCCAATCATGTGCATATTAAGAGGTTTGAGACTCAGGAAATCAGTCATTAATTGTTTCAATGAATTGCAGCAATTGGAAAAGATCATTTTTTTCCCCCAATTTGTATTAAAGATTTCATGGTGCTAGTTCATTAGTGCCCAACAGGAATAACAACCAGTCATTTCTCAGCACTACTGGGGATTTCATATCTCATAAAAAATGTATTATTTAAAAAAAATCTCAACAAAACAAAACAAAACAACACAACAAAACAAAAAAATCTTAGTCTTTGTTGCTAGTTCAATTTTTATATCTCTTTTCAAGTGTATTCACCTTCATTGTCTCGTTCTCTATTCAGTTTTAGCCAGGATGAATATCAATCACAACCTTCATTTCTTACTTACCATTTTTCTGCAGTGTGTATGTCCTGCTTCACTGCTATCCTACTGTAAACCAAATGCCCGTACATTTTATTTGTTCATGTCAATAGACTGAAGGAAAAAAAAAATCACAGGGGAGTATAAAGTAACAAATTCATTTCCATGTCTGAGGATTTTCAAAAACACCTACTCGTTTAAGTCACAGTTAATTCAGAGACCAAATCCCACTGCCCTTCACTGTGATTCTAAGTATATCTCAGTACAAAAGGGTCAGATTTACAAAGGTATTTTAGGGCTTTAAGTTTCATGTAGACACTTGGTTGGATTTTCTGAAAGTGTCTTGCTAGTCCACTCATTGAAATTAATGTCGCTGAAATCAATAAAAGTTAAGTACACTGACATTTCTAAGGAGAGAAAAATATAGCTGGGTATCTGCATATTTAAGCACCTCACCTTTCTGAGACATATTTGAAGACCTTGCTAAGAAGCCAGGTCATACACGTACATGCTTTTGAAAATGTTAACTTAGTTCACTGGTTCAGATCCATTTCAGGCTATCCTTGAGCAGCTGCTCTTTTGACTGTGTAGTGGCCTTAGCAAAGTGTTATGGCCTCAGAAGGTATTAGCAAAAGGTTTCTCATTTAATCTGCAAGTATGGAAATTTCAGACCACTCTGTGAGTGGGAAGTGTCCAATGGTTGCTAATACCACTTATTTCTCAGAGAAGTTCTTTTTGAAAACTGCTGAGCCTTAAACTTAGATCACTGTGTCATCTCTATACTTCCTGTCTTTGCCATGCCCTATATGATCAATATTATATCCATTGCTATTTCCTCAAGACTACTTTCTTTTTGTATGCTCCAGTAGCAATAGCATATTCTGTCATTGCCTTTTAGTACAGGACCTTATGTAATCATTAAGCCAAGGAAGGGGGGCTGCACCATGCAACATACAGGATATGGAGGTTAATTTCTTAAGTAATAGTGAGATAGAGTAGCAAAGATACTGCACTGTGAAAGCACAGACAAAACTATGGGAAAAATTTAGTTGCAAATGAGACATTAAGACTTTTTCAGAGTCTTACCTTTTTTTCTAAATTGTTCATCTATTCATTAGACGTGTATATTCACACACTAGTATACAGGTGAGCACAGGAATCTTGAATTGCTGGCCACTGCTCAGAACCAAATGTTTTCAGCACCAGCAGAGCTTCCTCACCCATGATTTCTGTTGGTCAGCAGTCAGAGCGTGCATTTATAAAACCCTGTGACAGACTCATAAACCTCCAGTATGATAAGGTAGGTAATTTTTTGCAGTAAAGGATTGTTCTCTCTCCACATGGGGAACAATACTTCATTTCACAAGTGTGGAGGAGACATCTGAGATTTAAATGTTCTTTTTGTTTAGGGCTTGAAATGAAGATTTAATATTTTTCTTCTGTTCTTCATGTTTAATGGGAGAGGAGTCAATGATGTACCATAAGGCAAGAGACTTCCAGATACACTGTCTATTGCATTGTGAGCTACAGGGATCTCTAATTCCCTGTCCTATTTTTTGTTTCCCTAGAATTTGGGTGTATTTTCTATGCAATAAACACCAAAAGTGGGTCTTTTTTTTTTGGTGGTTTTTTTTTGTTTTGTTTTGTTTGTTTTTTTTTTTTACTAGAGTCCAGTCTGCTTGCATTTTTCATTTTCCAGTATTTATTGATATGATACATTGAGCTCTTAGATCATCACAAAAAAAATCACAATTACTATTGTTTCTTGTTAAAGATGATGAATTTAACAAAGTAATGGAATAAGATAAGAATAATGAGTTTAACAAGAAGCCCTCTGTTACTGCCACAGCTCCTACAGTACCTATTTAAAAAAAAGTGTAAAATCAAAATTAGACTCTAATCTCTCTTTAAATATCTGTGACAACTCAATTATACATGACCAAAGTCATCTTCTCCATCTGTTCCACCCTTCTCTTGCATTTCTTCTGCAGTCTGCCACACTTTCTTTGTCCTTTACTGTCATTTTTCCTGACTCAGAATGGAGCTATGGAAGTTAGACAGAACTCCCACAATTATTTGTACATTTTAGGTTTACTTAATAATGCAAAATGTAGACCTTCGTGGTCCTCTCTTTTTTTAGTGTGTTGAAAAAGAGGAGTTCAGAAATAATTTTCCATTCGCTCCTTTCATATCTGAATAATATCATACTCTTAATACAGTGCCTTATGTTTGTGTCCCCTGGGTAGTTGTGTCAGCAGAGGACACAAGCAAACTGTGCTCCTAGAAGGACTAAGTGATAAAGCTTGTAACATTTACAGTCTGGTAACACTGACAGTATGGGGATAGTGGTATGTCCCACCCGTCTGGGGCAGCAAATAATTTCTAAACTTTACATGTGAAGTATAGTTGATGAAGAGCATAAAATTTAGGAGTTTCTAAAAGAGAACCACCCTACAAGACAGAAGGTCTTGTAACAATTTACTACTACAAAGCAACATAGAATCTGTAGTAGAGAATAGAATTGCAATATTCCAGGCAGAAAAATATTTTTTTAATAAATTTAAGTTGAAACATAGTCTCTAAATCCTCTCTACTAATTTGATCACAGTAATAAATACTTTGACTCAAAATTCTCTTCTCAGGTGCTTCAAAGTGTGTCTGTTTTTTTAACTTACATCAGTTGACTCCCTGATATACACCAGAGTAACTGAAGTAAAAACCTTACCATGTTCTTTCTCCATTACGTTAATCTAGTTTTATTGCTGAATCTGCTAGCTGGTTACTGTTATTTTTACTGATGTTGTACGTCCTGTTTACTGCTCAGAAAATCAAATGGCTCTGTCACTTCTGACTAAAAAGGAATATCATCTACTATCACTTCTTCATGCTGCATTGCTTCGGAAAACATAATTTTTAAATGGCAGAGTTGTACGAGTCTTAATTTAGGGCTTTTTTTGCTGGGTTATTCCCTGCTTAGAATTTCCTAATCCGTTTTACTTGGGAGCAGAAAATGAGTTTGAAAAAGAAGAAAACTTTTTCCCTTCCACAAGCTACTTTCAATGAATTGCTGTTCTTTCTTGACGAGTTTGCTAAAAGTTCACGAATCAGAATTTGTGCTCCTTTGTATATTGTTATTATTAATTTGTGAGAATATATCATGTTTAAAGTATACACTCTGCAAGGCTTAATTTTCTGAGAATAATTGCATAGAGTAGAACCAAAAATTTCATCATTAACATTCAGCACCAGAGCTCTGGAAAGATAGGGAGCAAAGAAAACAGAAACACAAAGATAGTAGATGAAAAGAGTTGTGAAGGGTGGCAGGGTATGATTCATTAGCCATCATATATCAAATTCCTTCTGTGGTGCATACTAACTAAAGCATGCTGGAAAATGCAGTGTCATGTAACCATCCATAATTATGTCTGAAAAGGTTTGATCCTTTTTCAGCACAATACAGTAATGACCTTACATATGTGTGTGCACATATTCTGAGGAATGGAATGAGAAAAGAAAAAAAATTCCAAAGACAAACCAGAGTACCAGCAACTGAGAATAACTTCTTAGCTCGTTTAAGATAGCAAAACTTCATTGTCTCTTGCCTGTACCCATTGAGAGAAGGAATTGCAAATATGAATTAAGGATTAGATGTAGTATCAAGATAGCTTGAAACAGAATAAAAAGGAAAACAAAATCAGAAAAGGATGATTCATTTGGGAAAAGTGCAGAAAGCTAGGGTAAGACAAAGTCATGTAACTTCTTGATTTTTAATAGCTTTTTCTACGCAGGGAATAACACAGCCCCACAGTGTTAGACAGTAATAGTGAAATCTAACATTTAAATAGCTAGCATTCTATGTCTATAAAAGGCAAACATATCCTGCAGTGGAAGATCCAAGTTGATTAACAGGTGAAAGCTGTCTGTTCAATACTTAAATCGTAATAATGTGTCCTGTTTGGAGCTGCCACATCCAATGTAACTGAACAACAATCTGGGGATGAGCACGGTCCAGAAGCACTGAAGACCTTCACAGACCTTTGCAGCCAGGCTGAATTTAAAGTTCTTGAAGCTTTGATCAAAAACCAGTCAGCTGGTTGATCTCTCACCAGTCAGCTTCAGATCTTAGCTTTTGGGGAGCAGCAGGGGCATCCGGAAAAAGGAGCTGAGATCAGGGATGACAAGGCAGGACCTGACCATTAGGAGTGGCAAGTCCAGGTCAGGACCAGGGCTTGAGATGGTTATGGGAGTCAGAAACAGCCCAGTGATGACACAGGCACAGATAGAGGAGGCACAAACCCATAGACGGGTGTAGCTTCAAGGCTGCTTCAGTGTAGCTCAGGTGGGAGCTGGTGGTATGGCTCCCATGGAAAAAGTGGTGCAGGACCTTGTTTTTAGCTTCTTCACAGCAGTTCTTACCAGCAGTGAAAGTCACCTGAGACTCAATCAGCTAAATTCCTCAACTCAGCCATCTCCTAGGAGAGTGATGCACTCCAGGCCCTGGGAGTGCTCATAAGGCTGTACTCAGGAGCACCCATGGCTAATTAATGCAATCCTTCAGGAAATCACTTATCCTTTCACAGAGGTTCTCAATCAAAGTTATCAGTGCCATGGGGTTTGTGTATCCTGCCCTGCTCACACCAGTCCACAAACTAGGCCTGAGAGAGGACAGAATAACTAGAAACAAAGCTGATACTACAGGGAAGCAACTGGAGCTACTGTATGGCCACAGGAAGGGGCAGCACCACATTAACCTACTCTAGGCACAAGTCTATTTGCAAGTGGAAATCAGCAATTCTAGATGTTAAATTTCACAGCTGTGTCCATCACACATAGCTGGATGCACAAGGCAGCAAAATTTCAATGGCACATCATGCCAACATCTAGGCATGTCCATCCCCTTCATGGTGCCATGCTTCACACTGAGCATGAACACTCCTGGCATGAGACACTGGATTTCCTTTAGCTTGAATCTTCAACTTAAGCCTCATGCAAGTGGGTCTCTGGACAATTTATCAATTTACTGGCTCCTTGCTACTCAAATATATAAGAAACAAAACACTTTACTCACAGTAAATAAATAATCTTACTAAATGACATAGTTTTTCACAGTGGCTAGTAGATATTAACGCTTTCTATACAATCTTTTCAAATATGTAAATATTCACAAATAAAATTTAAAAAAACAAAATGACTAACCACCAAAGAGAACAAGCCCACTCCCAAAAAAAAATACCCAAATACCTCAAAACTTTGTAAAAGGAAATAAGTTATTATTATAAGTTTTTATTATTTTTATTTTATAGGAATTTTCTAGATTTTTACAGATTTTGGTACAGCTTAAAAAAACATGAAATGTCAGCTACCAAAGTTTCTTTTGCTCATGAAATAAGAATAAGTCTTATTATTAAGATTCATAGGCCTGGTCATTTTGGTCAAATGTCCAGAAGAAAAGTGAAAGGGCAGAACACTGTCAAGATAAAAGACTGTCCCTGAGGTCAGAAAATGCTGTGGGTTTATTTGTTTTTTCCTTTTCTTCACATCTCATTCTCTACTTGAGCTACATTACAAAAACATGCAATGCTCCAGAGACAGAACTGTGTGAGTAGGTTGAGGATCCATTCCTTTTGTTTGTTTGCTCTTTTCTTGCCTCTGAGCAGGGGCTCGCTGTGGCTGCTGCGATTTGTGTGTGCACATTTTGAACTGGTACTTGCCTGTTAAAAATACATTCAACAAGGAGAAACCTGCTGAGTGAGGTGGGAATATGGAGAGAGACAATCACAAAGTCTGAGGTGATTCACTCATTATAGCACATCCCAAGATTATTTTAGTATTTTCTTTTTCTTGTTCAAGTCAGTTCTGTATTTAAACACTTTGAACTTCTGACTCTGACTGAGGATCAGAAATTCTTACATATAGTCCTTATTGACTTTAGGGTTCTCATGTTTTCACCCTAGCCAAAACCAGGAGAAGGGTTGAGGGGATTGAGGGCAAGAAAAGGTTGCACTATTTCAAATTTTATTAAGAGAACTTAAACAAAGAACTGGGGTTTTTTTCCAGAACTTTCAGAGCTATATTTCATAGCAGCACACAGTAATAAAAAATGGAAAAAGAGAGAAAATATTAACTGTTTAAATTTCATTTTGCATACTATTTGCTTTTGTCATTTTTCTTGACTTAATAAAAAAAATGAGATTTATTTTCTCTTATTGAAGGATGGGGGAGGGCATTGCGGTCGACTCTCCACCTTTTAACTGATGAGCTAATATTCAACGAAATTCAAAAGGAGATGTTAAGTCTCGGGGGTAGTTATAAAGTTCCTACAGTTTATCACAGAAAACCAGAAGAGGAGTCTAAAGCAAAGGTCCTATAAGGGACCTATCCTACTTATCAGATATTAAAAACTTCAGTGAAGAGAAAGTCAACAACAATGCCACAGTTGCTGGTAAAGTTTCAAGTGGAGGATGAGTTATAGATAAATAGAATGGTTTGGATTGGAAGAGACCTGAAAAATCCTAATTCCAAACACTCTGGCGTGGGCAAAGATGCCACAGATTATATCACATTACTCAAAGCCCCATCCAACCCAGCCTTAAATGCTTCTGGGCATGGGGCAAACACAACTTTGGGCAACCTGTGCCAGTGTTTCACCAGTCTCACAGGAAATTTCTTCCTGATAGCTAGTATTAATCTACCCTGATTTATTTTAAAACTATTCCCCTTGTTCTATCATTATGTGTCCTTGTCAAAAGTACTTCCCCAACTCTCTTTTAGGTACTGGAAGGGTGCTGTAAGGTCTTCCCTGAGCCTTCTCTTCCCCAGGTTGAATAACTCCAACTTTCTCAGCCTGTTGTTATAGGAGAGATGCTCCACAGCTCCACAGCCTGCGATCATCTTTGTGGTTTCCCCTGCTCCTGCTGTGGAAGGTCCATGTGTTTCTTGTGTTGGATGCCCCAGGGCTGGATGCAGCACTCCATCTGGGGCCTCACCAGAGCAGCAGAGGGGCAGGGTGCTCTCCCTCACCCTGCTGGCCACGCTGCTCTGGATGCAGCCCAGGATGAGGGTGGGCTTTGTGGCTGCAAGTGCAGGTGGCTGGGTCATGTTGAGCTCTTGTCCACTGAAGGTCCAAGATACCAGCACACTCGGGGAGAACAGGGAAACTGAACCCCTATTTACGTGGCTCACTGTCTCTTGCACAGGCACCTGACTTTGCCCTCCTGGGTGCCTTGCCATGTCTCTGGGCACAGCAATACTGCACAAATCAGGGCACTAATAAAAGCATAATCCAGGAAATAGACATTTTGGCTGCACCAAGAAATTTGAAATTCAATGCCCTATTGGTCATCTGTGTTACAGAAGGACTCTCACTGTGCTGTACCTGGACATCTCAGCTAAGGGGCATAACAAAAAGGAATTAAAACCACTTTATGGCAAATTATGACACTCCTTTTTTAACAAAACCTTTATTTTGAATGACAGTCTCTTCATGGGCATTAGCAATTCTTTTTTTTTGTTTGGATTCTCACAACGTCCACATTGTCAGCATTTCCAATTTTAATACAGCTTTTATAATTTTTGTTGAAGCAGCTATTAAATGCAAGCAATTACACAACAAAATTAACTCTGTTTTAACTCAAAATAAAAAAGTAACTGTTCAACTCTTGTGGACTGGAGAAAAGTTTGAAAATGGTACCTGAATTGAAATTTTTTTTTAAAGTATATGCAAACACACAGATAGGAAAGAGAATAATTAAAATTGCATGAAATTATTTTATATATGCACAGTAATAACTGATTAAAATATACAGATATCCATTAAAATCACATTATATCAATGCAGTATCATCATATTCTGGGACCTGCCTGATGATTTAGTATTGACAATATTTTTATCAATACAAACAACATTTCCTTTGCTAAAATGCTGTTCAAAAATTACATCTGGTTTAGATTGACCTCCCTTTATTGATTTACATCTAACAAGGATTCAGCCCAGTATTTTAAAATGTTTGCTTCTGACTTAAGGCACTTTTAGTAATATAAATTGATTACTCATAACTATACAACCAATTGACTCATTCTGTATTTTATATTAATCCACTATTTGTAGGCTGCCAATGAAGTTCATAAAATCCTTCTCATAGTCCATTAATATTGACTCTCAGATTTAATGAGTTCATTACAATAACCATTACTGTATTATTAAAATGCAGAAGGAAATGTAAGTCTGTTTCATGCAAATAAAGACTGATATAATTAATCAAATGATACTTTTATTATTAGCATTATCATCACCATCCAGCATTTAATAACCCTGTTTCATGTTTCATGTTTCTTTGTACAAGACACTGTATAAAACCTACAAGTATATAAGCAAGGTATAAGCAAGTAGCAGAACATGAATTAGACAGGAACATTTAAGAATATACTGACACATTACAGATTAGGTAAGAAGATGTTTTTGTCAGGCCAGCAAAACCTAATTTATATATTTCCTTTTGTTTTTTTCTCTTTTAATTTCAGACTTATTTTGTAAGATCACTTCAATCTTGTTTTCTGGTAATAACTGGAGAAAGAAAAAGGGTATCTAAAGCTTTAACCCACATTCTTAGAATCAATTTTACATTCTTCATGTAGTCACACACCCTTTTGTAATCTTTCTTTTTAGCTCCGTACACTCATTTCTCCAATAGCATTGTGCAGCAGTTCCTCTTTCTGACATAACTCAGCACAGATCCTAGAGATACACAGAGACAGGATTTTGTTGAGTAGGTAGAAATAGACTTTCTTCCAGAAGACTGTTATTTCTCCTATGATATTTGATCAAATAGAAAAACATACACTTTTTTCACTTTTTCTTTTAAAAAAACCTCAGAAATGTTGAGGTAGAAACTCTGTTGCAGTATATTCAGATATTCTGTCAGTGGTTTTGCACTTTTGCACCAAAAAACATGCTGATACTTAAAAATCATACAAGATCAAAACTCTAAAAGGGAGGCATTTTGGACCTCTCAGCTTTATACTTTGGCTATCTCTGCATGGCTGTTTCAGATGCCATTCTCCCAGCACTTGGGCAACATATTCAGGTTTCTGGAGTCTGGTTTCTGCAGCTACAGCACTAAACATATCTGAGAGAACCTCTCTGACTCTGAGTCTAACTTGTAGCCCTACTATATTCTCTAGATCATAGTGACTGTGCTGCCAATAGAAATGGTCCCACCTCCACTCTAAGTCACCAGCTATTGCTAGAAGTAGTTTGGGAGGATGCTATTTGACACAGAAAATTACTGCATCAGGGAGAGTTGTAATGATTTAGCAATACAAATGCTGAGGTTTCAATGCTCAGGAAAATTCCCATTTAGTGTTTACCACTGCATATGAACTGCAAGAATCAGGCCCCTAACCACAGCTTTCAAGTCCCTTACCTTTAATACTTACAATGTTTACAGTTGGATCAAGCCCTTAAGTTGCTGTAATTACTAAATGTTTCTTATTTTTCTGCTCTGTGAAACCAATCCAGATTAATAACCTAATAGATAAATTATTTACACAATCAAGGAAGGGCCTGATCCTGCAGGTATAATTTTAATAGGTATTCTGTAGAAAAGTACCTTTGCTGACAGATGAATTAGGTATCACTTCATGGACTTGCATCTCCTTTGCATTCTATGCCAATAGTGGATTTATTTCATAGTTTGTGAAGAATGACTTTGTCCTCTGAGTTGAAAGAAGGCCTCTCTCTTGTTCACCAAGAACTGTGTTAAGCCCATCTTTCTTTGGAATCATTAACTTCTTATTTCCAGGAATGATGCTTTAGAGAGATACTTGTAAATACACAAGAAAGAATTATTCACTGTGGGAGTCTGAAACGGGAAGTCTATGTTCTGGCTTAGTTTTAATTCCTACAGAGGTAAACTGAGCAGAAAAACTCAGTTTGATGCTGAAAGCAAATTAACCATGTGACTTGTAAATATGGACTAGTACATTTTTCACAAGGCTTGGCGCAGGAATCTCTCACATTGCTCTTTGAGAGAAATTAATAGGAATGAAATTGGTGCATTTCTGCTGATGTCACAGGGCAATGATGATTTGTCAGAAGACCTCTCTTACAGGGTATCAAAGATATTGAAAGCTTTCTGATGGATTTGCATGTTCACTCAGTTGCTTAGTACTTTGTTGTGAATTGTTGATGCTTTCAAAGGCACACATACACATCAGCAAGACCCATTTATATTCTCATGATGCAGCTGGATGTCACAGTCCCAGTTGTGCTGGAAAGTCTGAAACTATGGGAAATAAATTATCACAAAAGATATTTGCAATCTAGTTTATTTTCTCTGCTTCAAATGAAACTCTCTGCAGTTAAGATAGATATGTGAACTCCTGTTCTCCTGCATGGGGAATGAACTGGGGCTGATGTTAGTTCATCTTCAATGTACCTTTCTTTCATATTTCTTGCTTCTTTAGGAAGATTCTCATAAAAACAATCACCCTACTTCAAATATTGAATCTGCTTTGTGGTTTTTCAACCTGAACATTGCTTATAGCCACTTCCCAAAATCATACATGGGTGGTGAGATCCAAAAGGATCTCAAGGAAGTGGTTGAGTCACCACCCCTGGAGTTGTTTAAAAGATATGTAGATAAGCCACTAAGAAATATGGTTTAGTAGTGAACATGAAAGTGCCAGGCTAACAGTTGGATTCAATCACATTGAAGTTTTTTTCCCAACTTAAATGATTCTATGATTCTATGCTTAGTTTCAGTAAGCCAAACTAATAAATCAATTTGAAAACTGTTAGCTGGTCTGCCTTTATAAGTTTTACCTGTGTCTTCATAAAAAGGTTGTCAAACTTGTGAGTAATAGAAATTAGGCATGTATATTTTAAAATTTATTTAGCAATTCTTGATGAATCTGACACAAGACCAGGGAATTTTTAACAGACTGTACAAAATCCTCTGACCCACATCATTATTCTCCCAGGGATAGCTACAAGTTTCTTGAACTGCAAGCGAAATCAGCCTGGGGATAAACATATTGGAATTGAGTAGCAAAAGGAAAATATACTGGTAATCCCAGCGTTATTTACTCTCCAGTATTTGAGTAAAGATAGGAACTTTTACTCAGTCTCAATATATTGCTAAGCTGCTACTTAGAATTCTCTGCCTGCAAAATAGTGTCAGCTACTATATTACTGATATTCAAGAGGAAAGGAATAGCACTTTCAAAATATTACTGCTGTCAATCTCTATATTGTACTGAAGGCCCAGTAAAATGCACTTAGATAGGTGTACATAAGCATGTCTATTGCTTGGATAAATAGTTTAGATTGTTTCTATATGTGACAAAACTGTATTAAACTTTGCTAATAAAATATTAGACTACTTCATAAACTTGTTTAAATGTATTTTCAGAGGACAGTCTACCTGACTTGACTGAATTTTTAAGATTGCATTTCTACTCTGGCTGTAACTTTTCTTCTAACCACTGAGAATGGCAAGCAATATTTTAAATGGTGTAATATTTATTAGTACATTTATTATCCCAAATGTATTCTAGTATACATAATAATGCTGGGTTAATGTGTGTGTTGTTATTATTTCCTATTAATTGTTTTTAATTGTTTTTTGTTTTTTTTCTGGTAATAGATTCATTTAAATGCAAGTGCCTTTCTTACTTCATTTCTTTGGGAAGAGTGTGGCCAGCAGGTCAAGGGAGGTGATCTTGCCATCTACTCAGTCCTAGTGACAACATATCTGGAGTATTGTGCTCATTTCTGGTCTCCACAATTCAAGAAAGAAAAGGAGCTACTGGAAAGAGTCCAGCAGAGAACCACAAACATGATGTGCAGTCTGGGGCATCTCTTATGAGGAAAGACTGCAGGAGCTGGACCTTTTTTGTGGAGAAGAATCAGAGGGATCTCATTAATATCTATGAATACATAGATATCTTGGCAGGTGCCAAGAAGGTGGTGCCAGACTCTTCAGTGATGCTCAGCAACAGGATGAGGAGTAATAGGCATAAACTAAAGAATGTGAAGTTCCACCTCAAAATGAGGAAGGACTTGTTAACACTGAGGGTGGCAGAGAACACCCTACCCAGGGAGGTTGTGGAGTCTCCCTTTCTGGAGAGATTCAAAACCCACATGCATGTGTTTCTGTGTCACCCACTGTAGCTGACCCTGCCTTGGCAGAAGGGTTGCATAGAGGATCTCCAGAGATCTCTTTCAATCATAAATATTCTGTGATTCTGTAATACTTTAAACCACTATTTAATAAGTGAGATGGTCTGCATTCACTAAGGAAAGATAGTAAATTAAAAATATATTTTGTATTAAGGATTGGAATTCACCAGAATTTTGGTAATATTGGTAATTTTGATACTATTTCCCAAAGGATCAATCTCCAGATTTGATAGCTTTTATAAAAGTCGGCCTTTTCTATTTTTCTCTTTAAAATAAATGGTTGCAGTGACATCTCCCATCCTTTTGTGTTTTTCTATATTTTCACAAATTTGAAAGGCCTGAAAAATAGAATGGAATTCTTTATTTACAGATAAGAACATACTCACTGCTTGTGATCAATAGTGTTATATCTAGAGATTCAAGCAGCTCAGTTAGAACCATAACAGGCAGAGTTTATTACCAGTAAATCAATATGATGTCTCTTAGCCATGCATCTCTTTCAAGAATCTGTATAGTATAATGATTATCATTATAAAATAAAGTCCAGTCTCTCTTTTGCTATCTTCTGGTTTTGATCTTGTAAAACTGGGAATTGATTTTCCTAAAAATCAATATTATGTTTCCACCATGTGGCAGATACACCACTTAGCAACAGCTACAGGTGCCAGCCCTTGAGTGGGATTGGGAATGAATACATGCTGAGGGAGAAATTGCTCAAAAATTTCAAGATCAACATCTCGAGGCTAAAGAGCTATTTATTTTCTATGCCATGGGTGCAACACAGCAGCCTTCCCTGAGCAAACATGATGTGCATTTCCAATTGATTTTTCTGTTTTCCTCAGCAGATTTAACCATCAGCAAGAAATCTCTCTCATTCGTATGCCGGATTTCCACAGATGTGAATAAATCCTGCTCATCTCACATGAGAGAAAGTCAAGGAAAGCAGAAAGCCAGCTGCTGCCCTAAAGATAAGTTGAAGGTTCATCTACTTTGATAATGACAGTCATACAAAATATCAGACATTTGTGCTCTCAGCAATCCTTGTCACGACTTTATTCATTTAGACAGACTTGATACAAGAAGAGATGTAAAGAATCACTTAATTTTGTACAGGTATTAAAGGGCTATAAACCTTCATTAGGTAGATGAAGACTGATAACAAATCTGATTGTCTTTAGGCTATGCTGTGCCTCTGAGATCTCCTCAGAATCTAAATCTGTCATAAAGCATGCTTAACACAAAGAAAAAATATTGTCTGTTTGGAAAACTTGCTTGCTTCATTAAGATACTATTACTGACTTCTAACAGAGATAAGAGGCTTTATCATATTTGTTTTATTTTCCCCTAAAAAAACAAGGTGCCAGGTCTTTCACGACACCACCTTTTTGAAGAGTTTTAAACAGACTGTTTATGTCTCTTAGAGAGAGCTCTTCCAACAGTTTGTGTCTTCAGGCAAGTCCCAAAAGAAAAGCACAGTTGTATTCCTGGTAGCTATTTTCTAAGCAGGAGCAGTGAAGTTTATTCTTAGAGTCCAAAGATCAAGAGTTTTGCTACATATGCACTACACAGGGATTTTTCAACATGTCTGCAAATATTTTTCTTTTTCCTTCCATTCTCTCTTTTTTTGGGGGGATTTATTTTTTGGTAATGTTTTTTAATAAAAGCTTCACATTTCAGATAAAATAGCAGTAGCTATGAAACAATAAATGCCTTTTTAATAGGATTTGAGTATCAAGACATCATCATGTAGAGAATGAAATCAAAACATTGCAGTGTCTTCCCAGTTTTTCCACTATGAGTTTGCTTGTGGTAACTGATTTTCCTGTGGTCCCCAGCTGCCATCCAAATAGCCAACATACTTTGCTTCTGCTGCATGCTTATTTAGCAGATATGAAAACCTCTCCTGTCATACTGAAACATTTGAATTGTTTTGACATCAGTCTTCAAACAGCATTACCTAGTGCATTGCTTTATGACTCTACACATTTGGGTTGCTATGAAAAGAATGAACTATCCCAATAAATCTTTCTTTATGGGCAGTAAATTCAAACATGATCAAGTTTCTGAGGATGCAAAAGCTTTATTGGCAAAGATCTCATTCTCCATGCTTTTGGCCATTATGTCATGCCCCATTACCATCTCCACTGCACTGCTTTATAGTTAGCAGTAAGCTTAATTCAAGATTGCAGTAGTTTGCTAAGATTTTGCCAAGACAAAATTGTTTAGATGAAGGTCTGTAGTTACTGTATTCCCTGTTTAAAAATTTCTGTCTTTTGGAAGATTATGTCCTTCTTTTAGTATCCAACAAATTTAAGCATTTCAAAACAGTATTATAGTGCATGGTTTTCAGTATTTTCTTTTACTAAAGTTATTTTTAAAAATATTATTTAATAAGGTAATAAATCATACCCTAAGGTGTATTGTCATATATTCACATATTTATAATTTCTATTGCTTGATAAGAGTGCTTTTGCCCAAATTGTACAGTGTGCATTTTAAGCTAATGTTCCAAATTTAACAAATCACAAATATGTCTGGACCTCACAATTTCATTATTGTCATAACAGCACACAATTATTCCGAGTACAGACACACTATTTTTTTCTCAAACAGGAAAAAAAAAAAGAAAGAAAAGCCATCTAATACCTGACATCATCTTTATTTATAGGAAAGCAGCATGTGGCAATCATGACACAAGAGATTAACTGTTCTTCAACACCCAAACATTTTTCATCTGCATTTTAAAACAGACTCCCTCAGCGTGGGGCTAGCTGTATTCTCACTTGAGAGGATCAATGCATAAGGTTTCTTGGGAGACATGGAGATGTCTGTTTTAGTAATCAGAGTTTTGTAGCATAATTCCATGCACATAAAGTTACCTCATTCTAAGTCATCATGAAATGTTTTTATTTCACAAAGATGTCTATATTTGCAAAAGTTAAGGCTACTTTTTTGTTTCTATTATTTTGTCTATTGCAGATCATGTATTTCAAATAAGGTAATGTATTCCAATAGTCACTATGTTCAAAGCCACAACAGATACAGGTAAATCTCCTAAAGAAAACAGAATGTGATTTACATTTCTGTTTATTTGCTTGGGTGTTATGTTGTTTTGTTGGTGGTTTTTTCATTTCCATTTACTAAATGGAAATTGCTCATATGGTTAGCTTCAATCAGTTTTGAGCTCTGATTTTCTCTCAGTTAAAAATGAAATTGTTTCTGCATATTTTCTTGTGATTTCTTAGTCATTTAACTCAACAATCTAATGGTTGAATAAGTTAAATGTGATTTTCAAATGCAGAGCACTTCAGATAATTCTTTTCTATGCTTTCAACAGTCTAGCAGCTGTGATAAAGACCTTTCTAATTTATAAACTACACACACACACACACACACACACATATATATATATTCTTCCAACTGTATAATGATAACAAGCAGAGTATATTTTTTATTAATCCAGAGGTCCTGAATGAATATAGCTAAATATTGATGCCTTCCTATCATGATGATCTGACAAATTTTGTATACTGTCTAAAGCTTCATTTTAATTTTGGCATTTTCACAAGCATATGAAACCCATTAAATCTAGGTAGAAAACTACCCAGGACATGGTATATGGATATAAGTATAGAAGCACACTGGATAGACACACGACTTTATTTCAGAAAACTAGGAAACAATATTTTGAGCAAACATGAGAAGTTGTTGCCTACTGTATATAAAACTGCATTATGTCTACAGTGAAAATACATGAAGTTTGTGAGAGATCCAAAGTCAAAATGTTTGCCCAAAATTTCAAAAAATCCCAACTACTAAAAAGAAAAAAATCTGTGAATATTCCTTTATTCAGTATTTTTGTTAACATTATTGAAAAATCACTGTTGTGATATACAGTAAAAATCAGAATTTTACTTTCCACTTTCTTTCCACTTGCTAGATCATATTATCTCTTTATCAAATAAAACCATGTGGAACTTTAGAGAATTTGGCAGAGAATATTTCCTCTGTAGTATTCTAGAGGAAGGTACTAATAACCTATGATAATGTGTCATTATCAATTCAATTTGATAGTTCTTTCTATTCAATTTCTATTAAGATCTCTCAAATCCATTTAGAATTCTATAATGATTCTACCTCTCTCATTTCCTATGTAGGTCTTCTGATAAAAGAAAAGATAATTTTATAACAGTAGCCTTAAATCACAGTCAGGGCTCATCACAAAGTAGAAAGGACTAAGCAGTGTTGGTGACTGCTCAACAATTAGAATAACCTGTCTGACCATGATGAGATGTAAGTCTTGAACAAATGTGTGGACTTGCAGATCTGACTACTGCAATATCTGTGTGCATTTTAGAGAAGTACCTACCCAAGAACTTAAAGTCTTTCTGAACTCAGGGAAACCTAACTTAATTAATAAAAACATGAAGGACAAAAACATAGGTATGTTTCAGACCTTTTGCAGATTAGAAATATTTTTGTTAGTAATATAGAAAATCCTTCTTTTCTTGCAGGAGTGACATTCCCAAGAACTTTTTTCTCTTTTGTGTGCCACTTAATCCTTTCCTTGGGAGGAAACTAATGGACAAAACTTATCTTCAAAATGAAAGTGAAATGAGATGCTGCCTGTGTTCTTCCATACAGCACTCCACTCACCCTTGACATGGGAACAACAACTGCCCATCACACATCTACCCAAGAGAATTTGACCACACACATCTGATGTTCCAGAAGATTTTCCCAGTCCTTGCAATGTGAATTATTCAGGGATGGGTGAGAGTAAATGACATATTTCTGTCAGGTGGTGTTTGTGGGGTGGTTTGTTTGTTTGTTTCTTTTTTTTGTTTGTTTGTTTTTTGTTTTGTTTTTTTTTGGCTTATCTCTTTAAGATATTTGTCAATAAATATTTTTTGTACCAAAGAAAAACAGGAATCAATTAATATGACTGTGAGTCTGACAGTGATGGCAAAACATTTTGGTATTGAGTACCAGATATATTTTGAAAATGAATCTTGTTGATGCCAGCCCAAATGTTTCCTGAAATTAAATTTGGCAGCCTAAAGTTAATGTAAAGAATTCGCTTCAAAGAAGACTGAAACTGAGACCTCTCCCTTCTAATGAATCTCGTGTTTCTTGACTGAAGACTTACAATTTTTGTCTTCCTACATAAAAGTACATGACCACATACAGTTTATTGCAGATGTAGATCAGTCAAGGAACTGAAACTTGCTGCACATCTTACTGTGTTTTTCATTCTAGAATTTTCTTTTTTTATCTCTTAGTAAAGAAATATTTATTTTCTTTTCCAATATTATGCTGGTTTTCTTTGTTAGTACTCTATTTTGACATGAAATGTAAAGAGTTAATAAATCATTAAGAGAAACGCTGGAATTCCTAGAGAGAATTAAACTGAAAATCCCATTTAGGCTCTGAGTTTTTAATAAATTTATTGGGGCGGGGGGGGGGATTGGCTTTTGGTTTGGTTTGGTTTTTTTGTTAGAAGAGGTGATTACTATTACTTATATTGAATGCATGTCTGTTTAAGCCAATGGATATCAGTCAACAGTTCATGTAAAAACTCGATTGCCTGGAGAAAGTTAGATATCCTTTTTTGTTTGTGTCTTTGTTTGTTGTTTTGGTTAGTTTGGTTTGGTGGGTTTTTTGGTCTTTTTTTTGTTTGTTTTTTTCCTAGAAAAAGAGTGAACCATCCTAGTGTCTTCTGTCATTATTAATATCCATCAATTTTTGGATCATTCACAAGTAAGGGAGTTTGTAGAGCCTTCTTTGGGAAAAATACCCCTCAGACCAAGACTCCACTCCACACCTTTCGCCTCATTACAGTTCAGATTTCATATTCTGTTTGAAGAGAGCCGTAGAGTGCCCAATGCATCGATAGATGACAATATTGTAATGACACCACTTGAAAGAAAAGGAGAGACTCTCAAGGCTCACAAATGTAAATTATTCACGAATAAGGTGAAACAAGAAAAGATGAGAGGAATTCACTTTCTTTAAAATTCTAAGTGTTTCAGTACACCAGCCCTGGGCAATCCTTTCAAAGCTAGAAAGAGAGAGGAGATTGGTTTTGCAAAAGAAGATCCAAGGACAAACTTTAGATGTTATTCTGTCAGAGACCAACTAGGAGGGGCTGTACAAGTAAATAACTAAAGATTTTGACAAAAACCCCCCAAAATAATTAAATGCATTAGTGGACCAAGGTCTCACTTTAACTAGACTTTCTTCACATGCAATACTTATTGGAAAGACAGGAATGATAATTTCCAAGCTAAAGGCAATTAAAAACTAAATAGATGGCCACTGTACCAGTGTGGTACCTGAGTGTCAACAGTTCTTCTTCCTCCTCTACGCTTGCCTCCTAAATATATGTATGAACAATACCATTTTGCTCGATGGCTCTCCCAGTTCCCTTCTGCCAACATGACAAGATTTCATTCTCCATAATTATCGTAGCAGTCTGCTCATAACCTCAGACTTTGCATTGCATGTCACCCCATTATTGCTGTTGAAGTCCCAGTGTGGTCTAATTGTCTCTATAATTTATCTGCACTGACACGATCTTCCAACTGAATGCTTTTAATCCATAGCAGTACTATACTTGGAGCTTATATTTTCAAATCACTCTAAAGTCTCAGGACAAGGGGAAATGGCTTCAAACTGAAAGAGAATAGGTTTAAAATAGATATTAGGGAAAAGATTTTTACTGTGATGGTGTTCAGACACTGGCACAGATTGTCCAGGGAAGTCATGGCTGCCCTATCCTTGAAAGGGTTTCAGCACAGGTTAGCTGGGGTTCTGAGCAACCTGATCTAGTGAAAGGTGTTCCTGACAACGGCAGAGGTTCAGAACTAGAGGATTTTTAGAGTTTCTTCCAATCCAGACCATTCTCTGATTCTATAATGTTCCACAAGCCATTAAAACACCTCATTAGTCTGTTTGCTGAGTTTGTCTATTAGTTACCAAGCCTTCAGGTGGGATATTGAAATGTTTTAAAGAGATTCTGGTTAGTAGACCACATTTATTTATTAATTTTGTTTATTAAAATTCTTGGAAAATTTACAGGATTCAAAAATTTTATGTCAGTCTTTCTCCCAAATTAATTTTATGGGTGTTCTGGGTCTTTTTTTGTTTGTGTTTTTTTTTAATTTGTATTTTGTATCTGTGGTTTTGTTTGTTTGTTTGCTTGCTTAGGGTTTTTGGTTTTGTTTTTGTTTGTTTTGTAGTTGGGATTTTTGTTGGTTTTATTTTTTTAAATTTATTTCCATCCATTTTAATCCTTATATTTCTCATTCCCTGTCTGTTTCCTTTCTAGTTTTACCTGCTAGATGTCAAAGATATTAACACTGAGAAATGAAAAAGACAAGTTCCTAAGTTCAGCACCTGACATCCAAATTTATTATTGAATTTGTTATTTATTATTAAAAATGTATTATAGAATTGAATGAGCAGAGCACATAAGCAGGAATTACCCTGGGGAAGGCATAAGTCATTTTGTGACAGGTTACATGTACTTAATGCAGCTATTCACTTTTTTATTCATGAAAAACTGTGTGGATTCTACATTAAGTGTTGAATACCTTGATGGCCTTGACTATTTTTGCAATTGAAGGCATCTTCAAATATATTTACTCATATGTCATGTGGACGTGTCCTATTTAGAAAGGATTAAAATTAAACATGGAATGTCAACCCTCATTACAAAGCTGTGCCATAATTTATTTTAAAAAGCAACTTGAGAGATGCTTTCTAATTTTATTTATAATTATGAAAAAAAATCTGAGAGAGTGGATGTTGAGAGAGGCTAGCCATGCCCTGTACATTAAGAATGTTAGCATAAAATAACAGCCAGTACATAGAATACTATTTTCAATCACTCTTTATAACATTTTTTCCCTTCTGTAAAGCTATAGTAAATTCATCACTATTATTAACTTACTTTTGGAAATGTAGTTTTCTGCTGTTTGAAACTGTGTTAACGTGAAAGTCCATCACTAAATTTAGGACTTGAACACATTTGTATGTGGGAATTTGCAATGAAGTTTTTCATTTGCAATGAAGTCTTTTCAGAGATATGGAAAGACACAAGTGCACCCTCCTTAGTTTTGAAATTTAATTGTCCTATGCATTAAGGAGGTGTTGCTCAAAATTGCATAATATCTCAAGGGACAAAAAAAAAATCCTCTAGAAGGACTGTACATCTGAAGAAAACTTTATAAGTGACTATTTCAATTCACTGACTGTAGAGTATCTTTAACTGTAAGCATCTTCACGTTTGCTATGTTCGCTCCATAGTCAAGCATTGAAGTTTGCTCTCTAAGCCTGACAGGATGAATTAATTTAACACAGCTCAGAATGTTTTTTGGTTTGTTTTGTGGATTGGGAGTTTTTTGTTTGTTTGGTTGGGTTGGGTTTTTTTAACACATGCATGTTTTTTTGCATTTGCCTTCGGTTCACTTATAAAAAAAAGTCAAGATTTCTGCTGACCAGTATTGCTTTTCCATATGTGAAAAGAATCCTTAATATCACTTTTCTATAGACTGCCCAATCTGCCTTCTCAAAGTACAAAATTATATAATTGTTTAAAGAATTACCATGCCTTATCTGTGCATTCTGTGACCCTGCAACCAAATCAGTATCCCAGCTGCACAATCAACCTACTTTCTTTTTACCAAATTAAATTTTAATTTATGTTACTGAGACAATCTGAATGTGTGCAGGATACTGTAGAAGAAAATGAAGTGCCAGTCTGGAGCTCCATGAGGTGCAACCATACAGAAAGGTCACAGGTTAAAATGCACTGGCTGGCATTAACGATTGTGCTCTTAGCTTTGGTTATCTCCAATTATTACAATAGATGAGAATCAGAATTTCCAGGTTGTGATACTAGAGCTGTGTTTCTCTTTGTCTTGACATTCAGATTCTATCCTTTAGGAACTCCATTGCTGGAGGAGATGTAGCTAGACAGTGATATGGTAAATCTCAGTTCTGCAGTATTTCAACAGGAATACAGAAATGTGACCCTCAAAAAACCTTACTTTTTCTTTCCTTAATACTAGAATTATGAACAATACATTTATGAAGAATTTTCATGTTTTTTACTAAAAAATTACAAATAATACTTAAGTCTGATGATAAATGCATTGTGCCCCTTGCTGTCAATTGTGAGGTAACTCACAAGGAATATTTTCATGTGCATGTTACTGGGAGTGTTGGTCCTCATGAATTTGTGAAGAATTCAATCATCAAACACTATAAGAGCGCAATTACTGGTTCCTATCTTCTACCAACATATTTGAGAAATAAATAAATGCATGGCCCTTCCATCTGCCCATGTTAAAACAATCTGCCTACATTCCTCCTGCCTCTGTTGTGCCTGAATAGTCCAACAGAGTCTGTTTGCTTCAATCTTTTCAAATTCACCTTTAATGAAATCTCCTACAGGTCTCACTTTACCAGCCATTTGATGAGTTTATCACCCTCTTATGTCATTTTGCCAAGAGTTATCTTTGCATGGCATGTAATATTCTGTGGTGTAAGTCATTACAGCATTTTAGAGACAACATATAGTTTATCCATTTTTAAGTGTTGTATAATATTTAACAGTAAATATATTTTCCTAATGTTTCCATCCAGACAAAATTTTTATCTAACAAAATCAGCACTTGGGATTTGGAAGCATGGATTTTATATGAAGAAGTTGGAAAGCAGAAAGAATGAGAAGGAGAAAGCTGTAGCAACTAAGCTCTTTGTTATGCCAAAGAATCCCCCTCACTGTTCAGTGCTCCTAAATTTAGAATTAGAAGTGTTTCAGTGCACCTGAATTACTTTGGTTCAGATAAGTAATTCCAATAGATCGGCTTTAGTGATAATCTTCTAACTTTAAATTTAGACTCACTGAAATGTCTGGTTCCTTCAGAACATAATTTTCCAGGCTGAAGAAGTTGTCCTGTGGAGCTGCAGCTAGCATTAAAGGGAGAGAGAGATTAGTGATATTATACAGTATATTCAGTTACTCAAAGCTTGAGTCATTTTTCATTTTCATTTGAAATGTTTATATACAAAGTTTCATTTTAGGGAATGTGTCATATCACAGTTATTAATGGGAAAAGTGACTGAAAGTTCAAAAAGCTTTACACAAGCGAAGAGATAATGGAGGCAGGGAAATACAAAATTGCAAGTGAACAGTGGCTGCAAAAAACTTGTGATCAAGGCTAAAGAAGAGCCACAGAGCATAGAAATTCATATAATGAAATAAGTTTTAAAAGATTTTAAACATCCACCTACTTGAGATGAAGTTAATGAAAGTGATATGAGAAGCTAGAAAGGTATCACATTTTATGCTTTGCAGGCACATAATAAACTTTGGGGTTATAGATAAAAGATACCAAGTTCTGCCAAAAGTTAAGTCACTTTTAACTTCTTGAAAATAATCTGATTATATCTAAGAAGTTCAAAAACAACTAAGGGACTTAAAGGATTAAGTGTGGATTTGCTTCCCCTAATTTTTTATCAACACTCATTCTAGGTTAAAGGTTGGAAAACTCCTAAACTAAGTTAGCTGTCTGAAAGCTACTGTCCAGTCTACATGAGCAATTTAAATTTCTTTCATTGTGAACACAGACAGACACTCCAAAACTGTAGTATTGGACATTTCTGACTTTTCAGTTATGTTATTCATACTCTTTCTCTGTGAATCATTTGTCCATTCTCAGTGGTAACATTTTATATTCTTTTTTCAAAATGCAAATATTTACATAAGGTACAGCACAGCAGAAAAGAAATACAAGGTTCTGTAAGTCCATACCCCACCTCAGTACCTTTTATCCCCTGATCAGTCCAAAAAAGGATTGGGTATTTGTGTTATATAAATATATCCTCTTTTTTGAAAAGCTCTCTCTACTGTGTCCTGTCTAGAAAAAAAGCAAAATTTCATACATCAAGGTTTTTCCTGTTGGAAGAACCACCCACTTCCTTAGAGATGTCAAATGAATCGTCAGTTCATTAAACTGGTGTTTAGGTATACTTGTCTTATGTATCACTTCCACTCCGTTTTTCTGTCAGTTTTGCATAAACTGAAATCTTAGTTAATCTAAAGCCAGAATACATTACTATGTTTTTTCTTCAGGGGTCATGGGATTTCAAAAAGAATTAGCAGACTTAGTTGACATCACAAAACACCCTAGGATACTACAGTATCCCTGGGTGACAAAGAAAATGAGTACTTAATGTAAACAAATGTATGGAGATAGGAAAAAACACAATAAAAATCCAACAAAGAACCAAACAAACAAAGCCAACAAACAAACAAACAAAACCACAAACAAATGAACACACACACAAAAAAAAAAAAAAAAAAAAAAAAAAAAAAAAAAAAAAGAAACAAAATATGGAAGTAGAAGCAAGACAGAAAGATTATTACAAATCTGCTGACCTCTGTGAGAGGGACTGTGCTTCAACCAGTAACAAAACCAACCCCAAGCAACACTTTCATTCCTCTTCAGATAATGAATGTAGCCCTCTCTGCTGTGACATTTAAAAGGGGATTCAAATGAGGCACCATGTAGAAAATGTGCAGACTATGATAATCTTCCTTCAAAATAATAAATAAGCAAACCAGCTTTATATGAGCTAGATTTGAGTTTCCTAGGCTGTTGAGTATGTGCACATGACTGTACACAAAAGATACTTAGGGATGGGAGAGAGTAGCAAAGAGAGAATTAGAGAGGAAAAGTGTGAAGAGTGTAATTCTGCTTGTAACCAATTCCAGAAAGGGGATATCAACAGATGAATGTATTTGGTTTGAGAAGTAGAGAAAAAGAGTAACATTTTCAGAAAGTCATGTGGAAAATAAGAACCCTTTAAAAAAGAACATGTCAAGGTTCCAATGCTTAAATTAGACCCAAATCGCTGGAATTTTTTTGTGAAAATTTGGTCTTTGTTGTATTAGAATTTGTTTGTTTATTTGTTTTATTAGCATTTAACTGTTTTCATAAAATGAGCTGAAACATGCACAGTCTGTGCTGAACTTTCTTTGGAAGAAAAGGATGTCAATTCAACCCACACACCAGAAATAGTAGAACACAAGTCAGACAGTGGGGAAAAAAATAAACAAACAAAAAATACATTGAAAGATTCAGACAATTTTATGTAAACAATTACTTGAAAAAGGGGCAAAACAAAAAATCTCAGAACATTTAGTGAAAGGCTGAACAACCCAGAGGTG
Source organism: Erithacus rubecula (assembly GCF_903797595.1). Lineage (NCBI taxonomy): Eukaryota > Metazoa > Chordata > Aves > Passeriformes > Muscicapidae > Erithacus > Erithacus rubecula. The sequence continues at coordinate 65,515,245 of NC_136658.1, forward strand.
GTTAGGTGTATAAATGCTTGGGTCTCCTTTTCTAGTCCATAAAGACAGAAGGAGAGGAAAAACATTGCCTGGAGTATAATTAAGCCTCTCAGAGTTGTGACCTGTCCTCTGGAGTATCTCCATCCACCAGAGCTCTCTCTGTCTTATCTGGAATCAGACCAAGTGGGAGAGTGATTTTTCTTCATCAGTGTCAGGCAAGTGTTTTGGGATGAAGTAAATCACCCTTCCTGAAATGCCTTGTTGTCCATTAACTAGAAAAGAAGGTGATTTAGACCAGTTTGAGCTTTGGCAGTGATTTCTTAAACACCTGGATTTGCAGCAGCTAAATTTAGATGGAATGAAGTGTAGCTCTAAGGTTCTGAACCTTTGTTGCTGAAATCAGTAGGAGGTGTTTTACTGAGTCAGCTGGGTGTGTAAATGAGACAGACATGCTTAGTCAGCAATAATGTAATTGTCTTTCAAAAGGTAGATAAAAACAAAAGAGCAACACAACAAAAACACCTAAACCAGTCCAAAATTCATAATACCAGATAATAATCTGGTAAGAAAGATGAAACAATGGGAACTTCCTATTTGATGATGTGGTCTACCAGATCAAAACCAAAATGTTTATTAATGAAAATCATAAAGACACACTCATTGAAAGTTAAATTATTCCATTATATATATTGTATCATAGTTCCATTGTATCTCTCTAGACCCAATTGTGAAGATTATTCTGAGAGGTTTTTCAATATATCTGGAATTCTGTAATCTTCTAACAGCCCAGTTCTTCGTCCCAGACAAAATCAGGAGGTGCAAAGATGCATTTCTTCTTCTCTACTTAGAGGTGGAGAAGGTGAAATGCAAGAAATAGGACTTAAGTCGTTTGAGTTTGCTTTGAGAGTATAGTCTGCCACACATTTTACTGAAAACTATTGAAACTACAGCATATTTTATTGAAATGGCAGAGGGGCACACGTACTAAATAGTATCTAGAGGTCCTCTTCAGGTTAACCATTATATGATTCTGTGATTCCATGAAGATTATTTGACCATCATTAGACAATTTATGGTATTATGGTTTTTAAATATATTTTGGTAAATATTTTGCAAAAAAAATTTGCAAATTCCTTTCCTAGTGCTCATGTGATTTACAAAATAAGTATGATTAAACTAGTTGTTAATAAATCATATCTGTCCATCACCTAGAAGTAAATGGTAGATGAAAAAATACTTTAAAAAAATTCTTTTATATTGGCAGGTAGAAGGTAACTTAATTAACTTTATTTTACTCATTACTTAAGTCACGAATTAGAGAGTCACCTTCAGAAGTATTCTGCAACTCTCTGATGTGTCCACTTGTATTACCAAAAGTCAGTGGCTTTGCCTCAAGAAGGCAACCAAGGAAGCAGTAAGTCATTTCACACATAAATAGTTGATTAGATTTTGTATTTCTGTCACTAATAACACCTTGTATCCAACATGTAGTTTTATGTTTATGTTTTTTTACCTTTTGTAAATATCTTTGGAACAAACAATATTGAAAATTCATCAATCGCCCTAGACAATTCTTTTTAAGCAACCCATGAAGCAATGGAGATACCAAGAATGATGTCCCAATTTGTTCCAAATTCATAAAACCAAGCATGCACAGTCATGAACAGCAATTTCTAGTTCCAGATATGCAAACAGACACAACATTTTGGAAGAACCTGGCTTCCCCTATTCTATTGCCCATCCTAACCCCACTTTAGTTCCACTTTTGTGTCATTTTTACTTTAGTATGTGGTACAGCATAGCAATATATCATACCCTAACAGATAAAATACTCCTTCTCTCCAAGCAGGTCTATAAAAGTGACCCTGCTGAGCTGTGTCCATTCCTTTGCATAATATTTAGCTGTAAAGGGAAAGCAGCGTTTAAAAGTAAGGCTTGCTTTTAAGATTGATAATGGTAACAAACTCCTCTGGAGCAGCAGTTAAAGAAGTTATGAAAATATGTCATAGATATCATTAACTGTCAGTGACTTCATCCTGAAGCTATTAGCTAGTAATTTCTAACAGTAATAATAGTTTTGTCAGAATCCATACTTAATTGCATATATAAACTTCAGTTCTGTTAAATTAAAATGTATGTCACTAACTAGAAATATATAATGTTCGTGATAAGTATTCTTAATCTGATTCTGTTCAGTATCTTTCCTTGCGAGCCTTTTTTCAGCACTGTGACACTTTATGGTGTTCTGATATTCAATATGGACTGATTTTGCTTTTCATAAGTTAAACCACTTTGAGACAAACTGACATTGTTAGCTAAAAGAAAACTGACATTTATTCATTAATCAAATAATGATGGATGGAAATATACTGAATGATCATTATTTCATCAAGAGCAAATGCAAGTCCTAATGGACATGAAATAACCACATCGGTCAATGACTGATTTTAGTGTCATTGCAGCCTTATAATTAAAGCTACAAATTGAGAAGTAAGACATATATCTAAGCTCTTAATCAACTCAGTGATAGAAGCTGTAATGATTTGAGGTTGTACCTATGCATTACTTATCCATTGTGCGTAATAAAGGCAATTCTTTCTTTGCAACCTGCTTTATTTTGAAGGTATTGCTTACTTATTCTTCTTATGACTTTCTTTCTTTCAGGCTACATTCAATATCTGTGTTTTATCTTGGTGATCATTCACTCCCAGAGAAACTCCACTGGAGAAAACTGTAGCTTATCCTAATGATCAAATACAATTCATATCTACCCTAGGGAAAATCAATTAGTTGAGATCTTTATAATTTGCTGAGGCAAAAGTCTCTTTCTTCTTGCTCTTATGCAGTCTCCACGATCAGTGCTCTTCTCCAAGTGGCACCAGACAATTGTGTCTTCCTCATTGCATAATATTTCAAAAAGGAAAACACGATACCTACTCTAAAAGTTTCCCACATAGAAGACACAGTTAGAATCAGCTCTAGAATCATGTCCTTCCACTTCTGAGGAAAAGATCTCATCAAAATGGTGTTCTGCAAAATGTGGGATTTGAAATACTATCCTTTATTTTATTTTATTTTTTTTTAAGAATTGCTCCTGCTCCATTTGTCATCATAGCAAGCTGGAACTTAAGCAAATGTATGCTCCTCACATTGCTCTTTGTTCCTTTTATTGCCTAAGTTTGGTGGAAATGATAGACTAGGTATTTATAGGTATTTATAAACATATATTAGAAAATATATACATTTGCTCTAGGAGGATCCCCCAGAATAAGATGGCTCATTAGTATAGACACATAGATATGGCCTTAAACTAATGCCTCAGGCAGCCTTTGTCATCTTTTGGATGGAATCCCACAATATACTTGGTGAAATTGAACACTGAACTGGATGCTTTGCAAAGCTCATTGTGCATGTAGAGCAAGCCTCTTAAAATCCACATATTTTTCACTCTCTTATTCCTGTCAATTAACTTAGAAAATAGAGTAATCAAATAGTCCTGTGTGAAAAAATTAGCTCACAGTTGAAAAATCATGACAGGACAATGAAAAGATAGAAGTCAAATTCAATTCCACTAACACAACACAACACAACACAACACAACACAACACAACACAACACAACACAACACAACACATGACATGACATGACATGACATGACATGACATAACATAACATAACATAACATAGCATAACATAACATAACGATAAGGTAAGGAACTCATTTGGTATGTTTGAAACAGGTTTGCAGATGATCTTGAAAATACAACAGAATTATCTTGTCCTTTTGTGGTGAAGATATCATCTTCCTAAGTATCTCTATAAACAAGGGTAGACATTCAAAAGAAGGAAAGGACTTTCTTATTTGTTTGGGATATTGAAAAAATAAGAAGATAAAGTTTGAAAAAAATGATTTAGTAAGCAACAGAAGTACTATCAGAGTGGGGTGGGGAGAACTGGGTTTATGATGTTACAATCAAAGCACTTTACAATCTGAAGGTTAAAGACAAGACACAGTAATGATGAGAAGTAAAGGGATACAAAAACATAAAGGTTGTCTGAAAATCTGAGACTGTCTCTGGTAGGTTTTTACTTAAAGATCACATACAACCAAAAATACCCTTTAACCTACCTTTTTAACCTTCTAACCATGAGGTGTAATTAAACAAGGTTAAGTATGACAGGTCATAGAATATGTAGCATGTAATAATGAAATCTTAGAAAATAAAAATTATCACTTAGTAGCCTCTGAATGGTTCAGTTGGGGAAATTGATCTGTAATTATAACTGTCAGGTCATGTTTTCTAAATAAGAAGAGAAATGATTATGCAGGTTCTATAGTTGTTGTTAAGCACTGATCCCAGCTAATGTGAGTTTAAAATCTTGTAGACATATAACTGCACAACTGTTATTTTTATAACAAAATTACTAACATGGAAATTAAATGCATTTGGATATCAAAACAGTTTATTCAAAGATATTAAAATAAATTTAAGTATAACATAACATCTCCCTTGCAGACAGGGAGATGGCAATATCTGTGAGGAAAGTTGCGTAGGTCCAGCTCTGCAGTCCCAGCTGTGCAGTGCACAATCCTAAGAGGAGCAGCCATGAGAACCCTTGGAAGACACTTTGGTGCTCTCTGCTCCCATCTCTTTGAGTCTCCCTCAGAGTCCTTTCTTGGGTGTAGTCTCTCATATATTCATGCAATTTCTCAAGCCATTTCTACCCCTGAAGCCGTGCCATCTGTATGTGTCCAAGAGCATCTTTCAGAACATTTGCTGTGTGTCTTGCTGAAAGTGTCTTCCCAAGTGGGCCCCCAGGAGTATCTCCCCATGTCCTGCCTACATTTTTCCCCCAAAAGCCTCTCACCTCTTTTCCCAAGAACCTATATTCTATGTATCTTCCTCAGACTCCCTTAGGACTCCTCCAACAGATGCTGCCCATCTCCCCAAGCACTTTTCACCATGTCTCCCAACATGTCTCTTGCCCCTAACAGCTGCTTCTCTTGTGTAAATATGTGTGAGTTGCAGAAAAAGCCTTCTCCATCGCTACCCCTCAGTGCTGCCAACTCTTCCCAGCACAAACCAGGATGATAAAGCCACCAAACCACAACACACAGGTAAAGACTGAGTGTGAAGGAGGAGGGATGGTGCTGCATGGCTGACCATAGCTTTGTGCCACTGCACAGCCCCAGCAAGGGAAAAAGGCAATGCCAAACGACCCACTCAGCACCCAGAGCTAAATAAAGCTGGGCAGATGTCACAGGGGATTTAAAGGTGTCTGTACAGTACAGGGTGGGTGCTGGTTTTGTGTGACATGCTGCATATGCTGTTACTTTGCATCAACAGACGTAGCTTTTGGAAGCACAGACTTTGTATGTCTCTACTCTGCCAGTGGACTTTTTACATAAAAAAATTTGTCTGAACTACACTCACTGCATAGTATTTCTTATCTCTGTGTATTACTAGCACAGAAGAGTGTCTATTTTGAAACAAATCCATAAATTCAATTTAGCCTGTTTTCTGCATGCAGTAGCTGTGAGCAGACTGGCAATATTTAAATGGGATTTGATCTCTGTTGTTAGGATTATTTTTTTTAGATAGAATCTTTTACTGCATGGATCAGCATTCATGTTTAAAATTCATTCCCTGGCATAGGTCAGATAAAATTGCACATGATTGTTTGTGTTTGGATGAGCACGGAAGCAATTCTGTAAGAAATCCTTCTGTGTGCCAATCAGTTTGTGAAAATGCTTGTGACTTTGAAATTTGCTTGTGTGTGTGATCCTGCCTGCTACATTTGATTGCCTGAAGACATGAAAGTAGGTTAAGAGATGCTAACATGGGTAAAGCAGAATAATCTGCAAATGTGAATATTCATGCAATTTGAAAATTCTGCCCCCATAATTACTAATTTCTAAAAAACATGTTTATTGCATTTCAAGATATGTTGTTATTTATTTAGTTAGTTATTATTCATTTATTTATTATTGGTGGAGAGAAAACTGGATGGACATTCTTTTTTTCTTCTCTTCATATGTCTAGTCACTTATCACATCTTTCTCCCCCTCCCCTGAATACAACTCTGACTTCAGAAAGGGATTTTGCTTTCTCAGTAACTTCTGCAAATCAGTTTACTTAATTAAATTTCAAAACACAGCCTATTTGGGTGAAATCCAATCTGAGATTAAGGCATCTAGATTTAGAGGGCTTATTCTACTGCCTAAACACAGATGTCTATACAATTTCAGACACCCTGTCTACCTCTAATGGGTACTTCAGAGGGGCATGAATCTCCAGTAGCTCCTGTGTCATATCTGTCAGACCTGTGCAGATGTCTTTGATACTCTAGGGCTTCTAAAATTGCTGCAGAAACTGAAATGAGGCTTATGGCAGAGCACTAGACTTGAAATATTTTTAATAGCTTTCCAAGTGAGATACAGTTATCTAAACAAAGGCACGCAGTGCCATATGAAATAGTATATCCAAAAAATCTGCAAAGAGATGGCAGATATGATACAGTACCTGCAGAAGCTCACCATATTCACAGTGGCATCTAGAGACAAACCAGAACACATAACAATGCCACTGAATTAGAGAAGAAGGAATAGCTGCAGGTGATGCATTCAAATGTAGAATCCTGCATAATATTGCTGTTTGCAGGGATGTGGGATATCAAGAAGTAAAATCCCCTCTTATCTGCTAAATTTCACAAGATTTTGTTCTTTCCTTGTAAAAGTCTTATTTTCTGTAAATGTTTCCTGTCAATTCTTTTAAATATTTAGACCTTGCTTTCATACCTTGAATATTTTTGTAAAGAAATATATTTCCAATAAAAGGATATTCTTTTTTACTTTCTTCTCTGATGCATATCCTCAAGAGAGTACAAACATTCTTCTGTACACTTTCAGTACCTGTTTCCAAGCTGTAGCTGTACCTAGAAATATGCAAGAAGAGCTATTCTGAAGAAATAATAATTTTGTGTTCATGGGATTTCGAAGTGGGAATGGCATTGCCTATTTCTTTGTTTTCAAATATATCAACATTCAAAAACACTTCCATCTTTAAGAAAGAAAGCAAAGAATTGGAGACTCGGATCCTTTAAACTCATCTACTTAATTATTTATCTGGAAGTAGTTTATCCATCAGTTGGACATCAGGCATAGATTTAGTCTCAGGTGAAGTTTGCAGGTTTTATTTAAAACAGTTTCACAGGGAATAAAGTGCATAGTCCTATGCATTTGATGGGGCCTGCTGTTTCCGTGGCAATGAAACTTGCATGAGGTTAATTCTTCCTCACAGTAAGGTTACTTTGATCACCCTCACTGGGAGCTCTGTAGCATGTATTAGCATGTATTCTAGGTTGATTTAGCAATGTAAGGAGTTGTAGCATAAATGACAGTCACCTCTGCAGAAAAACAATATCATATGAGATAATAAAGGTTTCATAATCTACAGTGTTGAGGTCAGTCAAATCTCTAAGTGACCTGGATTCTGTATGTTCATTTGACACAGTTTAACCTCTAAAGGTAGCTAAGCATCACACTGCCTCTCTCTCACTCTCCCCTAGTGGGATAGAGGGGAGAATCAGAAGGGTAGAAGACATGAGTTGAGATAAAGACGGTTTAATAACTAAAAACAACCCTCAAACCAAAGAAAACCAAACTAAACCAATAAAGGGGAACAGAAACAAAAAGTTTTGTAAGAGAACCCGGGTGTTCAGCACCAACAGACCAGCACCTAGCCTGTCCCTTGGCAATATCCACCACATCCAACCTCTCTCCACTCCCAAGGTTGATTGCTGAGTGTGGTGTCACAGTGTCTGGCATATCCCTTTGGTCAGTTGGGGCACATGTCCTGGCTGTGTCCCCTAACATCTCATGCATTCCAAATCTACTCACTGGGGTGGTGTGAGAGGCAGAGAAGGCCTTGACCCTGTGTCAGCACTTCTCAGAATTAATTGAAACATTTTTGTTTTATCAACAGTTTCCATCACAGATCCAAAACAAAGCAGCATACAAGCTACTATTAAAAAACTAAACTCTAGCCTAGCCAAAACCAGTGCAATATTCATCCCTTTCTCTACACCACTTACATCATGTTAAGTCTACACTATAAAACAGATCCCTAAGAACCACTACCTCCCACCCTATCCTTTTACATATACAGGTGCCATTCCCATAGTTTATGGATCACCCCTGTGAAATGTCCATAAAATGAACATAAAATGCAATAGTAATATAAATGTCCATTGAGTTTGTTTAGTCCATGACACTGGTCTCCATCTGTTATGGTGGCCACTCCAGACAGGAGATTTCTGTGTGTTGTGTGTGTATTGGACACCAAAAGTAGCTCAAGTCAGATCACTGTCCCTCTTGCACTGCTTCTTGTGAGTCTCATCCTCCTGGCCCAGGTGTTTCCTGCTATGGTATCTCCTATAGCATTCAATTGAAATCACGGGTTGCAAAAATTTAAAGGTACCTCCATTACAATATCTATTCCAGGACCCTTTGCACCAGGTCATAGGGCTTAACATTCCACTTAATTCCTCCCCATTTTCTACTGCTGCTTGGTTAGCAGCAAGAGATTCCTGCTACAATAGCTGTGACATGTAGCAACCACAGCAGTGGTAACATACACCACCATATAATAATGACATCACAAATGAGTGGCATTACACAGTTCAAATAATGAGTTATTTTCACTCAAAAGAACTATGCACACTAGCTGAACTCTCTAAATTTGTTCCATTTTGAACCTAAGCACAGGCATTGCATACACTAAAATTAAGAATGGCAAGAGCAATTTCAGAAACTGCAGTCAGAAAGATTAAATATATGCTCTCTATGTAGGAAACCAGTAGTTTTTTCATGAGCAAGAGCAGTACACGCTTTTTCTTTCACAGTTCTGTTACACTAGTTGAATGCACTGCATTTTTATTAACATTAAAATGTCGGACAAATTACCAAGGATTTTCTATCCCAAGGGCTGCAGTAGTTGGAAAAGTTTCCTTCATATGTCAGCTAAGAGGGGTAGTCCAGTATGGAGACCGAAAATAAGGGAAGGGATCAGTTTGCAGACCTATATATCTTTGTATAAAACCACTTTACTTTTGATCAAAATCTCTAGTGTAGGATTTTCTATTTGTTTTTGTGCAGAAGGATCATGAGATGCTCAAATGGGATTTCTGGGCAAGGCACACTTCCAGAATCCATTGATAGCTTTGCAGCCCACTCCATTCCTTGTTAGGCTGTTCAGTGAGTAGGCAATGAAAAATCTCCTCTGCAGAGAGATGAATTCCACCAGTAGCCTGGAAAATGTGTTCTCTTCCCTCTGGACTTACAGAAGATTAATGCCCTCCAAGGCTTGCCTAACCTTAAATAACATTAAAAGAAGGATAGCAGGTTCCCTCGTCTGATTTGTCCTAATCCAGAAAATTAAAATCCATCAGAATATAACTGTTTAAAGAAGTTAAATTTGAACTACTATTATTGTTGTCTTTGTTTATATATCCAGAAAGAGTATAAGATCATTCCATAATCCAAATTGTCAAAAGATATCCTGTCACCATGAAAATATATTTCCAGGTGAGAGGAAGGATTAATTTTCTTTCGGTCCTCTTTTGGATAAAATGCTGATCTATCTTAAAAATGTAATAAATTTGCTATTGGATCAGACTAATAGTACCTCTAGTCCAATATTCTGTCTCAGACAATAGCAAAGAGAAAAGCTATTCAAAGAGAGTATGTAAGCCTGCTCATTTTCTGCAGCCCATCCCTGTTGTACTTTTCTTATATCTATAATTATTATACTTGGGATTTGAGAAGGAAAATCCCTTCCCTAGTCCTTTTAGCATCCCTTTATAGATCTGCTCTCTGGGAATTTGTTCAATCCCTGCTTGTACTGGTTTATTTTGGCTGCCACCAAATTCTCCTGTAGGAGAATGTTCTAGGAATTCATTGCCAATCATGCAAAACTGTTCCTTCTCTTATGTTGTTAACTGGTCTCTATTGCTTCAATTTCACTATTTTGGGACTTGGCAAATAATAGTAGTACATTCACCTGATCACTTCCTTCCTTTTATTTCCTTCTAACTGAACAGAAATGAATGTTTCTAGTATGTCCTATCTCTCCTCTGTCAGCTTTAACATTCTGTATCTCTAAGCTAGACAATCTGAAATATCACAGTTCATTAAACAGCAGCTGATTTCAACAGTTCTGCATATTCATGTCAAAAGAGTGCAAGGAAAACATCATTCCATTGAAGAGCAGCCCAAAATTGTATATAGTAAACCAACTGAAACTTTCCTCAATGAGGCTTTTGTTCACACTTTACCTTAGAATATATTTTTATATCTTCATGTAAATGAGAACCCCATTTAATCCTTCTATTTCAATGATAAAACAACACTAAAAACTTTTTGCAAAATTTGGTTATTGGAATCACTTTCACTGGTTCTTTCCCTGCTTTTCCTTTTTTTAAAATAATATCAAGTTTCTCTAAAAAGCATTTTGAGAAAATCCTTTGTGTCAAAGACCTTGAGATACTTTTCTCTGAGATTCTCGCCAAGGACTCACCCAACAATTTCAGAAATGTTTACAGATCTGATAATTAATTTAGAAGTTCTTATAATGGGGGGAGACTTGTTTCCTCAGATATCCAGACTGCCTTGACTTCTGGTGAAAATTCAGGACAAGAGCCCAAATTTAGTGTGGTTGTGAAGGCCTGATTTTTGTCCTAGAGCTGTAAGATTTAAGATGTTTTTTCCTTTGACTTCTGTCAAGAATAAATTTGGTATCTTGCCTCCTGATTTTTTGTCCTGAAGAAGGGTTTTTCCTCTCATTTCTTTCCCTCTCCTGATACATAAACAAAGAATCTATAATCCAACATTTAAGACCAGATGCTGGAACTGAAAAGAAGGAAAGTTTTCTCCAAGTTCAACCAGACTGGTAGGCTGCGTTGACAGCTGCCTCACACAGTGGATGAGCATGAGATCCACCAAAGCAATAGGAATCCATAGGCCTAAGATTCTTTTCACCCCCCTTCCTCCTCCACCCTCACCAAATCCATGCCTGAACAGAAGAGACAGTCACATTTCCTCCTCTCTGACACGGCAAAGAGAGGACAGGAAAGCACAAGGCATACCTTATTTCCATTACTTGGCCTACACACAGACACTGTGGTGGCAGGATTTCTTGGTTGCTTGAACCAGGTTAAAAACATCAACTTGCCTTGGATCTACTCAGTGCATTCTAGCTCTGACGAGCACAGATTTTTTTTCCTCTTTAATGAAAATGTATCACCAGTACAGACAACATTTGTGCAGCTGGCATGAATATCTCTGCACCTGATGCCAACTTGCCTCAATTAGCAGAAAAAGCACATCATCGTCCTGCTTAAAATGAAGTCTGCCTAGATAAAAACGTTTTAAAGCAGTTAAACTTTTAAAAACACAGCCTAAAAAAGCCAAAAGACTTTCAGGTGTCACTGGTGCACTTGAGTCATATACTACCATACCCTGCAACCTGAAGGTAAAAGTACTTGTTGAGGTGCTTTCCTGAAAATATAATAGGCATGTAGTGGAGGAGGACAGAATATGCCAATACATGGACCAAGTCTTAATGACTTTACTGGTATTAAATAACAGGCAATACAGAGGGTAGAAAAAATGTAAAAAAATAATCATGAAATGAGGGAAGCATGGGAAACTATTTTAACTCAGTCACACAAGGAGGCATCAGGAAAGGTATGTTAGGGACATGGCATGATCAAGTGACAAGCAGGAAAATAATCATTATAAAGGACTATAAATGGACAGCATTGCATTTGTCAAGGCCAGGGGAAATAATGTTATTCATACTAAAACATGAGACAGCCCAGTAAATTTTAGATTTATAAAAGAAATAGGAAAGAAATAGAAGCTTTAAACTTAATCTCAACATCTAAATTGGAAGTTGTCAATCTGTAACTCCTTAAAATTTCAGTGAGATTGTGGTGCCATGAGAGCTGCTGGGAAAACATGCTAAGGCATTTGGCAGTGACTACACAAAGCTGAATATCCAGAGCACTGGCATAAGGGCATAAGAGTGGCAGAGAAGCAGAAGGAGACATCAAGGGAAGCTACTGAGACAGTTCCTGAAGTGAGCACCATGGTGAAACACACAGGCATGGGTCTTCAGTCACTGTCCTGATTATTTCTCTTGCTTCCTCTGACTAATATATTCAATAGGCTGAATCCAACCTCTGGCCTTTTGAGGGAGAAAAACAGTTTTATGAATAATATCACCTAAAGTTGTCAGATGGTCACATCATTTGTCTTTTGAATTAGAACCTAAAAAGCCAAACTTCAGAGTTTAGACTACTGCTCTGTTCTCTATGTTCATCACCTTTCTGTATTTGGATAAAATAGGAACAAATCTGCACTAGAGATGTAACTATAGAGATTTGCACATAGTCTTTCATCTGAAATCATTGATTTAGGTACATATTACCTCAAATATGTTTTGAATGTATTACTTAATTTATATTTATATTACTTCGGTCATCTTGTTCTTAGCTGTAGATCAATAATTTATTGATTACAAAATTATAATCTTCAACAGATGAAATAGGTTATATTTTTAGCTTTAAATTCTACACAAAGTGTTATTTGTATTCTATTTTCCAAAATACTCTTAAAACAAATTTTAAATAAGCTGTTTAATACTTACCAGTGACTTTCAATAGCTTAGTTGATGCCATCTAAACTTGGTCTGTACATTTAGAAGTCAAATAAAGCAGAAATTTTATTTTCTCAGATTCTTTTTCCATTAGTGTCATCAGTCACAAGCCAACTTCAAAATTAGTGAAACATGGCAATAAGATTGAATGCCAGTATGAGACAGACTTGTCACACCATTTTATGTTCATTACACATCACATCACAATATAAAGCATTGTAAATTCTACTTATGTTTGCTTTGGCTGACTTTTAATCTCACTGACTTCTTTTTTAATGCTTCCTGAACATTTCACCAGTCCCTCCTTTGTTCTTTTTATAATTGTACATATAATACATATCTGAAATATCTCTCAGGTCACTAGCATAAACTCCCATCTAAACTCCCATCTACAGTTTTTTCTCCTACAGAAGGTCATATTGTATTATTATGATTCTGTATATTAACTTTGTTTATACATCAGCATCCTAATTATTGTTGCTATTATTGCTAGTATTGCTACTATTATTATTTTGTCTATGAAACAAAGAAGGATATATCTGGAGGCTGAAATCAAACCTCTTGCTGATTCTCTCAAATGAAATTTGTGCACTACTTCCCTTCAGAAATGTGTACTGTCATATGCAATATTCATAATATGGATATATACTTCATATGAGAATAATTTAATTGTCTGTTCTGCTCAACCATTGTTTAATGAATTCCTAACAATCTGAGGGCAAACTGTTGGAGAGCTATTATTAAATTTCATATTTGCTTTGCAGTTTTCTTCACTGCTGCTTCATCTATTTAGGAATATAATGACACTAACTTTTTCTTATGAATAAAAGCTTTGAATATTTGTTGTTCACAAAATGCAAAGTTTAAAGTTTCATTGCAGATACTTGCTGGTCATAAAAAATTAAATTAAGATATATTTTCATTTAAATACAAGTTCCTGTCAGGAAAAATATTGAAACCAACAGGGAATGTGAAATCAATAGCTTAGCATGCATTAAGAATATTTTAAAAGCTCTAGCAAAATAATTCTAGTAATGTTAATTTCTGTTAGTATTAACCAGTACTTAAGTTATGTAAAAGGGACACAGAAGTATGAACAAATGGGATGACATTCACTAGATTATTATTGCTGTTATTATTATTATATAAAACTACAAAGGCCTTTCGCCTCTTATTCATCTCTTCTATAAACTAAATTGAGCTAGTCTTTTTGATCTTTCTTCCAGCAGAAGTTCTCTAAACATATAAGCATTTTCATTTCCCTTCTTTGGACTGTTTCTCTCCTGCTATGTCATTTCACTTCAAAATGAAGACTGTGGCAAGAATACTGAGTTTTTGAAATGTGTCATCAGTGTCTTATCCTTCAAATAATCGTGTGTCTTTCAGCTATCTCTGGTGGTTATAGAGCCTTTCTTAACTTTTTCAGTATTTTCCATCATTAATCTACCAGAACTCTAAGACATTTATAAATGTATTCAATGCGTACATTTATAAAATACATGTATTAAATGCAAGTACATCAGTAAAATTAACACAAGTCTACAAGCTGGTTGCAGGAACAATCAATACATATCAGGAGATTATCAGTGGACAAGGGAAGGGTTACACATCTATCTGGAACTTATGGAAAGTCTTGGGCATGTCCCCCAAAAAATCTTTCTCTCCAAATTAGAGATGGATTTGCAGAGTGAACAGTTTAGGTGTATAAGAAAGTGATAGGACAGTCCCACCCAGAGGGTAGTGGCCAGCAGCTCCGGGTCCCAACACAGATGAGTAGTGTCCCTCAGGGGTCTGCACTGGTGTTATCTAAGACCTTCAGACACAGAGGGACTGAGTGCATCCTTGGCAAATTTGCAGATGACACCAAACCTGAAGGACAGGATGCCATCCAGAAGGAACTGAACAAGCCTGAAAAGTGGGCCCATAGGAATCTCATGAGGGTCAACAAGGCCAAGGGGAAGGTGCTGCACCTGGGCCAGGGAAATACTCAGTATCAACACAGGCTGGGGATGAACACATTGAGACCAGCTCTGTCAAGGATTTGGAGTGGATGAAGGGCTGGACATTACCCAGCAACGTGCACTTGAAAAACAGCATGGACAGCAGAGAAAGGAGGAGATGTAGTCCCTCTGCTCTGCTCTGGTAAGAGTCCCTCTACAGCTGCATTCAGCTCAGGGATACAGCAAAGGAGGGATGTGGTTCTGTTGGAGCGAGTCCACAGGAGGGTCACCAAGTTTATTAGAAAGATGGAGCATCTCTCCTATGAGGAATAGCTCAGAGCCTTGTTTTGATTTCAGCCTGGTAAAGAGGAGGCTGTGGGGTCACCTAATTGTGACTTTCCAGTACCTCAAAGGAGCCTACAAGAAAGAGGGAGACAGACTATTTACAAGGGCATGTAGTGACAGGACGAAGGGGAATGGCTTCAAACTGAAGGAGAGTGGGTTAGATTGGATATTAGGAGAAAATGATGAGGCACTGGCATAAGCTCCTCAGAGAAATTGAGGATGCCCCATCCCTGAGGCATCCAAAAGTGTTTCAGTTCAGGCTGGATGGAGATCTGAGGAACCTGGTCCAGTGGAAGGTGTCCCTAGCCATGGCAAGGGAGGGTGGAATTAAGATGATCTTTAAAGGCCCTTCCAACCCAGGCCCTTCTATAATTCTATGATAATTCCATAAAATCATGAATCAGCAGTGAAGATGGAGTTTAAATTAATTTTCCTAATTTCCCTAGGTCAGTTTTTCCCTGTTTCAGTTTTCCATTTAACAGGCTATTTCTTGTAGACAATCCAGGCATGTTACCACCAAGTATACTTCCTTACTGCAATCTGATTTCATACTAGAGACACTTTGGATGTATATCAACTTCCTGTATCTTGGTTTCAGAGTCAAATGAAGTCCCAGATGCCATTAGGGTTTTCCAGTGATGTTGAAGATGGTAACACCAAGATTCGGGACATGTTCTATACTACACACAGAAGTAACACACATACCCTTTCATAAATTCCTAGTAAAAACATTTTTGCAAATACCTTTGATGATGATTCTTTGAGAAATCAAAACCACTCATTCAATAAAAAATGAGGTGCTCAGTAGGATTCTAAATCAGGACTCACAGCACTCTGCTAAATCCAGGGTGAGTATCACTTCCTTAGTCCTGCTGGACACATTATTTCTGACACAATCCAGGATGCCATCGGCCTTCTTGGCCACCTGGGCAAATTGTTGGCTCATATTCAGCTGGCTATTGACCAGCACACACAGTTCCTTTTCTGCCAGGCAGCTTTCCAGCCATTGTTCCTCAAGTCTGAAGCATTGCATGGAGTTGTTATAATCCAAGTGCAAGACCTGGCAGCCACCTTGTTGAATCTCATCCAATTGGCCTCGTCCCACTGGCCCAGCCCTTCCAGATTGCTCTGCAGAACTCTCCTACTCTCCAGGAGGTCAACACACCTGCCCAGCTTGGTGTCCTCTGCAAGCTGCCTAAGGATGTATTTAATCTCTTCCTCCTGAGCTTGGATAAAGACATGAAACACAACTGGCCCAATACTGAACCCTGGGGAACCCCATTAGTGCCTGGCTGCCAGCTGGGTGTAACTTCATTCACCACCACTCTCTGGGCCTGTCCATTCAGTCAGTTCTTTATGCAGTGAATAGTGAAAGCATCCAGGTCATGAGTGATGTGGAAAATTGTGTCATATATTTTGCTAAAATCTAGGGAGACAACACTCACAGCCTTTCTTTCATCCACTAAGTGGGTGACCCTGCCTTAGAAGGAAATCAGGTGATTCAGGCAGGACTCGTCTTTCGTAAGCTGAACTTCAACTGAGCAAGAATTCAAGTATTTTCAGAATTGTTGAACACTTTTTGTTAGACCCTAGTGATTTCCTTCCAAGTGCCTCCAGGCTAGAGGAGAATGTAGAATGAGAGAGAGTGGGAAATGCATATTTGAAATACTTTCAATATTTGTGTGTGTGTTTGTCTATGTGCTCTGTCTCCAAGCACTGTTATACACCTGTTAAAAATAAAGCAAGCTGGGATCATAAACACTTGATGAACACATCCACTGTTTGCAAGAAATCACTCATATAACTGCATTGTGAAGCTGCTCATGCAGTGTATCAAAAAACCTCAGCACAATAAATACTGTCTTGAATTATATCAAGTCAATAAATACAAAGCAATGAAATATTTTTTTAAAAAAGCATTTTATAAGAATTATGATGCTGGCTGCACATTTCAAAGAAACAAATTAAGTATTAGTGCACTTCATAACAAGAAAAAAAGCAAACCCATAGTTTTACTTTTCTCAAAGAAAACTGTTTTCTGTGCAATAATTGACTAACCATTTTTATGTCTACCTATGTCTCTCCCAAAATAAAGATGAGAAATAAAATGCTTCCTAAAATCCTCTGTGAAGGTAGTATTTTTCAACAATCTCTGCTTTATGTTTTTCTCCTTTTTTAGGGTCAATTATGTGAGCAAGAGGAAGACTAGAAACCACAGAGAAACTTACTGAGTCCCTTTATAAACTCTGGATATAAAAAGAATTTCAATCTTGTCAGAAGGGTCTTTTTCACTCAAAAAGTATGAGACTCCCAAAAGAACACAAAATTTTCAGCAAAGCACAGGGTTTGTAGCTCTACGGGAATGGGCAGCAAGGCTGTTCCAATTTAATACACACTCTGTGTGTGTATTAAAAAGCAGATCAGATACCACTGCATTTTGTCTAAGTGACATTAAGGAACAGTTCAGCTTTTTCACTCATGCAAGCATAGTTCTCATTAAGAGAAGTCTATCAGACTCAGAAAGCAACAGCAATTAGCACAGTGCATGCTGCTCCCACCCAGCACCTGCAGTCCAGCTGTCTGTCTGTTCCTCTGTCTGGAAACTTGTTGGCATGCTCAAGGGCTCAGCCCTCTGCACCCTTTGGCCAATGACTGAGCCAGCACTTCCAGACTCTCAGATGACAATATTGGCATGTTACAATTTTTACAGCTGGCATTACAATGCGTGTCCTGCTGGCTGCACCTACCTACGCACAGAACCCTGGCTTTGTGTCACAGCTCTGCTCTAGCCTTGTAGGCCAAGCTTAGCCCTGGTTTAATGACTTGAACAACTTCAAAGGTATTGCCTTAATATGAGATATACTTTGCTGAAGGGTTCATGCTCACTCTTTTTCTTTCAAACTCCTCCTCTTAAGCTTTCCATCATTATCTGCTTTTCATCCTCATGCCTTCCACATTCTTAAATTAAACCACTGGCTTTGCCATGTTTCATTTACAACAGCATGAGATTCTCATTATCTTTGTAGTAGGACTTACCCCATCTTGCCTTTCACATTCTTTCATCTCTGCTCCTGATATATTGTCTGATGTAAACTCCAGGGTGGGAAGGACTGGATTTTAAATATCTATGAAGTGCTATTTGAAATTAAACTGATGCATACATATTTAATTAGGATATGCATAAAAATAATTACCAATATTCTTAAATGACCTGAATACAAGATGTTCTGCTTTTAGATCTAAACTCCTTTTCTTCTCTGAATATAAGCCCAGACATTTGCATCAATATTTTAAAAGATTTGGAAGATAATGTCTCTAATAAGAATCTTCCAAATAGAGATGTTTATTCGTGGCAAAGTATTTTATTCCATTGTGACTCACACTTTGAAGCTGAACAAATCCTCCATGTAACAGAGTAGGCAAGAACAGAAAGTTTATTGGTGGCCATACAACAATATTGTACCCCTCTATTCCAACTGGAATTGTCTCTCTACAAACTTTTATGGTCAGATATAGCAGACTCTGCCTGACTTCAAGATAACCACAAGCACTGAAGTCCAAGAAAAAATGAAATTTCCTTAAAGTAAGCCTTATTGTAAGATGCTAAATCAGACTCAGCACAGGGATACAGAGCCTAAACAACTGCTGAGTGATATCAGAGCAGAGTGATCTTGTGATTCTCTGAGAAAAAAACAATCACAGTTTTGTTTTCTGTATAGAAATATTCAGACACATTTTAGCCACCAGCACACAGAGGCACTAAGTGAATTAAAGTTTGGATGAGCAAGTCCTCAGATAAGGTGCAAAATTGCTGAATTTAGATCCGGATGTAAAAAAAAAAACAAGCCAGTATTGCTTGCTAAATAGGTCCAGGAAGGTTTTGTGGAGTCTTTTCACTTACACCCCAAAAAATATTTTCCTGAGATAATGCAGAAATAATGGGAAAGGATTCTAGGCATAAGAAGCTTAGCAAAATATAAGCAAAGAAATCAATAAACATAATGAATATATTAAAGAAAGAAGCCTAAAACTAGTTAAGATTTTTCTTACAAAATGAAACTTCCTCAAGAAAGAAGACCATAACCTTTCCCCTGCCCCCCAAATAAAAAAGAAAAAAAAAAAAAGAAAAAGAGAAAGACACCTAATGGGAAAACAGATGAACACAGAAAAGTAATTAAATGAGGTCAGAAAAGGGCTGAAAGATGGCCCATCACAGGTGGATGGATGGCTTCCATAAGTGATCCTGCTCTGCTGCAGTTATGTTCTGAAACTGAGGGAACAGGGAGGATAAAGTCAGGAAATCATTTGTGCCGGATGTGATTGAAAAGACACATTTTCATAGTGGTGTTCTGAGGTGAATGGGCTGAATGGCATTCAGGGGAGTGGTTACACCAACTTTGCCTGAGGGTTCATCCAGCCCAGTCCTGCATCTTCAGGTGGATCCCAGATGCACATCTAGGTAAGGCTGAGTATATAAGTGTAGTTCCTTTTGATGTTCTTCTACTTCAGGCTATTAATGTCTTTTCAGTAACACCCTAAGGATCTCTCTTCCAAGTATTTGTCCAGTTTCCCTTTGAACACACGTAAATTTCTTGCATCCACAATACATTTTTATTCTCCCTGATTGCAGAAATAGTTCTTGGGATTTTTTTCCTTTGTCGATTGTTGTTGTTCAAAACTTAATCCTCATAGCTACACTTAATTTCTGTCTTTTGTGCTGGAAGAGACAAGGAGCAGTTAGGGTCTACCAGTCCTCTCACTGGTTCTCATATCTCTAGCTCAACTCCTTGTCATGCTGAATAGTCATAGTTTACTTATGCCTCTCTCTTGCAGATTTTATTCCACATCATGTTGTCTTTTTCTGCCTGTACTATTTTATTGACCAATCTTTCAGCATCATAAGTTCTTCAACTCTTCAGTTTTCTTTCATTTTTTATTACTGTGGAAAAAAATAATGTTTTCAGCAGATTTTCATCTCTTTTCAGTAGACTTTTATCTCCACTGCTGTTTTCTGGATATCATAATTGTGTTGCACACACAATTGAAAAAGAGAAAAGTCAGTAAAACCAAGCACTCTTTTTAAATTTATAAGAGAAGTGAAAGATGTTTGAGAGTTTTTATGTTAAAAAGCTAAAAAAAATTCTTTCAAGCATACATCATTTTTGCCCCTACTGCATATTTGTCATAGCCTCACATAGACTTCCATTAATCACTGCCCAAGACATTGAGCTAATAACTCATGTACCCTGTCACCCTGGAGGTAGGTCACTCACAGCATTCTGGCCAAGCAGCATCTTTCATGAGCTGGTTTACAATTCCATAGTAGTGTTTCTTGAAGAACTCTTCTTTACAGTACAATAAAGAAGTAAACAAGAAGTGAAGAAGTAAACTATAAAGTAAAGAAGAACAATTCTTTATAGTAAGAGAAACATCAGATCTCCAATAGAAGATTTACTAACGTCCCCTTGAGAATATTTTATCTCCTCATATATTCACACCTTAAAAATATGCAGAAGGGTTTTTTCAAAGGCAGGTCCTGCTTGATCAATCTGATTCCCTTCTATGACAAGATATCTCACTCAGTGGATGAGGGAAAGGCTCTGGATGCTGTCTCCCTAGACCTTAGTAAAGTGACATAATTTCCCACAGCATTCTCCTGGAGAAGGCAGCATCCCATGGCTTAGACAGGTGCATCCTTTGCTGAGTTAAAACCTGTCTGGATGCTCAGGCCCAAGGAATGGTCCAGTTGGTCGCCAATCATGAGTGATGTCTCCAGAGCTCAGTGGCCAGTCAGTCCTGTTTAACATCTTTATTGATGATCTGGATGAGGTGCACCCTCATCAAGTTTACTGACAACATCAGGTTGTGCAGGAGTGTTGATCTTTTGAAGGGTAGGAAGGATTTGCAGTAGGATCTGGCAAAGGATCAGTAGACCAAGACGAGTTGTATGAGGTTCAACAAGGCAAGGTGCCAAATCCTGCACTTGGGTCACAAATATGCTACAGGTTTGAGTAAAAATGGTGGAAAAGGACTCTGGAATGTTGCTTGACAGCCAGCTGAACATGAAGGTTGTTGAGTCACTACCCCAGAGATATTTAAAAGACATGCAGATCTGGTGCTTTGGGACATGGATTAGTGGTGGACTTGGCATCCCTGAGTTTACTCAGTTGTACTTGATGTTCTTAAAGGTCTTTAGCAACATCAGTGACTTTATGGTTCTATGATTCTGTTGGACACGTGAGAATGTTTCATTTGTACCGACAGGTCACTTTTGGGCAACAGAAAATGCAGTAAAAATGTATCTTCAGTGTGCCAGGCAATAGCTGCACTGAAATCTGACTGAGACCTGACCAAAAATAAAAAAAAATTTGAAAAGTGAAAAAAAAATAAAAATGGAGGGGGTATTGACCTAAGTCATTGAACTTGAAATTACTTTCCCCATTTACAGTGTTTGAAACAGCCTCCCCAAACCCCAGACCCCAGCATCCAGCCATTTACAGTTTCAACAGAAAACTTATGTTTCCAACCTTCCTTTTACCCATATTGACCTTATCATTGAACACTGCCAGTTCAAAATATGCTGTAATAAGTTGTGGAAGTTACCAGTACTGCAAAGTTTATGTACATACCAGGGTGAATTCCAATGAAAGCTACTTGCTTGCATTCTTTTATTTACTACAAAATTCCTTTTTCCTCCTTTAAATGGAAGAAAATATCTGGTTGGTGATATTTTAAAGTACCATACTGTATTTTTTTCATTCTGTGAGCCATAATGTCAATTTTCTTTTAATTATGAAGTGTCATTAAATCTGACTTTTAACTAGTTTTAGATTCTCTGATCTGGGCTTTTTGCTGTCTTAGATAAGCTCAATATAACTGAACTGATAGATCAAGGGAATCTACTTAGTTGGTTTAAATATTTAATGCATTTTTTTTTCCCAAACAACACCACAAGATCCTATGTAACAATGACCCATTCAAAGAGAATATGGAGAATGTGTCTACATTATCCAGAGAACTGCAATTAAATGGACTGGTATGGATTTTGTGTGATAAACTGATGGTATAAGTGGAACCTAAAGCTGTTACAAGTTTCAGAATGTATATGGGGTGGAGAAATAATCTGTCAATACCTTCTGATTCCAGCACAGTGTATCTTTTCTAAACAGACTATCACTGACCAGCTCCTGCCTCTCAGACCCCACTCCACAGCTGTACAATAGCACAGACTATTTAATTTGCTCTTCTAAAATGTGTTGTGGCTGTGCACAAACATATGTACTCTTCCATATGTTATTACAGTGGACAATAATTCTCAGCTTGTAGGGCATCATTTTGCTATACATCTTGCATGATACAGTATAATTAATGTAACTCATGCATTTTTTTCCTCACTGTTTTCCTAAAATCCCTTAAATATTGCTATATTTACTATAAATAAATAAATATTTTTGAATTATATAAATATTTCCATTTTTATTACAGTAAGGAGCCAGACCGCATCGTGGTGATAATATCTCTGCTTGGCTTAAGGTAGAGATATTTAGGCTGATAATTAGTAGATTCCTGTGGTGCTGTTCAGAAGGCACGGATGTGGCCAAGTCAAAGATCATTAAAACTGCTGCTGTGTACTACAGGCATGTGCACATTGCTACTATGGATATTATAGCAAGTTCAACTTGTGTGGTCCAGTGATTCAAGGCTGAATGTGGAATGTGATTTTCCATACTGTTTAATTGCAATCCAACTGCCTGTCAAACTTTTTCACATGCCAGCTGACACCCTTACAGGGAACATCTGGGCACATTTTAAGGTGTTAGCATGATACAGGGAATGTTCCCAATGTCTAGTGCAAATAAGGCTGTTCTGTTCAGAGAAAAAAGGATTTTGATCAGACAAAATTTGTACATTTGTAACTTGCTCTCAGAGATACTCTTAGATACTCAAGGTGGTTCCACATGAATGAGGGTGAGCACAAAAGACAGTGCAGAAGTGCAAAAAGCTACTATGCTGATGAAGCAGGCTTGCTTCCACTCCCAGAAACAGCTCAGTGTCTCAACACTGCTTGTTAGAAAGCTCAACAGAAATCTGACCTGTCATTTTCAGAGGGGCAAATGTATAAATCAAGGAAGTTCAAGTTAGGATCGTGTATAAAACATCAAAGTTAAGACTGACCCATCATTAAGGACCATTTGCTTTCCTAATTCTTTCATGAAGCAGACTGACAACTGACGTGTTCAATCCACTACAGTTAAGAGATCTGAGCAAAATTAAACATCTTCTACCCATCCTGCCCATTTATGCATGGCTTGTATTGCTCTCCAGATGGATTTCTCATAGAAAACAATTTGTGGATGTATATACATGTTATATCCAAGCCTTCAGCTGCTTAATCACCCTATGGACATGGAGTGTGCAAAAACCCAAAATCATTAACTAAACCTGTATTTAGACAATAATATTAAAAAGCCATTTGATTTTCAATGATGCTAAACAGCAGCTAGAAAGGACAATACACCTTCATGATTTTTGAAACATTTGGCTTTAAAATTATCTCTTTTTCTTTCTCCCTGATTTTCTTAACTTCAAACCCTGTCTGCCAGCATGAGTGCTCAGATTATTGCCTCTAGCATATGCTTCTCATGCTTCAGTCAAAAACACATTGGCAAGTTTATTTCATGGCCAAAGCAAAGTACACAGAGTGAGGTGCAAAGCCACATCCTGAAAAATTTAGATTCAGAACATAAATCTAGATGCCTGTTGACACAAAGTCAATTCTTGTCTTAAAAATAAACTGTCTGGCTCAAGCTAAGTTATGAAAAATAACACAAGTATTTCTAAAATCACTATCACCTCTACTTACTTGTGAAATTTAGACAGGACATGAAAACACAGAAGAGATGAAGAACACACGTATTCTTATCTACAAAACTTCCTTAATAGGAATGAGGGATCTATGTAGTCAAAATGTTGGTTTTCATGGGTGCTGCTGCCTTGCCATTATTAACTGCTGGAATATTTTTAGAGTTATAGCTGTAGAAACCAAATTTTTTATTGGCCCAAATACAAGCTTTCTTTAGGAGCCAACACTTCTGCTTTTGCAATATCTATCCATCTATCTTTCTATCTATCTATCTATCTATCTATCTATCTATCTATCTATCTATCTATCTATCTAATCTACCTCAGATATTCCTAGTTCTTTTTTTTTTTTCCTTTTAGTCCCCCCTCTTATGAGCTAATATCCATACTTCGCTGTCACTTATTTAGCTAGGAAAAATTTGCCTTTTTGTGGTTCCAGTTTGGAGAAAAAAGAATATTCCTTTCCTCCTAACTGTTCCATTCGGAAGAGGGGGTGGGAGAAGGGATGGAAAGAAAAAAATATGTTTTCCTATTCTGTTCCACTGAAGTCAAAACTCCTTAAAGATGCTGTTGACTTCCCCTAGTTTGACTTCATTCTAGATAACTTTTTCCTTGATCCCTTCCCATCTGCTTTTTGCCCTCTCTGCTTCGTCAAACTACCCTATTACTTTTTAAAGCAATTCATGACCTTGGTTTTTCATCCATTTTCAATTATAGGAATCAGTATTCTCCTCTGCATTGTACTGAGGTTTTATGTTCAGGGGTTGCCAACTGACCCTTAGTTTAGCCTAAATCCTTTCAATGCTGGTTTTGTCTTTTGCTTTTTACACTCCTTGATTGTGGGATTCACTTCTATCAGATATTAGAACTGTAAAGTCAGCATAGCTGTTTGGGAGAAAAAAAAAAGAATCTTTCAATTTAATTTTAAGACTCACATTTCAATTTCAAGTTCAGAACATTCCTAAGTTTTTGTTTGAGATATTTTTAATATAAGGGGTTTCGAGATACTTTGTATGGACAGCATTGTAAAAATTCAATTTATAGGTGTATTGTAAGGTGAACTCCATCTCTTATAAAGCCCAAACCAGAGATTTTGCTTGATCTACTTCTATAATGATAGATTTCCTACCAATTTTTGCATTACTCATGTAAGCTTGTGCCTTTCACATAAAACAAACTCATCACAATCCCTTTTTGATTGTGTTTAAAGGATGGCAGAGTTAACTTAAGGAGCCAATCAATAGCCTAATGCTTTAACACTAATGGGAGTTTTACACATACAGACGTCTGTAAAGACACACAACCCTGTGCTAATATGTAGGGTATTATTGTGTCTTAATTTGTAATTGCTCCTAATTACAGTCTAGTTTAGTAAGCACATATTTACAAATGAAGGAAGAGTTTCATGTAAACCACTGGGCAGATTGACTAAATCCTCATCTGCCACACAAAATTTTCAATATCCATATAACCCTCTATAATACAACTAAGCTATATATGTATATTTCTCCACATAATTGAACATTTGCTCCTCATTTCTAATCAATGTAATGTGATACAGTAAATTCTGTGTAGATAAATGCAAAGTGATGCACACAGGAGAAAACAATTCTAATTTTGCATACAGAGTGATGTGCTCTGAGATAGCTATTATTACACAGAAAATACATCTTGAGTAATTATATATGTTTCTGTGAAAATATCAACTTAATGGTTAGTAGCAGTCAAAAAGCAACTCAAATGGTATGACTTAATGGGAAAAATTCAGAACAAAACAGTGAATGCTGTCATGCCATTGTATAAACCCATTGTGTGTTTCTATCTTGAATACTGTGTGCTATGTGACTCCCCCACCTTAAAAAAAAAGTATATAAAAGAGCTAACAAATGGAAAAAAAGAACAAGCATGATCAAAAATGTGGGATTCTTCAGCCTGGGAAATACAACAAACGTCTGCAAAATTAAACTCATCACGAAGATGAATTTGGAATGATTTTTCATTGTCTCTTCTAATATAAGATCCAAAGAATCTTAAACAACACTAACACAGGAGGTTAGAGCAAAGAAGTTTTTCATAGTATGGCTAATTAGACTTTGGAACTGTATTGCACCAGACGTTGTGTATGCTAGAGATTCACAGGAATTCAATAAGAGCAGACAAATCTATGACTGGGGAGAGGAGGGACAGGGATGGAGGGAGGAAAACCCAGCATCAAGAGCTATCAAATACAAAGATACTTTATCTGGCTCAAAAAATCCTTTAAGAGTAATTGATGGGAACTGGGGAAATATATTTAAGAAGCTTACCTTTACTATTCCTATAGTAAGAAACAAGATAATAGACTAAGAACTTTGGAACTGAACCAAATTATGGATTTTATGTTTTTGTTTTAATAATTTACTTCCTTTTTCCACAGAATTACCATTTTTAGTATATATTTCTATTAGTGCAGTTTTTTGGTTTTTGGGTTATTTTTACTAGCATTGCAATTATGTATTTAGCATTACAACCTACAAAGTAAAATTTTTCCATTGTCCTTTAATATCCAATTTTCATGAACTGCTATGGAGTTAGCCATTTAATTCACTCTATTTGTAAACCCAAATTATCATGTCTGTGTAACTTTGATAAATAACATTTAAAAATATTCACCATTGTTATTTTGTAATATTGTTCTTAAAGTTTATTTGATCTTCCTGTAATTTTCAAGCAAGGTGACTAATATAGGGATCTGATTCAAGGTGCAAATATATTAACAGTTTAAGAACAGAACTGTGCAAGATTAACCAGTCTCACAAGGATGCTTAAGCTAGCTAAATAGTTAATAAAAAGAAATTGTTGCTTCCAGCAACCTGCATTTAATGAACACAGAACTTAAGAAGGAATGCACATTTCTCATAAATTACAGGAAATCCTATCATGTGTCACTGGTTTCTAGACCAGCTTCAAGTGCTTGCAAAAAGGTGTGCACTGGACTAGCTGTCTAGGTTACCTCTACATTTAATACATCCTTATGGGAGTAATTAAGCTCTTCAACTTTAGACACATGAACTGTGCAGCATCATATGATGGGAATGTTTATTTTGTTTGTGGATGACAAAGGGATTCTGTGTTGGCTCTGAACCAGATGAGTGTCCAGCACCCAGTGAAAAACATGACCCCTTACAATCTATTGAAGGTATTTCCACTGACAATAGGAGCAAAGACACTGACTTAGGTTGTTCTTTGGTCTACAAACTGCAGTTTCTTGGGGGTGACTGCAAAAGAGTGAAAAGAACCTGGCAATTATTTTAAATACCTTGCCAAATTCTCGTTCATCCAGGAAGGCAGGATGAAAATTGGGTGCAGTTCCTGAAAACATGCCAAGCTGGTCATCTCTCACTCTCTTTTTCAGGATTATCAACATTGTGATGCCAGCCTGGAAAGGCAGATGGATATAGGAAAATCAAGACAAATTCTCAAAAATCTGGAAAATCTTGCTTTAGATTGCTCTGTATTTCCTTATTGCAGGCAGATGTCTCAACATTTAATGTATCTAAGTAAGACAACAAAATAATCCTTTTTATCACTAGAAATAGGCTCAGCATAACTCTTATTTTGACAGTAAAATATTTTATGTGAAAATGCATTTTTCTTTTTTTGTGTGTGTTTGTTTTTTGTTTGTTTGTGTTTGTTTTGTTTTGTTTGTTTTATTTCTCTAATTGAGGTTTTGGGGTTTTTGTTGACTTTGATGGCTCATTTTTGTTTAGTGGGCATATTTTGTGTTTCTTATGTTTTGGCCTTTTTTTTTTTTTTTTCTCCTGATTGAAAAATTTGCAGTATTGGGCAAAAACTTCTGTCCCCAGGGTATCATATTGCTTAATCTGGTTAACTGAAGTCAAGACCTAGACTCACTGAGTAATATCCAATAGTTTTGTTTCTGTGTAATTACTGAGCAAACTGAATACAGAGTACAGCAGAGAGGCCTCTAGAATGTGATATTACTGCAAATAAGCCATTTCTATATTATCCTTTTTCAGACATTTCCAAATGAATTTGTCATTGTTCCAAGTAGAATTAATTGCTATGTTTCTACGAAAACTCTGCTAGTTCTCGTGGTTCCTGTGACTTGATAATAATTGCTGTAGAAATGTCTTAGGGCAAACTGTTCTTAGTAACCAAGTGGGAATTTAGTATGCAATGGCATGATACATAAGGATGACTGAAGAACAGTGGTGCAGTGTGAAAGGCATAGCGGAATTCTCAGGAAAAAAAAAAAAAAAAAAAGGACAAATTGAAATTCAGAATTGGTTTCTGAGTATCATACCTTAATACCACAGCGAATTTTGTCTATATTATATTCTGATGTGTTGGAGCCTGAACTCTCTTTAAATTAAACAGCAATTGTTAAAGGCCGATGATTGCACCTGTTTAGATGAAAAAAAATACTTTAATTATTTTTTTCCTCTTTCTAATCCTCTTTTACCTGTATATCTCTTCTTTTTATTCCTCTGCATTGACAGAGCATGACATCCCTGGGCAGGAAGCATCACCAGAAATCTAGTTGCAACATTTTGAGGGGTCTTTGATGTCAGGGAAATCCAAGCCACCAGCACCATTTCAAGAGACAGGACGGAATCACATTACATTCCAATCACGCCAAGACAAGGAAAATGACCCAGTGCATAAGCTTGAATCCATAAGTCAGGCGTATAAGGGCTATATCCAACAGAAAACAAAATCCTTTCTGGGTTGCGTAATTTAGCAGCTAACATTACTCGCTTACTTTATGCTGTGGTCTGTAGAGAATTAATTTGTCAAATTATGCTTGGGTTCTTCTGTGTGGTGAAAATACACAACCCTACTGCTATAGAGTGTCATAGACACAAACCCATCACCTCATGCTTGCCTTAATTTAGTTTCACAGAGATATAGAAATCTAGAAAGATCAGGAGACAGAGGTGGTATCTGTCTATCTGGACTTTTTCCATGGAAGATCACAGTTCATATATTGTTTTTTAGTCTGGGGATCCCCCTTGGCTCATCTGCAGTTGGCCAGGAGTTGTTTCCAATGTGAGGTCCTAGTCCATGATATGCTGAAATAAAATCTTCATCATCCCTGGCCTATAACCTGTTTAATAACTGTGGTGTAAAGGGAGGAAGAAGGATGGAGATACAGGACATGTTTGTAGAAGCTTTGTCCACAGATTCCTTAGGGATTTTTGTTGGTTTGTTGTGCTTTTTTTTTTAATGTTTTCCCTCAGTAGTATTATTTTAATAATATTTTGCTTCATTATTTTAATATTCCCTCCTGAATGCAAAATTATTGAGGTCTGTGGAAGGTTGCAGAATGCAAGGAGTTTTCTGATCAGTACTGAATGCTGAAGTTACCTACAGTTTCTGATGAGAATACACAAGTGATGATTTCTTTTTCACTGTGTAAGCAGCTGCATTGAAATTACTGATTTCCTTGCCTAACCCAGATTTATTTAGAGAAATAAAATTGTAATCTGTCTCTTCTAATGAGAGAGTAGAATGCTGTCCACATCGTACACTAATCCATTTTAAAGCAGGGACACTGTGTATAATTTTTTGCATAAATAGAAAAAAGTAATCTTATCTACTGCATATCCCCCTCTCAAGTGTTGTGCCGGTTTAGTCAGACTAATGCTGTTGATGGAAATTTCTCCTCTCAGATGAGAAGGAAAGATGAGAAGAAGCATTGCAATGGTGATAGAAAAGCTTTATATAATGAGACAAATCCCAGAATCTCTAGGGAGCTCATTCAGCATGGAAACCATTTCATGTTTCTTTCATTATGAGAATGATATCCTAGCTATTAAAAGTACAGAAGTCAGATTGTCCATGAAGTTGCTTTAATAGGATGATTCTGAGTGGGTTGCCATTTGGTTTTGAAAGCAACAGGATGGAAGCCTATTTTTTCAACCATACCATGCTTCAAACAATTCCAGTCTATCACAGGCTTTAGAACCTCTGATTGCATAAACCTGTCAAGGCGTCAAGACATTACAACATAAACAGCACAATCTACCAGAGCTGCAAAGCTATTATTTGGTAGTCTATTTAGTTTCATAGACTTTTTGCAATTCCCTGACACCTTAAACAAAATATGACAGGCATTTATGCTACACAGTATACAAGAAAGATCACTTTGTGAAAAAAACCCTTACTTAGGGGCTTCACCAATGAGGAGAGAAAAGACAAAATAATGGAAACTGGCAACATTTTGTGGTATTTTGTATTATCTTTTGAAGTACAAAAGTAAGGTCATAATTCCTGTGGTCTTTGCAAAGATGTCTTTGCTGTCCTAGCTTTGTTTTACACAAGGAAGGAGGCTGCCTATGAGAGACATACAAAATGACCTATGCTACAATAAAGTTGAGACAAATAGAGTTGCTTGTTCTGAAGAGTCAATTTTTATTTTTGTTGAAGACTTTTCTTTTATTCTGGGATTTGTTTTCCTCTTTTCTGTCCTGTGTCTTTTCAGCAGTTGCAGATCTTGTTTCAGTACATAGTCTGAAGTGTGGTGTCATTTACACTGGATTGTCATCCTGTGCCAAGAGAAGGTACTAGATAATACTTGGGAAGAAAAAGAAAAAAAAATTACTCTGAAACTATCTTTGGCTCAAACATCTATTTTCTATACAGTAATTACCCTATGTAAACTGAGTTGTCCAAACAGAAAATACCCCGAGGTGAGTTTGAAACAGAGCATTGTAGCTGATAGAACTGGACCAAATTTCACAAAAATAGACCATTAACAAGTCTCCCCGAGTATTAACTTGAATAGCACAGGCTGATCACACAGGAGAGCATGCTGATATGAAGAGAGACAAGTATACTTTCAAGGGACTGAGATTTGAAATATTGATTCAGTCACATTAATTGAATTTTTGCCTTGAGAAGTGATTACAAAAATGTTTCTCCAATATTAATTTGTATCTGCTTTGGATAAGATTAACATTAATTTCTTCACCAGTCCCCATTACTCTTTTATTATTCATTAGCATCTCCCTTTGCATGTGTAAGAGACCTTGATGAAGCATGTTTATTCATAGACTAACCTTTTTAAATAATTCTAACAGCTCTCTAACAGAAACCTTCCTGGCATGCTGAATATCTTGTCTTTGTTTCATTATTCAATCCTTGTGCTCTATCCTCCACTTGAGATGCTGAACATGAATCATACTGCTCTTCCTACTGCTCTCTTCCTCCCACTGAAATGTCCTCTGCAGCCTGATCCCACAGGATAGCTCTGTTCACAAAATACTGCAGCAAATTGTCTCCTCTCCTCCTAGAATCTAGGACAGTATAATTTCCACAGAGCTTGAGAGCAATTATTGATTTTTGCTGTCCTTAGTTCATCACATATTTGTTATCATGTTTCAATTCATTGTTCATTTACCTCTCATTAGAATATCTGGTGATGAGAGCTCTAGAGCCAACATTTTATTTTTTGCTTTGTATTTACAAGCTTGTGACTATTTTTTTGAAGCAGACAACAGGGAAAGATAAAGGAAAAACCTAAGAAAAGGAACAAATAAGTTAATTTCCTCTTTCTTTGCAAAATTTAGGTACTTATTTCCAATGCTTGCTAGTTATTAAGGAAAATGCACTGCAAAATTCACTACAAAAGCCTTTTTTAAAAATACATAACACATACATGCATTCGTGTTTCTGATAAGCCCTCCTTCCACAGCAATTATATGTTGTTGCCTCCAGCAAAATGCTGTCATCCCTTCCATTATCTTTTTGTATTTATCTTGCTATAATACCCAAATGTTCAAATAAAGAAGGTGTTACAAATGCAAGGTCTGATTCCTGCTCTAAAGAGTTTAGACATTTTAATTTTCCACCCTAAAAATAAATCAGTGGGTATTTCTTTCCTTTCGCAATTAAGTTTAAGAAGAATTCTGAAAAATTGCTTTGTTAGTGGGCTCAATTTTCACATATCTGGAAAAATAATTTATTTCATGGAGGAGAAAAAGTATACATTTATGTAAATTATATTTTTTTATATTCAAGAAGTATAACTAGATATTCAAGTAGTCAAAACTGTAATAGCTTTTGCAGAATTCAAAAGAATGAGAGTTGGTTACTAATACAAATTGTTCAAAAGTGCCTGTTTGTTTTTTTTTTTTTTGTTTTTTTTTTTTTTTTAATGGGGAAAAGTAGCCTTTATAACCTTATGTTTTTTGAGGTTTTTTTGAGAGGTTGGGGTGCAGAGGGTAGGAAAGATATGTTACCCTAGGACAAAATTCATTATTTGGATATTACTAGATAGAATTATTAAAAAGTACCTAAATAGCAGGCAAGTAGGAGGAGAAGTAGCATTTCAAAATAGAAATATTTTTAAAAATTAACTTAATTTTTTTTTTTCCAAAATGGAAGAAAAATCTTTCGTGGTGGATGCTTTGTGGGAAAACACATGGGGAACCCAGAGGACTTATTATTTTGTCTCTCTCATTAGACTCATTATCTCAACACACAGAAATGTACATCTCCCATTAATACAAACATTAACCTCCCACAATCTCCAGAACACATTCATTTTTCCCACTCTCTGTACACCATGCCACCCAGAAGACATAGATGAGTAAACCTAGACATTTAGTTGTTTTAAAAAAGAAGTAAATGCAAATTTAAGAGAAGAGGCAGAAAGCAAAAATACTTCCCTTGGCTAAGGAATTGACCTGAACTCTGCTCATCCTAAAATGCAATAAATGGCACAACTTTTCCACCAGCTTCAAAATACTGACTTCTGAAGAAGGAATTAATAAATTTCAATAGACCATTTATTTCATTTGCTGTTTATTTTCAGTGAGGGCTGAAAGGGGCTTCTATCAGCGGTGCAAAACACCAAAACCTGATGAATTTTGTGCTTTGGATAGTCATGTGTAACTCTGGTGGAACAAGTACTTCATCCGTGGCCTGCATACCCCAAATACCCCCTGGGTATTTAATAGATGTCTTTGTTAACACAGCACCTGACAGCTGTGATGCCTGTGGTGAGAGCTTGAAACCCGTGGGGCTAAATGCAGGGCATCCTTTGTGTTGGGAAAGGAGAGCAAGAAAGGGCTTGGTTTGCAGAACAGTTTTCCTGAGCTGTTCACAGCCTGAATGGAAGTCCATGGTCTTTACAGTGGTGTTAGATGGCACTTTCCTGTTTAATCACCCACTACAGAATTTACATTTTGTCATTCTAAGCTACAGATTTCTTGTAACCATTAGTTAGAGTTACTGACAGCTGATCTAACTTTCTTCAATTATTTTTTGCATTCCCAGAAGAGGCTTTTCCAGTGCACTACAAATATTCCTTGACTTTTCACAGACTTCTTCAGACTACAAAAATTTTTGGAGTTTATGGCTCTTCAGTGTGTAGCTGGCTTTGTGTCTAAAGCCAGGACAGCTCACACCATATAAAGCAGGAGGTTTTGGCTACTGTTCAGATTTCTGACATCAGGTTTGAAGGCGATTGTTTTCTTTGGCGACTTGCAGACTTTGCACTTACAATCTTTAACTTGTAGTTATACATTACTGAGGGATTCTTTTGGACAAATATATACTAGAGAGTTAACTTTAATTTCAACCTTTCCTTTTATGAATGGAAGTCAGGCATGTAGCAGTAAATTTTCAAATCTCTGTGTAGGTTTTTCAGCTGCAAGACTCACATTAAATTCAATCAGCCATATGTTATATTGGCTTGCATGCTGCAGAGGTTAGTTTCATGATGCAACTTACTGCAAAAATTGTTTCAACAGCTCCATCTTTTGAGGAAGGGCACTGATTTTGGACCAGGAAAGCTGAATAAAGCCCCCAGCTAATCCACATCCCTGTTTCATCTTATGTCTTTGATAAGCACAACATTTTTAAGCTCCTCAACTCACAGTCCTTATAGCAGCATGTGAGAATGAAATAACAGGGCTACAACAGTGGAAGCCACAGTATCCAGAATGTGGACTGTAAAAATACAAAAAAGTCAAAGGCATTGCGCCTAAAATGTTGTGAAATAGCATATTTATATAATATCTACTTAGAAGATGCACTCCATCATAAATCAGCACCAAAGTCAAACCTGTTTTAAATTAACAGGCTATAAAGAGGGGCAACAGCAGATATTCTTCAACCTCTCTTTTGTCTTAGAGCAAATTAGAGGATACAGTAATTTTCAACTGAGGAAATTTTACACTAACATAGTATTTACACACTAATTCAAAGACAGTGTTAGAGTTATTGAAGGCATCTTTACAGAATGAGAAAGAATTTGAGAGTTGTATGTATTCTGTATGGACTGCTAGGAATTAAACCAGCAGAAATTAGGGGGGTTTCTTCCATCTTTTTTGAAAACCTTCTTATACAGCTGATTTCAATGGTCACTTGGCATTGCAGGAAATAAAAGGAAATAAAGAAGAAAGCAGATCACTTTTGAAAGCGAAAGCTCCAATCAGTTGCATTTTGTAGGAGTATTTAGAAGGAAAGGCACTACAGTTTTCTCATCTGCATTTGCTGAAGGTAAGGCAAATGCAAAGGTATCTGCTCCAGCTTGTGATTCTCACATCCATGGCAGGTGGGTTCTTTTCCAGGAATACAACAGCTCTTCTGAAGTCTTTCCAGAAGGTGAGAGAGAGCACTAGTATACAGTAATAACAGAGATTTGAGAAAAAGAAACTCTGACAAGAAGATTTTTTTCCAAGGCCAAACAAAAGAGATAACAGCTTCCACATTTATTTTGCTGATGAAAACCAGACCTTCCCCAGAGGCTGAAAAACTGTTTACAAAATTCATGGACTCCTTCCTTCCAGACCTGGCAATGACTCACAGTGTGTGTGGTGTCTCCTTCAATGAAGGCTTTCTGCAGGGTCTCTGAAGAATCATTTCTGTTTTCTCTGTTATTCTTTCTCTCCTCACTTCCCTGCTATCTCACTCTCCTACTTCTCTAAAAGAACATAACTGTAATAAAATATAAATTATATAAAATAAATAAATACAGCAACACAAAGCATTGTGTTCAAATAATGCTTGAATGTTTCAGTGATCATCATCTTAACCATTTCACATACCTGAGGCAAGCAGGAATAGGCATTCATTATAATGTGCTATCAGGCAAAAGAAAATTCAGAATTAGTAAACTAAAAATGAAAGAAGTATATGAATTTTTTTCCTCCTATAACTTTCTTTTTTCAGATAAGAATGATTTTTTTTGTCCTTACTTGCTAAGAAAAATACGCTTATTGAAAAGCACTCAATTTAATGCCATACATAATTATTTCATCTTTTTCTAAACATCCTCGAATTTTTAAGATTCTGCATAAGAAAACAAGAATAATATCAGGCTACGCACATACAGCAATGTCTATAAGGACAAAAGTTTATGTCGCATAGCTGCTGTGCAATAAATAAGAAATACAGAGGAACAGGAAAATCTGGATTTCGCCCACAAAAAATAATCCATCATAAACGGAAAAGATCTTCTGAGGAGGAAGAGGAGGAGGAGAGGAAGTTTGTTTCCAGGAGGAGGCTTTATATGGGAATTTTTAGCCAGTAGTATATTTTTATGGACATCTTTTCAAATCCTGAAAATAGGGGTTGATAATGGAAATGCTGACAAACTTTTTGACATTCACAGGATTGTAATATCCTGTTTAATGCAACCAAAACTGCAAGGTATGCTTTTTATCCTTTTCTGCTAAGAAGGCAATTATACAAGCATCTTGTTGAAGTAGTTTATAATATGATTAAACAGGCAACATTAAATCAAATGGCGATTGAATCCTCAAGAGAGAATGAAATTCAGTTAAACTGGTGAACTACCATACTTCTTTATTTTAAAAAACCTTTAAAACAGGGCACATGATGGTGTGATACCACTCATCCTAGACTCAAGTTGAAAATTAAGGTGTTCCAAAATATAAATATTCTATTTTTGTTCTTTTCCTACTATCGTAATTTTAATGTTTGCAGAATGTGATGAAAGCTGTTTGTATTTGCATTTTATTGAATCTTAGGGAAGACTAAACTTCACACATCTGGTGAAGGCAATCTTCTAAAATGTTTGCTTATGTAAATTAAAAATAGGAATTTACCTGCTACATTTCTAAGCAATTTATTTGTGCTCACAACTGTAACTAACAAAGATTACATTTTTGAATCCATATAATTCAATTTGTACTTCACTTTAATTCGTGTTCCTATTAGCATTTTTGTTTCTATCCACAGTCCTATGTTCATAAATATAAACTAAAAAGAGCTTGTTCGCAAAAAAGAAAAAAAGTTAAATGGCAACTCCCATAAATAATAATTCT
Organism: Erithacus rubecula; assembly: GCF_903797595.1. Lineage (NCBI taxonomy): Eukaryota > Metazoa > Chordata > Aves > Passeriformes > Muscicapidae > Erithacus > Erithacus rubecula. The sequence goes on from NC_136658.1 coordinate 65,551,392, forward strand.
TAATTCTGTGTTTCTTCTCTGATTAGAAACTTCAGACAATTACTATGAAATTCCATACTTTTAGAGAAGTTCTTAGTTCAGGATTATGATTCCAGCTCAAATAGATATCATTTATTAATCTTCTTCTATGGGTGAAATGGTGAAAAATAAAATATTTAGCTGTATGTTTAATGTTTTATTATAAATCAATTCCAGTGACCTTGTCCTAATTCTCATAGTCTCCCTTTGAATGCTCTTCAACTCATGAATGTGTTCCTTAATGCAATATACAGACCTCTAGGTAATGTTCCGCCTAAACAGCATCAGGCCACCCTTACAAAAATTCTTCTACTTTTCTGAGCTGTAAAATGAACAAGCATCTTGAAATACATTTAGCCTGATTTATATATTTGCTACTCAATTGCGCTATCAATTTATATTCTTTTGTCCTTAGACTGCCAAATCAACACATCTCCATACATTTCACAGCCTATCTTGGTTAAATGTCATCTGAGCATTTCACTACCTGTAGCTGATATCCACCTCTGAACTACTGGAGATATGCAAACTCAAGAGGTCTTCTGGGTAGCCTCTAAGAATCCCCTTGGTGCCCTATTATTTGCTGCTTATCAAAAATCTCCACTGAAAGTTCTTCAGCCCCTTTTCAATCCGTGTATCAGTATTCATACCCAAGCCTCCACAAATTAATCTGAGGGTGAGATTTTGAAAGAGATTTGAAAGCTTTGCTAAAATCAAACTACAGTGCATGTGCCACTTCCCATCACTCACAAACTTAAAAATTCTGTGCAATACAAAGCAAATAAAGCGAGCCTGGTAAGATTTATTCTTTACAAATCAAGATGCGTATTGCTCATGGTTATCTTTAGAAAAATTAATTAGACTAACAGGGCAGCTATTGCAAACAGAGTGGTATAAGTCTCCTGAGGACAGATGTTCCTGTGAATTGCATCCCAAATTGAGAAAGTAGGCACCTTCAGATTTCAGGAACTGGAGGGAGATAGCAGAGAATAGTTTGCAGCAGGTTTAAATAATAGAATCACTATAGACATAGTATTATACCACCTTAAAATTTTTGAACTTAAAAAAACAACTTTCCTGACTTTGAAAAAGGTGCAAGGCAAAATCCACTGCAACTCAGTTCATATGAATAAAAATTAGAGAAGTGATTATTTATCCTAGCTGAAAATTAGTTTGTAAACTTGAATTGAAGAAATCTCTCAAGTTATCATTGCAGGCACAGAAGCCAGTAAGAGCTGCTAATGCACATCACAGGATAGGTAATTAAAAAAAGATGTTCACATTTATAGATCTTTAAAAACTGTAAATTTTAAGAGATGAAAGAGCCTCTTACACAACTCTGTTTATATATATGCCTGAGACAGGTGGAATTTGTACATAACATTAATTGAATTTCCAATGAAATTAAATGGAGAAATGCATCTCAGGTTAAAATTAGGCTATAAATAGTCATATATCAATATTGCTCCTCAGAGGCCCTCAGAGTGAGAGCCCTGCCATGAGTGTATTGACTTGCACCAATTTTGCTCTGTGTAAACCCAATGACAGTGACTCCATTCCACTGACCACCCAACCAATGAAGAATGGAACAGCATGTCTTCATTGCCTTAGCCTTTGAATTGTCCCTTGCATTCTTATGCAATTTATATAGCCATTTGTCTGGTCAACCCAAAGAAATCAAAGTTACTATTTGAAATTTTAGTTTTGCAGTCCATCTCCTGCAGGCTAAGATTAGTGTCATTAAAGTTGCAGTGGTTTCAGAGCAAAAGGAAATCCAGATCCAAACTTCACTGGTTTTATCAACATAATTCTGAAGTCTACCATGTCATTTTCAAACATAAATATGAAGTCAGGAGAGAAGCAGAGGTAAAAGACACACCAAAATAACTATCATTACAATTAGATTCAAAGTTAGAGTGATTTGTACATATATAATTAAGGCTGTTTATAAGAATAGTTTCTGGATTTTAGGAAATTAATCAAGTGTATAAAAAAGTGGACTCATGAATCTTTGTGGAATTCAAAGCTCTGCTATGTATTTGTTATTTCATCCCTTAACAAATTATTTGTCCATCTGTGACAGGAATATTAAAGCAATTTACTAGAAGAAGCAGTTAGGTTTTTTCCCCTTTTTTAATGTTTTATCTAAGCAGTAGCCCTTGGCTAATATAAATTATCATAGCTCAGTGGTTACAGTAGCTTTTACAATTTACATTAGAAGCCTATCGAAGGCAAAGTTTTACACAGTTGTGGAAATTTTAAAGTCATAATAATCATCCATTCTTATACTGGCTGTGTGTATAACAAAATGCAAATAACATAATCCTAAAGTACTACCATAGTAGGAAAATATGGAATTATTATGGAATCACTGCAGTGCTTAAAGTGTTGAACAGGTTTTGCTTCGGCTCAGGGCAAGAATTAATTTTTCAGGCTTTTCAAAATCTGAGCCTTTCTGTATTCAAATGATAGGTAAGGTAATGTTTTGTGATCTTCCTAACTTCTCAAAACCAGTCTTGGGGGGAATAAACCCTATTTGCTTTTCTTGCTTTCCACTTCAAGCAGACTTCTTCCTGTCTCTTTTTTCTTTGCTTTGTTTTTTTTTTTTTTTTTTTTTTTTTTCAGATGAACGAGACATACTTTTTTACTAGTTTCAAAGATGCAAAACCAAAAGGCAGTACAAAAAGACTTATTTTTACTTTAGCTGTTGAATTTTCCCTGGCAGAATGCTGCAAAATTGTAGCATAAAACATCAGCTGTATCAAAGCAGTCTGTTTTAGAAAACATCACAGAATATAAAGGGTGGGAATATAGAATCTAGCTCACTTAGCAGGTCAAGGAAGCTCAGGATGGGATGAGCCCAGGGGTGGCTCATCACATTTCCAGTTGTAACTTATGTCATTCATGCATATCTCTACAAAGTATTTCCTTACAATAAGCTTGTTCCTGTCAATTAAAGCTTCCACTTTACTTCTTCTTACTAAATCATAAGTAAAAAAAGGTGAGATTTAGAACCCAAAAAGAAAGTATCTGAGCTCCTATAATAGTCCAGGGCTAACTTTCTTGAGCTTTATAGTTTAGAGAAAGCTTTGGTGAGCAGATAATTGTATATGGTCAGAATCTTATTTGAAAACATGAAAATAGCTGCATGCTTCTAATAGAAATTTATGGATGCTAAACCTACTAGTTATATTCTCAATCTCTGACATACTGGCACAATCTCTTTCTTGTCAAATTCCTAACTTTGCTAGGCTCTTAGATCTCAACTTTGAACTTTTGTGAGTTTGCCTTAAAAGAGAAAGAATATTTCACTTCCACAAAGAGTGCAATTATTTTCAAATATGTCCATTTAATGCCTAATGCTTTTTCCCTAAGTTTTCTTCTGAACACTGACAAATTGTCAAGAATCATAAAGATATTGCATATTCATGCTACATAGCCTTGTGATTCTGATTGATAATTTCATGTTACAGTGAGAATAAAATCAGCAGATTTTCTCTTCTTCTACAGACAAAAAGAATAATTTATCCTGGTTTCTTGAGAACATATTGGAGATCAACAATGTCCATAACTTGCTAAATGAAACCATGAGGATCCACAATAAAATTTAATGTTCTGTAAAATATTTTAACAGCAATATTCTGCCCAACTAAACAGAAGTCTCTCTGTAATTTTTCTCTATTAAGTTACAATGTCAAGTATGATGGGGCGAACGAAACATCAAAATATTTGCTTACAAATGAAAGCCCATCTATGAGGTGTCATACTCTAATTTTTAAATACCAGCTGCATTTCAGTTAAGGAATTGTCTAGAGCTTGACCAATGGTCTTTCTTGGATTATCACATGTATGAGAGGAGTGCAGTTAGAAGTGGCTTTTAAGAGTCCAGTTTAGGCAAAGGAAAAAGATAATTCATTTTTAACAGAAAAAAAAAAGGTTGGCTTCAGAATAGTTATGATTTTCTACAACTTTTCAATGGAGAACAGGTTTTCTCTACCCAGTACTTTTCTGCTGTTTTCCATTCAACATGTAGGAGAAATTTCTTGCAGAAATGGAGCTAGTAGAGCTTCTAAAACAGAGATAGGGAAACATTGCCTGTAGTTCTGTCAAGAAATGTCTCCTTCACTCAATCACCTTTTCTCTGGCTCCTTCTGTAGTGATTCATTCTCTAAGGAGATCATGGCAACAATAATAACTGATATAGGAAATAATTTGAAGTCTTCCATTTGAGGACAAGGAAGAGAAGACAAGCCTTTAGTGAAAGACTAGATAGCACATACGAGGACGTCTGAATACAGTAGGCTGGAGGACTAGTAGGTGATTCCATGAATCACCACTAAAAGTTTCCCAGGGATACAAGCTTCTTTTCCACCCTGGTGTTTGTTAGTTTTACTGAATGTAGCAGTCACCTGTAAGCTTCAACTTGTCAATAATTTCTAACACAATTACAAGGGAACTCACATTTCCTCTAAGACTGAAAGTTGCATCACCACATTAAGCATTTGTTCCTACTGGCCTTTATTTTTGTTTAAATTGTCCTCTTCAGGAGTATTCAATTTTCACATACAGCAAGAATTGCACAATAATATTGATAATAATACCTAAAAAACCCATGTGGCTCACTCTAGCATTGCTGGCAGTAGGTTTCTGTGTGCAGCTTTGGTCTGAGCTAGCTAGTGCTCTTACAGACATCACCAACACATGTTATGGCACAAAGAGGAGCATTCCCAAACCAAAGGCTTGACAACAGGACTATGTTTTAGGAGGTGACATGGTTCAGGAGGTCAAAACACCTGCCCTTAGAGACAGCAAATGGCCCTCTGGGTATTTTCCTTGTACAGTAATATATCCAGTGGGTTTATTTATTAGTAGTGAGTAGGTGGTGATGGCAAAAAGCTGCTGTCAGGATGCAGCATATACCAGAGTCTCCATGGGGCCAAATGCTGTGGAGACCCCCATGGGTGCTCCCCACCAGGGCAGTGTCTGACAGCCAGGCCCTGTCCCACTGCTCTGGCCCTTCTAGGACACTGCTGGATCAGGACTTGACAGACCTGGGGGGTTGACATGGGGTCCTGCACCATGACAGGGTCAGGAGGTTGGCAAGTACAATCAGACTAAAATGCCCCCATGGACCTGCAACAGCAACAGGAGAGTGCCATTGGAGTTTATTCCCAAAAATATTTATTTTCATAAGAAATTCAACATTATAAAGTTTGCTTCCTTGTAATGTATGAAATTGAAATGGGTAAGAAAAGCCACAGCAAAACTGCTGACATTTCTGCATGGCTGTGCAGCCTTCTATATATAAAAAAAAAAAAAAAAAAAAGCAAAAAAAAAAAAAAGCTATTTATTTTGAACTTGAAGTTCTATGAGTTCAAGTAAAGAGCACCATAAAGGAGGTGACCCACAAGATACTAAAATTGCCTGTTGTCTCTTCTATTAGCAGCTGAAGGCCTCCACCCTGAACAGTTTTCAGAATGACAGCGAGCGATAGCAAAATTAGAAAAGAACTGACCTTTCTTTATATCCTGGTTTTGTGTGGGATAGAGCTCATTTTCTTCCCAGTAGCTGGAACAGTGCTGTGTTTTGGATTTAGTATGAGAATAATGTGTTGATAACACACTGATGTTTTAGTTGTGGCTCAGCAGTGCTTACTCTAAGTCAAGGACTTTTCAGTTTCCTATGCTCTGCCAGTGAGGAGGTGCAGAATAAGCTGGGAGCACACCTAGGCCAGGTGTTCTGAACTGGATAAAGGGATATCTCTTACCATCATGGTATCACTATGTAAACTAGGGGGAGCTGGCTAGGATGGGTTGATTACTGCATGGGCATGGGCTGGACATCAGTCAGAATGAGGTGAGCAATTGTACAGTGCATCACTTGTTTCTCTGGAGTTTTCTTGTTTTCTTTCTCTCTTTTTGTTGTCTCCCTTTTCATTAAAATTATGATTACTACAGCATCGTCACTATCATCATCATTATTATATTATATTAATTTATTTAAATTATTAAGCTGTTACCTCAATGGGCTTAACTCTTTCTCCTGTTCTTCTCCCCATCCTACTGGGCAGGGCAGGGAGTTTGAGCAAGAGGCTACATGGTACTTAGCTGGCAAGTGTAGCTTAACCAAGTCAAGTTATGCATATGCCACAACTTTTGATTCAGTCATTGAATGAATTGTCTGTGCCAAAGACAATACTGAAAACTATTAATCAGGGACTAACACTAGTCTTGCAGGTATTGGAGGTCTTATGAAGTAAGACCAAGGATCAAACATTTAGACAGGAAGGATTTGTGAACTCTTTTCCACTGTGCTTTTTTTTGATGGACTGATTTATTTGACTGTTTTTTGTGTGCCTTTCATAAATTTTTCTTGTGCCTCAGTTGAAAAGTATTTTAATAAAGGTAGAAACTATTTTAATCAATGTAGAATTGGCCTCAATGCAACTTCTTTCATCCATTTAAAAAAATGCCACTCATACAGGCAGGGAGATGATGGCATACATAGTCAGTGACACTTCTATTCTCACAAGCACAAGGGGAGCAAAGCAGCCATTTAAGCAGAGGTATTAGACAAGGAGGATTAGGGACCCTTTAGGGAATTTTAGAAAACTCTAGCTTGTCCTCTCCTGAGTCAGTAAGAGTATTTCTAAAGCATGGATTGTATTAAACCTCCCACAGCTAAGATTTTGGTGCAAGAAGTTTCTTTAATACTTAAGGGGTTTTTGACATTACATTCAAAGTAAGTGCATGCATATGAATAAACCTTCATTGTTAAAAAAAAACCAACCCCATACTTTCAAGCATACCAACTTAAAAAATCATTTGTATGAGTATCCATGGCTGTGAACAGGGATTATTCAGATGATTTTAAGAAGAGTCAGTACTAAAAGAACATAATTCTGTAAAGTGTTTTTGGGGCTTTTAGATTGTATCTACTTGCATATCAAAGTGGATAGTCAAAATTATACTGTGCCTTGACTGTAACTTAAATAACATATTGAACATTATCATTAACAGCTGAATCATATCTAGGAGATAATTTCTGAGTGCAAAGATAGTTTAGAGTAACCTGTAATATCTGGCACTGAAATAGAGTAGGAGCACTGAAAGACTCTGCTCAAGGTGGTAACATTTGGGTGGGCATAATAATTTGCTAATCTGTCTGAATTACATCACACTTGTTCGTCTGAGCAAGCTGAGTGTGGATCACAGAGAGCAGCACAGTCTGAGTGACTGCCTACCTATAGCAATATATTTGAAGAGTAAAGGTTTAATATTTCCACTGACCAGAATTTCAATGCTCATCTTATGGTTTCATGAAGATTTATCAGCTGGAGCTGTACAAATCCTTCAAGGATTTTTTTCTGCTATCCCCAAGCAAGCAGTGAGAAGTAATTACGCTACCTGAGAGAGGAGAAAATGAAGGCAAGATAAAAGTCTGAGGGTTTGGTAAGGGTTTTTTTAAGCATAAAAATAAGCAAAGATCACTGCTTTTATTGTTGTTGTGGGGTGATTTTTTTGGGGACCTTTTTTCCCACTTATTGTTCACCTTCCAGCTCTATTACCAGTTTAATCCACCTGTAAAATTCCTCTTCTGAAACTCTTTTAATTCCATTTTGCCTTAGCTTCGATACTAGTTGAAGCTGCCATTAAGGAATACTTTAATTTCAGGCAGCTGGAGGTGGGAGTGCAGGTGGAAGCTGCAGGTTGAGCTCTAGGTGGCCAAACCCCAAGGCATGAGGTCATGAACTGCAGACCCTTTGCATAACAAATGTCCCAGGAACCTGTGTCTCAACCAGGGGAATGGACAATGAGAGGTACACTAAAGCTGAGCGCTTTGTAGGAAAAGCTGGGACTTTGACACACTTGGAATGTGAGGATATAAAGGCCCAGGGGTTCCTGGATGTACTTCCTAGGGGCACCAGCTCGGGCAGTGGGTGATGGGGAGCCAAGGGGCACACCTGGGGGTGCTCTGGTGAGGAAGAAGCTGGTCTGGCTCTGGCTGTGCAGTGGGTGATGGGGAGCCAAGGGGCACACCTGGGGGTGCCCTGGTGAGGAAGCTGGTCTGGCTGTGCAGTGGGTGATGGGGAGCCAAGGGGCACACCTGGGGGTGCTCTGGTGAGGAAGCTGGTCTGGCTGTGCAGTGGGTGATGGGCAGCCAAGGGGACACGTTGGTCACGGAGCCGCCGCTGTGAAGGGGCTTTGATCCAGCAGTGGCCGTGTCTGGCCTTGGGATGGGACTGCCAGGGAGTCTCATCAAGTTTCCTTAACACTGCCACACTTACTTCAGTGGACGTGAGCTGCTCTCTACTGACTGTCCCACAAAGAATTTGTTCAGCATTTTCCCAAGGAGATCTGACCTGAGTTTCTCAAAATAACATTGCAATGTTTTTTTGTGTGGAAGTTTCAAAACCTACACAGGTCCAAAACCATAAAATATAGCACAGAGAATATTGTGGAGAACATTCCTCTATGAGCAGAAAGACAGACTGATGGACTTCATGAGCCCTTTGGTTCTCTGGCAGCTTCTAAGAAATCAAACACTGATATTCAGAGCTGGATGTGTGATTTTAATTCTGGATCAGTGTGGGGTCTTCTCTGGATACCTCTGCACTCACAATGAGCTGGGGAGACATGTATGTATATATGTAAGTGTTTATCTGCTAATCTTCTCTTGGGCAGTGTCACTACTTGGAGTCCTTATTTTCTTAGGGAAAGTTGCTTCTGGAAATGACATCACAATTGCTATGAAATTGAAGTCTTTCCTGGAAAACACCTCCAAGTATCTGTGATATCTCAGTCACTTTACAGCATGTTAAATTATTTATAGTACATAGCACTGCAGATGGAAAATACTATTTCCATAGCATTGCAGTGATTGCTGATCATCAGGGCGATGCATAGAATTGTTGTTCATCTCTGTGGTAGAGATACATTTTCAAATATTCATAACTCTGTGGAAGAAATATTTTTAGCTAGGAAATTCTACACAAGCATCCAGTCTGTAAGTTCTTGTGTAGGTGCATAACAAAGCCACTCATTTGCCAAAGGCATTGCGGGGGGGAAAGGGGGCGGAGAAGAATAAAGGAAAAAGAAAAGAAAAAAAGAATTTTTAGCAGGAAAAATCTGTTTATTTCTAGTTCTAAAGCTTCCAGAGATTTGTATACGAGTCATTTTCACTTGTGAATATACTGAGTGTAGCTAGTATTTCAGGTCCAACATTTTGCAGAAGATCATGCAAAAAATTCCACACATGCATGTATTCATCAGAATCATATCTTGAAATATGCCTTCCTGCTTTTTATGCTGTAGTGATCACACTGGGATGTGCAGCCCTCTTGGAAACAACTAAAAGGTGACTTAAGTTGTGGACTCTAAAACAGGTAGTCAAATGCCTTACTATTATGAAAAATTTTTAAAAAATCCAAACAATACAAAAATAATCCAACAACATGATTCATTTTTTCCTCGGGAAATTTCTAGTCCATTTCAACTGCAGTGCTGTTGGCAGTAGAGTGATCATTAGGCAGTATACATCCATAAACGAGCTCTTTCCTCATCCCTCTGTGTTGAGTCTAAGCATCTACCCTTCCATCAGCTCACAGTTGCTCTGACACATCTCTTTAGTCTCTTTAGTATGGCAGAGAGACACAGCAATAGTATCATAGAGCATCAGGCTTCTCTAGTCAAACCAACGTCCAGTGGGGGACACATGGGGACCTTGAGGCATTAAAAGATTTGGGGAGAATCTTCACTGGTTCAGACTGAATGCTTGTTAACTTTTCCATGCAGCAGCAACAGCTCAGCTGTCCTGCAAAGCAGCTGTATGCCAACAATAGCAAAATTCACAAAAGGAATTTCTGAGACATCTGTCAGCAAGTCTAGTACTATCTAAATTGCAATGACATAAGAATTAGGCATCTCTCTGGACTCACTAGGAAAGAAAAGAATTTCCTAGCCCTTCCTGAAGAGCCAAGGAAATGAAGAAAGTACAAGCAAAGAGAACATGACAGTGAACAGAGTGACAAAAATACCCAGTTCTCCATAAAGTGTTCAGAAAACTGTAAGTCATCCCACTGATGTTTTTCTTTCAAAACCCAGTTTTAAAACCACATCTTTAATAGACATGTTTTTTAATATAAATAAATTATATTACAAGTTAATTAAAAATATAAATATATTTTTAATTTCTCCTGAATAGTGAATGTAATGATCCATTTCATCCAGGCAAGTGTAACTGTATTACCAGTTACATCTTTCTGAAAAAAACAACAGGTTTCCTTACACCATCAGTGATTCTGAAGGTGTTTCATGGAAGCAGCTTTAGCATTTTCCTGAGAATAATGTATTTTAATATTACATTTTCTTTATTTTTCTGCTATCAGGGAATTCCCCCTCTTACCCTGAAATCCCATGTTTGAAAATCTACTTGAAATTCTCATTTCAGTTAACCAAACATTTTGTGGGTTTTTCATTATCACTGGAAGATGAAAAAATTACTGACAGTACAAGGTTCTTACCCTACACTTGCAAATGTCAATATCATATCACCATAGTTATCATCTTGCCTTCATTTCATGTGCAATGCCAGAGTTCTGCTTCAAAGATTTCAACACTGCACCAAGTCAGATTAGAAAGATGGATGTATCTAAAGGGGTGGTGTCACTTCTTTGTGGGCCTATAATCTTAATTGTGGGCCCACAGTTTTTTGGAAATAAGGTGTTAACCAGATTATATCATTTAGCTATTCAACATAGAATTTTCTGCACACATCATTTGATCCGTTTTTTTTTTTGTTTTTTTTTTTTTTCTTTGCCTGAATCCAAACACTGATTTGGCAGCCAGTGACTTTCTCTTCCCCTCTCCAGCACCCTGTGTCTCTCCTGATGTCTCATGAGCTCCACATTTCATTCTGGGTTCTGCTTCCCCCAGTCCCACCCTGCCAAGCCACATTTCTCTTAGCATGAAACACCCAGATCCTTTTTGCACATAAAGCAAGGCATGGGAGGAAAAGGAGCTGATGAAGACTGGTGTCAAATCTATAGATGGGCCAGGGAGCAGAGGAAGTGTGGACTAAGCAACTGCAATGGCAAACAGCCATTTGACTGTACTGCTGATGTACCATAGTTTCATATGTTTAGTGCCCTGTCTTTGCATTCACTGCCGTCAGAAAGGCAGGAGACAAACATGGAATAAAATCTCAGTAAAGATTTTTTTTTTTTTGGTACATATTTCCTTAAGAAAAAAATGGTTTACCTAGTTTTAATTTGAAAAACAGCAAATCCCAGAGCTATCTGAGAATTATCTCTCCATTTTGAGGTGAACTAGCATGTACACACAGCATTCAAATCAAATTCCAATCCAGTTCTTGAGATATACCCAGCAAACACAGTATCGTGCAAAGTGGGTAACAAAAGTAAAGGAATAATGAGTGCTTCCTGCTTCCTTCCCTGACTGCATGTGCTAAATAATCTAACCACAGTGACCTAAACCACACACAAATAGCATATTTTAAAGACAGAATCTTTACAGATTTTCCAAGCTTCAGAAGTTCCTATCCCAATTCATAATTCATGGAAAGATAAATTTGTTCCTTTTCATGGTGTAGGCTAGGAGTCATGATACAACCACAGCCAATAGCTCTCAATTGCTGTCTTGACAACTTCTCAAAACCAGTTCATCATAACAGTGGTGATCCTCGTGTCAGCCAGGTAAATGTCAAGACTACATCAATGTGACTGACCAACAAAACCCCAAAAGTGAAGAAGGCTCAGAGGAGATGGAAAATGTGTCACAAAATTCAGAGTATGATGCAGGGTGTGATTCACCACAGCTGTTGCAGAGAATCTGACTTGCCTCAACACAGAAGGGACTGGACAATGGCTTTTGTTTTAGCTATCCAACAGCTGTGTTTGTCAGCTGATAGTGCATTTCTCCATGAGTTCATTAAATGTCTCTCTAAGTTAAAGTTCCCCAGTACCCAGGAAAGTGAATAGGGAGGTTAGCCCAACATAATGTATAAAAAACCAGACAATTATGAAAAGAATTTTGTAGTGAACAGTGGGCTTGAGCTGGATTTAACCCACATAATCCTGCCAGGCAAATGGGGACACACAGGGGCATGACAGTGAAAATATTATAGAAACCAATAACAGAGATTACATTGGGAGTGTGATTATGTGTTGCAATTACTATATTTTGCTAAGTGTAACTTACAGTTGTCATTTTTATTGTGATTTCAATATATTTTATATTACTCTACTAAATCAGAAATCCTATATAGTATTTATAATCTACAAGTAAGCTCTCTGACAGCCAGTAATGACTTGAGTTTAGGCCCAGTTGGCCAAAAGTTCTATTCACTTCTTCCAGAGTTCTACTATTCCAAAATCTAGATATAGTAAATTCAGGTGTGGGTAATTTGACCTACATATAACATTTCCTTCATCAAAGAAGTTTTGCAACAGAAAGTAAACTGTAAGGATTTTTATTCCTTTAAGGCTTATTTAGTTCTTATTTAAAGTACTTTGTGAAAGAGTACTTTGAGGCATTATATAAAAAGAAATTATTTATTCAGTGCAGGAATGCTAACTCAAAAACATTTCTTCCCCAGACATATTTTCTCTGGTTATCACTTTCTATTCACAGCAGTACAATTTTCTGTTCAAATAAATAGAGGTTATGTAAGGGGAAAAAAATTGTAGTGTCCCTTACAGAGGCATCTCTTAATAAAAAACAATGTGTATTGTGCAAACCAGCATGCTCCTTAAGCAATGTTGGGTACTAAATCCATTTGGTATCACACAGATCAAACATGGGTGATTAATTACAGACCTAATAGGAAAAGTAAACAATCCATCCTCATTGCAGAGCAGTAAGCATATATCTTCTTAATCACAGTGGGATTATAGCATCCTGCTCTCCACAGGTGTGTAACTTGGTGTCACAGGCATCTGCCATGAATCATATAGAGTTATTGTTCTCATTTTACAGTAAATAGAGATAAAAACAACTATACAGTATTCAACTCCTGATTGCACTAAGAGAAAAAAAAATAGTTATGCACAATTTGGACTGTAATATTTCTTTTTTGTTGTCTCATTTAGCACTGTTTTTTCCAGCTATTACCATCATTATGCAACACATAAATTCACTTACCACTGGCACCTAAGCTTATTAACTAAACAGCAATTATACTGCTACTGAAGGTCTTTGGCAGAGCATGGGTAGTTTCCTTTTTTTACTATGCTGTGGTATTTCTGTTAAGAACAAAATGTAAGCTAGGTACATTTCTAGGTTTTGCTCTGAACTGTTGTTTTTTTTTTGTTGTTGTTGTTGTTGTTCTGTTGGCATTTTTCAATTTGGAAGCTGGCTTTTTTCCCCAACAAGTTGTAACAATTTTTACTTTACCCTGATAAATCCCACTGCTAGACACCAAATTGGAAGTTATGTTCTGCTGTAAACACTCTGCATGCATTATAAACTAGTGGAAAACTTAAGTTACTTGGGATCCAGGCTATGTCTTCCATCATTGCCACACTGCCGTTTTTGCTGCATTTTGCTGGAGGAAAACACACCAAGTTGGGTCTGACAGTGAGGGAGAGGAAGGTACTGCAGCTCCATGTCCCCATGCCACCCCAGACAAAGACTGTTCACAGTCAACACACACACAGAATACCCACTTGGGCTTCTCCACCTGCCTTTGTCTCTGCTAGTTTGTGGGTATGCTCAAAAACATTGAGGTTTTATGACAAAACATATCTGTTGCATCCCTGAATTATATTTAGGGAATTTTAAAACCTGGATCCATCCAATACAAGGCAAATGTTTTGTGAGCTTGTTGCAAACTTATACTTTAGGCAATTAATTTGGTGCTAATTCAGTGACTCAGAACCCAATCAAAATTCAACAAAATGTGTGAAAAAGTCTTCTTAATTTTCTCATTGTATTTCCATTGTATTTGCACATACATGAAGCAGAAGTGGATTTTTCTGTTTGAGTCTGACCCATGAAGCTAAAAAGATTCAATCTAAAAAGATTCAATCCTTTATCACAACTTGCTTGGTTTTGACAAAGTTTGAGAAAGAGAGTGGCTTCCCTCCTTATTTCTTCCAATACAGGATTATCATGGATTGAGGGTAATCAATTTAACTGTATTTAAAATACCTATATAAATATGAAAGAAGAAAGTTCTTGGAGGGGAGATTTGTACTTAAATCGTTTGTGTCTTCAAAATGAATCTTTGTAGAGCAAGAGTTTTTGTCAGTTTGTCTTTAATTTATGACAAAAGTGTTTGGTAATTGACTCAAAGGAAGACAAATTCATGTGTTGATTTGGATAAAAAAAAGTGGCAAATGCCAAATCCACCCACTTTAATAATAGAAAGCATTCAGTTAGGGTTACCTGGTTATGTTCTATAGGTTCTGCTTATGCTGCAATTATTGTTTCATTTTGTTTTGAGTGAAAGAACATGGTGTCTAGTTGTATTTTAAAATGAATCCTTCTTGTCAATTTTGTTTTTCCTGCTTCATAGTTTCCTAATGATGGGTTCAAGTGAAGGGTAGAGAAAGGTATATACTGTGTTTGGGAACCAGCACTTTTTTATAGAGTAAGATTCAATATTCAATATGAGATACATGCAATGATCCAGACTCTGCAAAGCTAGAACTGCTCTTTCTTTTCCTTTTCTTTTTCCTTTCTCATACGTAACCCAGGCCTGTGTTCTTGCCCTGACCAATTATATAATAGCACTTTGTGGAAAAGCCATATCACTAACTGGCTGAAAATCTGATTAAGTTCAGACAGATCCTAAGGCTAGGAAGACACAAGTGTATTTTGTGACTATCAGATTACAATTTATTTGGTTCTGGTGTTTTTGTATATTCCATGCCTTCTTGACCAGCAAATATTTAACTACCAACATCATGTTGACTCAGCATTTTTAAACAGATAAAAAGAACATATTTTTATATGGTTTGCTTGAATGATGACTGAAGTTCTTATATTTACATAATGGAGAGTCGTTTTCTTTTAAAAAAGGTTTTGATACTTTAAAAGTAGGATATTACTGCTCATCTCTTACCCCTTTATCTCACTGCCGGTAATATAACAAAATCAAAACTTAATTGTAAGTACTTACCTTGCACAAAACAGATCAATCTGTTCCTCTAAGTGTGTCACATGAGAACAGCAGTCAAGTCCAATTTATTTCAAAATTATGTGGGACAACTATCATAGTATTTTCCCAAAGATAGGTTCAGTCAATCCATTTACTGCTTTTAAAAATGAATATTTGCCTGGCTGAATATTCTTTTTTTTCTCACCAATTGACTGATGCCTATTATAAATAACCTGTATAGGTGTGGTTTGGGTCCATTAAAAAGTGTACAAATCTAAGAACATACTTTTCTTTAACTTGAGGCTTCTGCTTTTGCCTTGAATCTTCTGAGTCTGAGCTCACACTCAGCCCATCAGTCTTGCTGCCAACTCTCACAGCTGCTGAAGTGTGCTACAGACTTGTAGGTGATTACATAAAAGTTAAAATAAGATGGGTTTAGAAGGATTAAGTGATTCCACATGTTATCTCAAAGACCTGTAGTTCAAGACAGAACAGTTCAAATAATTCATTGCTTTTTTCTTTGATAAAAATGTAGGTTTTAACCTTTTGGGAAGTCTTTTTCTACAGTGTCAGCAGTAGTTCTAACCTGTCAGTTCAGCAGTACTTCACAACTACTGCAGTTCACTTTCTGTGTGATAGGGAAAAGAGAAGTGAGGATGATACTCAAGTTCTTCCAGGACCATGAAAAATGCAAGATATGAGTGACCATATCTTGCTATGGGATATTGAAACTATAAAGTTAGTTTCAAAAAACAGTTGAATGAGAGCAGCTTTAAGGCTTCAAGGCAGAGTAGGTAATAAATAGAAAAATGATTACAAAATGAAAGAGTTCCTCTGTGATGTGAGAACTGATTCAGGGGACATGGGCTTAATGACTTCCTCTGTCATAGACAGCCTCAGAGACTTTAGGAAAATTACCTAATCTCTTCTGAGCCATGATACAGAGATAGTGCATTCCTTTTATTTTCCTTTTATTTGTTGAAAGGATTTTTTCCCCTTTCTTTTCAATTTAAATTTAACAAAAAGTTCTTATGATGCACCTGCAAAAGTCTTTTAGCATTGTCATAACTTTCTTATTGACAAAGCAAAGTACAGACTAGATAAATGGACAGCAGGAATCAAACAAGTGTTCTCTTAAGAGGCCAGGGTCTTCCCTGTGCTGGACACAGACAGGTCCAGTCAATTTCTGCCAGCTCTCCAAGGGTCCCATGACAGAGGACACTGCTGACCCCATCTGCACAGGTGGTCATGCCTTTGTAATACTATATTTAAGAAAGAAGGAAGCACTGGAGAGAGGGACAAAGGAGCAAATTAGAGGTAAACAATGGGGAAACCCCAAGCTCAGATGAGCAGAACATGCTCCATATCAGGGCAGACATGCCCCAGCAGGCACAGCAGCTTGTGGAGGACATTGCAGAAGAAAATCTTCCCTAATGGGAATGTGGTATATGGATAAGTCCACACCAAAACAGTTACACCTTCAACGGGATTGCACCCTGTACATGAAGAGTGAGAAAGGAAGAGAATGCAGAGAAAAAATCATACCACACCTTACAATGCCAGCTGTCTAACTGAAAAGACTCAGCCCAAAATACATCGGTATCAAGGTGAAAGAAGAGCCTGGATTAAAGTCAAGCTTGGAAAAGGCAAAGGAGAGGTGTTTTTGTAAGGATGTGCTCATTTCTTTCTTTGTTTTTCTTTCCCAATAACCTAATCAGTAGTAAAATGCCTCTATTATACGGAAATAAACTAAGTCAAATTCCTGAGAGTAGTGTATTTACTGCCTATGTCAGTGACTGGTAAATGATCCCTCTGCCCCAAGAGCTTTCTCATTCTTCTAATTTGCCTCTCAGAGTTAATGCAGCATCTGGACAATACTCTTAATCATGGTTTATATGTGTTTTTGTTTTATACATTGAACCAAAAGCATGTCATTAAGAATTATGAGTCAACAAATATGGAAAAATACTTTTTATAGAAGGAACCTTCATTCTTGAGGGTAAAAACCTTGCTTGTACAGTTACTGCCTTCAGGTGTGCAAGTATCAAAACTAATGTATTCTGACCAGATATCTTCTAGAATATTCATCATACAAAACAAGATAGATATTAGGCATGTAAAGCATAAAATACTACATTCTACAGGCTTACTTTATTAATTTGTTCAATATTGTCACAGACATTTTCTATAGCCTTTCTTCTCAAAGGATTAAACCAGACCCTTAGACCTGATTCATTTTTCCCTATCTTCTTTCTGTAGGTATGTTTGGTGTAAAAACAGACTTATTATTAGATTAATGGTGTAGATTCTGTTCAAATGTTACAGCTCATACCATTTAGGATTACTGACATACTGCAAAGATATATAATAGCAATGTCATTTGGAGACTTGGATTCTTAGCAGAGATGTTAACATTCAGCTTCCTTGATAATTACCCAAACTCAGTAATCTGTCTCTATTCAAGCAGATGATGCACCTCTCTAGATTAAATAATATTGCAAAATCCTACAATACACATGCAAAGTATTAGAATAAATACACTGTTAATCTACAGTATTGAGGAATCTATCTTGTTTGTTGGGTAGGATGGGGTTTTTCCTAAAGCTTAAATAAAAGTTGAAATGTTCCCCAGTTGCATGAGAATATCACCTGGAATTATTTCAGGTCTGTTTCTCTAAAGCATTTTCTGGTCTTGCACTTTAATTTAATCAGGTTTCATTCTAAAAAACAAAGTACCTAAATCTCCACTCATTTTACCTGTCAAACCAGAAGTAATCTGTCAAAGACAGTAGTTATTCCTCTTCATATTTATATCTGAATAAATCCAAATTAATTGCCTACAGATTTGAATAATTTGCACAAATGATAGCATAATTTATCCAGTTTTACTTTACAGGAGAAAAGTTGTGACTAGGATAAAGTTAACTTTCGTCATAGTAGTTCCTATATTATATTTTGGTTATGTGACTAATGATGATGACAACACATCAATGTTTTAGCTATTGGCAAACAGAGCAGCATCAAGACTCTATCTCTTTCCATGTTGTTGACCCAGCAAGTGAGCTGGGAGTGGAAAAGAGGTTGGGAGAGTACACAGACAGCACAGCTGACCCAAATTGGCCAAAATTAACTTCAGCATATAGACATTTGTCTTCCCAAACAGCTGTTCTGTATGTTCTGCATGCTGTAGCCCAGCTTTCCAGGAAGTGCCAAAACATCTACCTGACAATGGAAAGTAATGAAGGAATTCCTTATTTTGTTTTCCTTGGGCACTAAGCTTTTCTTCACTTATTAAACTCAATGTCTCAATCCACGAGTTCTCAATGTTTGCTCTTCTGATACTTTTTCCTATCCTGTTGTAGGAGTGAATGAGTGAGTGAGTGAGTGTACAATACCTCTTTCCCCTGAAAACAGGATTATCTGCTTTCAAATGTATGACAAAAAGTGGGCCAAAATTTTTTGGGTTTTTTTCCTATTTTGTCCTCATCATGTCACAGCTGCACCTCTTTAATCAGAATGAAATATGTAGCCTCTTATTTTCCCTCTTAAATATTTTCTAATTTCTTAACTGGTCTGTATCTTTTCATCATCTGACTTTTTTCTATGTCTCAGCACCATTTCTGCTTTTACCCTGTCTATCCCAGTTTCACATCACTTTATATTCTCCCTCCTATTTGCTCCTCTGTATTTTTAAACAACTCACTGATAGATGTCTATAGATTTATATTCCTTTCTCTCCTTCTCATTTTGGTGTTTTCTATCAGTCAGTCATCCTTTGAAGTACTCCCACGTTTGCTTGAACTCAAGGGCCAATATTATATGAGTAAATTTAAAACTCTGTCTGCCTTTGTGTTATAAAGCTGCCTTTGACTTTTGTAGCTGTTTTATGCTTTGCATTTAGTTGAGATTTAGGATCTGGGTATATTTCAAAATATTTAAGATCATTGGGAATTTAGGGAAGAGTATGGATATAAAACATGTAGAAGAAAGATTAAAATAAAAGGCCTGGGCTCTGGTTATGCACAGAAAGCTTAAGAAAAATAGGCAGTGGAGTTCTGCATTTCCAGAGAACTCTGAGTGATTCTAGATATCCATCTCCCACTTCCTATTCCTTTGTCCTGTGGCAAAGCTTCTGTGTTGTAAAACACAATGTCTGCTAAAGCAAATGGAAAAATATCAAAGCATTTGAAATGTGATTGTTGTGTCACATGGAGGGCGGGCATCGTGTTTGCCAGCTGGTGGCCAGCCAGCTGGATTTAGCTATTTACCCAAGCCCAAATCCTCAATGTGTACAAATCATTAGGGCTCAATCCAAGATGAGAGCTATGATATTTTGCATCATCTGAGTTGCACCTCTCCAGGGAATTTAATTTCTTCAGAGGTGAACAACACATTCTACCCACTATACCAGGTGGACCAAAGCCTGGTCTTCTGTGCCCAGTCTAAAAAAGAACTAATACAAGCTCTTATCTAGGTCTGCATATATGCAAAATATATATATATACAAATAATTCTATTATATAGCAAATGAAAAATGTATATTGACATTTCTACAACATATCTCAGTGTTCATAATTTATAGTTAATATGGGCATTTCAGCCTTATGTTAAAGTTGATATAATTTGGCATCTTTTTGATCTATTCATGACTTAAGAATTTGGGGACATGCAGACTGAAATAAGGTAATGTGTAAACTGGGAGTTGTGTTAATCATGCATGTTTTTCACTGTGGTCCTATGTGTTTAAATGTAAAACAAAAAAGTATTCAGCCCTATTTTCTTTTTTTTTTTCCTAACTGACTGCAGTGAGAGTCAACTTCACACTATAAACACCTGGGCCAGGATTAATCTACTGATGGCATGCATAAGTTTTAAGTGTGAGTCAAAGACTCCAACCCCACTTTTCCAGTGAAAAATGAATTTTAGTCAGTAGAGTTGAGTAGTGAGACAGCTCTGACCAATTGTGATGGGTATTTTCAGGTAGGTCTAGCTGTTTGGTAACCTCCAGCAAGTGAATTGACTAAAGGCTGTCTCCAGAAGTGAGGCAGAATATTCATATCAGGTGGGAGTTGAGGCAAGATGTGTATTAGGCTTGTGTTGAAGGAATAATGTTTTATATGAGATGATGGGGATATTTAGGTTAAATGTGTGTGCCTTTATGAGAGAGTCACATGCTAAAAGCTATCACTGTGTTGGAATGTGGACATCTACAGGGAAATGAGAAAAGTTAAAATACATTATTTGTGCACACTGGCATCCACATTCAGTGGTTATTGATGGAAAATAAAGAGAAAGGAGGAAGACGAAGGGCATGCAGAGTTGTGGCATGAATTACTAAAGCTAAAGCAGCTGCAGGCTTCAGAAACTAGATTTCATTCTCTCCAGAGTTTACCTACTTTCTCCTAGAAGCCCATTTTTGCTCTATCTTCTGCCAACAGATGCAAATTTTATGTGTGCTGCAGTTCTGTTGCTCTAGGTGTTGCTGGTTTTCTTGCACCACTGAAAGCTTACAAACCTAACTTGAAAGCTAAGCTCTTTCAGCAACATCATCTCTGATATTCGATCTTTATAAGCTGTCACATATTTATTTTGAATATACTAAAAAACAATAAAAAAAAAAATAAACTCAAATCCTTTTGCAGCAAGAAAGTTTTTGGATTTTTTGGTGGTTTTTTTTATTTGTTTTGTTTTGGGTTTTTTTTTTGCTTGTTTGTTTGTTTGTTTGTTTTTGAGAAAGTGAAAATTAATAAAAGCTAGCATACCTCAATTTGAAAAGAGGGACAGTTTCAGATTTGGTCTTTGAGTAAAGTTTAACTAGTCTGCTTTCAATTTCTGTTACTAGGTCCAAATCTCTCCTCATCCACATGGTTCTGCAGGTAGCAGGTGTGCCACCTGCACTCCAATTGCTCCTCTAAAAAGATACAGGTCTTACCTAGCTCCAGTGGACACTTGGACCTTAGGGTGTCTCAAAGGCATTTGATGCTTCTGTGTAGAAAACAGAAAGTCCTGCTTGGGGTTTTTTGTGCTTTTTTTTTTTTTTTTTTTTTTTTTCATTTCTTTTCCTTTGTCTTCCTGAATATAGCCAAACAAAGATTTGTTTTAGAAGTTCTATGCATAGCACTTGGCAAACCATTTGATCTTATCAATTCAGTGTAAACCAAAAATTTAAGCCCTCCATAGAGAGTGAAAACATTTATCTGAATGCTTATAGATAAATTGTATTCTTGAGGCAGGGGTTAAAAACCTTCAGCTTTGTGTTTTATTTTGTTTTCTTTCTGTCCTGAAATCTATTCTTAAACAAATCAGGCAAACAACACACCTTACCAAGCACCATGGGGAAATGAATATAGGGATTCATAAGTATTCTCCTAGTTTGTATGCATGATTCACTGTCTGGTGGCAAAAATCAATTTGTCTCTTTAAAAAGGCCCCCTTGGGGCTAGAGGAATGCAGAGTTGTAATGGTTTACTGTCTTGAGAGCCTTTGTCTGATGACAAACAGAACTGGAATTGACAACAGAGAGTTATAGTCATGAGTAAAATTATTCATGTGTTACGGCTTTTTCCCTCACCTGGCTTTGCAAAGCTGCACCTGTGAAACAGTGTATCTATGTCATTCGTGTAGTCACCTCCATTGCATGCTTCCCTGGTACTCACAGGCACTGACAGTGCTCGCATTTTTCTATCCATTTATATGTGCTGATATCCCTTTACAAATCAAGCACTCTGCACTCAGCACAAATGTACAGGCATTGGAAGGTGTTCAACCAGCACAGCAGGGAGCCCCATGGAGAATGTTCCAACCTTTATGTCACACAGGGAAGGATATGAAAGAAAGGATGCATGTCTACACACGTTTCATTACCTTACAGGCAGCATCAGATAGTGGGGACAACATTAGACACAAACTCAGAAAATACAGGTTTTATTCACAGTTCAAGCCTCGATTTGCTTTGGACACATGGTATTACCTGTATGCAACTACTCCCCTTCTACTAGATCTTATTTTCTTTAATTAAAAGGTAAAGATTTGAAATATCACCCATTCATGCTGGAGCTAATGCAGAGGGCGTTCTGTCTCTTACAGTCACAAGTTATTTTTATATTGCAGTTAAGATTATTCAGTAATGCCATCCCCAATTTAATGTCTGTCTTCCAAATGTCAGTGGAACATTACTAGTTGATACAACACAAAGGTTTGGCCCAGTACCTGACATTTTGTAAGGCATCTTCCCTTTTATCTACAAATAAAATTTATTACTTCTTAAATTTTGCACTGAAATTACCTAAGGCTCCACTGTATTAAACATGGCCTAGGAAATCACTGACTGTGGCAATGAAATGCTAGACTGGTCAGGAAACATTCCGAATTCTTATTTGTTCTGATTGAAAATCTTGAACCACGTATATGATTTGTAATAAAGCTGACAACTCAATCCCACACAGCTGTTCACTCACTGCCCAGCCATGTGATGGGGGAAAGAAGTGAGAGAGAAAAAGTGAGAAAATCCATGGGTTGAGGTACAATTTAACAGGCAAAGCCAAAGCCCCACTCACAAGCAAAATAAAACAAGGAATCCATTCACCACTCCCCATGGGCTGAGAGGGGTTCAGTCACCCACAGGAAAGCAGGGCCCCCACACATGTAACAGTGGCTGGGAAAGAAGAGCAATGCCTTCAGCCCAAACACAATCTCTTCCTTCTTCTTCCTTCCAGCTTTATAGTTTGAGTGTGGTGCTATGTAGAATGGAATGTCCTTTTGATCAGCTGGGGCCAGCTGTCCAGGCTGTGTCCCCTCCCAGCTCCTTGTGCACCCCCAGCCCTCTCTCTGGTGGGGTGAGAGGCAGAAAGGGCCCTGGCTCAGTGTCAGCCCTGCTCAGCTGGAACAAACACATCCCTCTGTTACCAACACTGTTTTGGTCACAAAAACAAAAAAACCCACAAAAACCAAAAGCAAAACAAACAAACAAAAAAACAACAACAGTAACAAAAAAATAAAAAACACAGCCCCCCGGTAGCTACTATGAAGAAAATTCATTCTATGCCAATCAAAATCTGCATGAAAGTGTAACTAAAAAGAAATATTAAAAAAAAAAAAAAAAAAAAGAAAAAAAAGTGAGAAAAAAATTTAAGAAAAAAATTCCCCCCTTTGAATGTGAGTTGGTCAAACAAATTCAATAAAATGGAAACTCTGACTACTGAATCTTGTTTCAGTTGAAAATGGAAAAGCATGCTGACAAAAAAATAAAAAGATGTCTGTCCTCTATTAAGGTACTCAGGAGATAAAGATGTGCCCCAAGTTTACATTATGCGCATCAATATGCTGTCATTGTACTGATGATAAGTTCTCTTGGCACTGGATGCAGAAAAATAATTCAATACAGAATTAGTATAGTATTATGCATAAGGATATTCTGGATTGATTGTACAACCAGATGTTGTGTGAATTCAATCAAGAAATGTTTTTTGTCACCTCTTTTCAAACAGACATGCCAGCTTCATTCCCAGTTGAGATAAGAATAGGAATCCATTGCTTACTCTATCAACCATAGACAATTTTTCTAATAATGAATAGATTTTTCCAGTCTTCTGATGAGATTGTTGAGTGCCAGATACAGCGTAAATTTTTAAAAATTTTCTCTAGAGAGGTAGCAAGAGTTTAATTTTGGCCTGAGGAGCTTATTTTGAATGCATCTGAAACAGAAGTAAACTGCTCAGTAGCATATGCCTACAGATAAGATTATAATCCTCTCTTACAGGAGAAGGAATATACCCCAGTTAAAGGGAGATAAGTGCTATGTGGGGGAGAACCAGCATCATACTAGTATACATTTATTCAGTGAAAATCACTCAGTCCACGCCAGCTAGAAGATACCACTGGTGAGATTCAGTGATATCAAAATATATGTGTACTTACATGTGTTTTCTCTGTTTGTATACTAAACAATATGCACTGAAAGCAGAAAATAAATGTTTAGAATCCTAGAAATCATTTTATTTCTAAATTATGCAGTATTTTCTTCTCTAAATTTGACATTTTTTTTATGATCTCAGCCCCACTGTGGGGTTTAAAGTTCTCTCTTCCTTAAAAAAGAAGCCACTTTCTTTCTTTCTTTCTTTCTTTTTATATATATACAATGTGAGTATATGAAAAACTTTTTACCATTACCTACAACTATAAAAGAAGAGACAGTGTCAGGTATTCCCAGCACCCCTCTCCTAATCCTGCAGATTTGCCTTTGCCATAAACTTCATGAACTGGCATTATATTATTCCACATACATTTACTGCAGAGACATTTCCTGCAAAGCAAGGTCGGTCGACAAACTTCTTAAGAAGGAGTTGGAGAATGGAGGCTTTGTTCCACAACCCCCTACTGCCTCCAAAGACTGTGACAATTTTTTTTTCCTTTAAAGATTGTTCTGATCATAACCCATTGGCATCTTGCTTAACAGGCACATCCCACAGCCTGCTGGGCCAGCATAACTTAATAAGAAAGGGAGATGCTGGTGGGAAAATGCGCACAAGAGAGGTGAGTTGTAAAAGTGTAATTGGCACACACACACACAGAAAATATCCCTCAAGACTCAAAGGCTTCTGAGTCTTGAAAACATTTACAGCCAAGCACAGTGATTTATACCCCAATTCCAGTGGCTTTACTCATGAGAGCAAGAAATATGCTCAGTAGTAATTAACAAGCTCGAATTTTTCTCTGTTATTTTCACTGACTCTCACGCCTCTTCACACTGTCAAAGAGGTGTGAAAGAAGAAGGCCTGAGAACAGGATCTTATTTCATGCTTTGTCCTCAAAGACATTTTTGTGTTATCAAATCCAGCTTTGGAGAACAAATGTCACCAACCAAGAAAAATCCTCAAATGTGTAAATCCATATGTCCCCATCTTATTTATCTCATCCTGTGTGCCCTTACAGTCCCTCAAAAACAGTATTCATCTAAATAAGTTATGAATTTCAAAAAGGAAATGGTAAACTGGGAAATTTGTCTATTTAATTTTTTCAGGTTTTCTTTGCTCTATATTTTTCCCACAAAACCCATCTACACAAGCTGACAACTGTGAATTTCTGCATGAAGTCAGGTACCCAGGTGTGGTGGCAAATTGACATTCATTAAACACTGGTTGGCTCTAGGATTTTATAAACATCCTTCTTCATCCAAGTTTTAAACCATCAGTTTAATATTCCCTATTGAAAATAGCACTTGAAGTCTTGTTGAGCTTTAAAGCTTGTGCTGAAGTTTCAGTAAATGGGACAAATGTGTACTGAAGTAATGTCTTATTTGATTTCTTAACACCAAGCTCCATTTTAGCTACTTAAATGTAAAGTTAAGGCTAAAACTGCCATATACAATGAAATAAGACAAAATTTCTTTTTACTTTGCAAAGGGAATTGGATGACAGAACACATTTAATATTGTACTGTGCTTACATTCCTAGGAAACATAAAAGAGGATGCTTTGGCTGAATTCAGACAATATTTTGTGTGCTTTTGCAATTGCAATTGTCAAGAAGGTTTTTATTCTCTGTAAATATTTGAGTTAGGACAATATCATTTGAGAAAAAGGTATTTTTGTACATAGTTCCTTTTGAAAAATTTACTTTATTTCCTGTCTTTTCTCAGAAATTTTATCCAACTTTGCATCATAATTTTGAGTTGTTGTTTTTTCTTTTAATATCATTTTATATGAGTTATAATGTTTTTTCCTACAATCACAGATTGCATGTTACAGATAGACATGTTCGATGCTCAGGGGTAGATATACATTCCAAGAGGAACATCTACAGTACAGTTTTTGCCTTTGAGCTATTTTGGGACTTAAAAGCTAATGTATCACAGAACTTTTAGGGCTGGAGGGGACCTCTGGAAATCAAACAGTCCAAGCCCCCTGCTGAGGGAAGGTCACCTAGAGCAGGTTATACAGCTGCATGTCAGGTTTTGAATGTCTTCAGCAAGGGAGACTCCCCTGCAGCCTGTTCCAGTGCACGGACACCAAGATCTTCCTCATGCTGAAGTGGAACTTCTTGTGCTTTCATTTATGCCTATGACTACTTGTCCTGTCATCACTGAAAAGAGTCTGGCACCACCCTCATGGCAAGTTTGAGATCTTTATATGCATTGATGAGATTACAAGATATTAATTAGGCTTAAGCAACTGTCTGTTCTTTCTACACAAAAACAGTAACACATTTTTCCTATAATTCTCAGAGATGTTAAGTATTGATAGACATCTTTCCTTCAAAATGTTTGCTACCTAATTTTCCCTAGAAAACATAATTTCATTAAATCTTCAATATTGCATGTCTCATTATTCAAAACTAGTATTATTGGTGGATAAAATTAATTAAAGTTAAGTGAAATGGTTTTCATAACCAGAGGTAAAATCTTGATTATCATTCAGCTCCATGGCACAATGTCTTCCGACTTCATTGCAGGCAGGATCCAAAATAATTTCTGGTGTTTATACTATTCTAGCCAAATGCTCATTATGTTCTTTAATAAAAAAGGAATCTTGGATATTTGCCTGAGAAGAAAGAAATCTGGCGTGGCAGGGTATTTGGTTTTGGCTGATATCTCCTTCTTCCTCACAATGGATGAAGAGACCAGCTGAAGGAGACGTCTCATTACACCTCGATATGTCAGAAGAATCTTGAGAGAAGAAAAAAATAGGCTATACATGTCCAATAATACCTAAAAGGTTGTTTTTTTGTTTTTTTTCTTTTCTCCCCATTACTATGCCCCAGACTGCTGCCTCCCAGACATGCCAAAGCACTATTGCAACCCCAAATCATGAGTGTCTGGAACATTTATGCAGAGGTGCAAGGAGACAACAGGGCAAGGTGGAAGCCTTGTGCAAGGCTGCTGAAGGGAGCTCCTGGCTCTCAGAGACTGCCGTCCTTTCCACTCATCAGCTGCAGCTGTGAAGCCCTTGCCTGAGGAGAGACACCTTTACCTGATCCAGAGATTCCAATGAGAAAGGTTCAGGTAGCATCTTTCAAATAAACTCAGGGTGTACAAGAACCTTCCAGCTGTGCTGTTAGACTGTCTTTGTTTAGTTTCAGAAAGGCCCCAATCATGACAAAGGTTTTGGAAAGTGCCATTTAGGACAAACTTTATCAGGTTACCAAAAAATCCTGGTGAGGATAACACTTGAGGCAGGATACCATCTGCAGGGAAACACAGATTGGTGCTCTTTTTATTCTTGCATGAAACCTCCTTAACACATCAACTTTATTTTACTACAATGGTTAAAGGACTCTTGAACACTGCTGTAACTCATTCCTGAACTTAGACACACTGATTTCTCTTTCTGACTTACTGGGAAATTTTGCTGTGTTGCCAGAGAACAACTCCAGAATTCTGTCTTTGTGAGCTGTGTAGGTACTTCTAAGAGCAGAATTTAAAGAAAGTGTTTCAAGGTTCCCTTTTCAATGACCTAATATTATTTCACTTGAAATAATCTGAGCATGCTTGGTAGCACCAGATTTTGATAAAAAATGCTCTTTGAAAAAAAAAAATATGCGTAAGTCACATTGTCACTTTATATTAACTTTCTTATCCATTTCACCTTTATACTGTCCTCTGTATTCATTCATTTTTAACTAAGTTATCTTTTTTCAGTCCTGAAATAGATTTTTAAAAAAACAGGAGTGCCTGTGTCAGTCTTAAAGAAAGCTATGCTCTGGCAATTAAAAGCTGCTTGAGCTTTTCACAAGCAGAGGAAATTTTGTTAAAACCATGTTCATACTGTAAACTAATGAAGTTAATTAATTAAGTATAACTCTTTCACATAGCTCTCCATCCTTGAATCTGTGAATACTTTGCAAAGACACTTCAGTCTACAGTGTAACTTTGCTCAGTGATTTTAGCCTCCTGAGAGGTGTTCTAGCACTGATAATCCCCTAGACAGAAATGCTACACTATATAAAAATGTATCTGATCAACCAAATGCAGTATAAACATCAAATTCTGTAAACTAAAATTTGTGAGTTTCTTTTACTGGGTTTTGATTCTGAAGCACTAAATGTGGCATTTCTGTAAACAGACTGCTGCTGTTCTACATTTCCTCAAACACCTACATGCTCTTAGCTAAAAAGATCTCCAACCTAAAATTAGTAATGGCAGCACTCAGCATCTCTAAATGCCTGTTGTGGGTTTTTTTCCCCCTAATTGTTCAATTTTGATCTAATATCAGATTATAGAGACAGATCAGTTAAGTGTAGTGCTGCATGATGCCATTTCTTTGGCTGTAGCAAAGAGGAGGACTATTAGCTAATATCCTTTCTATCTTCAGAATCAGTAGATCTCAGACTCTGCTGCTGTGGTTTATGGCCAGGTGTAATTGCAGCACACTTCACAAAGATTCCAAAATTCACTTCAGGACACAGAGTGTCTTTAAAAGAGATCTTCTTCTTCTGCATGTGATCATGTCAAGGGTCACAATGTGTAATGACACAGTCACACTGCAAGTGCTTTTTGGGAACAATACTAATGATTTTGAAGCAACATTTAAACATGCCTAACAGCTCATGTTATCATATAATTTGGGGTATGTCAACTGCTCATGAGACATCACACAAATCTTCCAGTTAAGGCAGAGTTAAAGTCCTTTCATTACAAAGATTTTTGTAGTAGTGCTCCACATTCCTTGTTTTCAGGAGTGCCTGTGGTACACAAAATATAAATGGAAAGCATATAACTAAAAAGTCTCTTCTGGTTAGCTCTGCACTAATCTCAGCTCAGTTAAAGACTACCTTTGTATTCTTGAGATAGCTCTGCTCCGTAAGCCACCATATAAAACATTTAACAGGCCCCTGCTCACCCTCCCAAAATTTTCTACAGTGGGATTTTAAACAGCAACATAATAAACCTACCTGCAAGGGCACTACATCCACTTTCATTAGCTTGGAAGAAATTTAACTCTAGAGAATGCATCAAAATCCCTGCTGTGAAACATGCCATCTTCTAAGTGCAGCCAAAATAATCTCTATAATCTCTTACTCATTTTAAAATCAAAATTATTCAGGCCTCTGATTTTTTCTTTATTTTTGAGCTGTAGTCTTGGTGATTTTTCTAAATCCTGAATAAAAATAACAGATCATTATTCACAGTCCTTTTAGTCTTCATTAACATAGACTGACTCACCAGCTTGCTAAATAAACAGAACATATAGGTTAGACATATGTTTTTTCACCTGACTTATTTCATGATGCAGAAAGTACTTCAGTTCTATTTCAGCCCTTTCCTGTGTGAGAACAGAATGCACCAATTAATAATGTCAAATTACAGCCAGAAACCCATGCCTGAATGAGCTTGTCAGGACAATGAGAATTTTCTGCTTATTATTTTCAGAAAATCCAAGTGAAAGAGAGAAGCTGTGAGCAGTTTTAAAATTCTCACTGCTTTATCAGTGCTACAAATAAATGTGTAAAAAGCTTGCATGTTTAATGCTTTAAAATAACATACAATAAAATCTAAAAATCAAGACTTATGTACGAAGCATTTTTAAATTACAATTTTTGTATGCTTGGCAATGACAGTATTAGCTATTTAGAAATTAATTCAAAATGTTTTTTAATTCCTATCTGTACAAATCACCCTAATCCCTTATTCCACTTTTATTAGTATTATGAAGACAAGTTGAAAGAGAGCTGGAAGGTGTTGGATTCAATAGTAGGATTCACCAAGAAAAAGGAGGATTTGACTGCTTTTCAAACAATGTAGCTCCCTTAGACCCTGCCTGGACAAGACATGTGAAAGAACATAAACCCTATGTCTTACAGCTGCTTATTTATTCCTTATTATCCTTGTACAAAATAACTGGAATTAGTTGTTTTCAAAGTCTGAGGTGGTGTCCACCTCAGGAAATGTACCACGCATTATTGTGTCACTGCTGAGTACCTCAGCAATCACATAACACAAAATGCCCACACTGATATGTGGGTTAAATAAGTGCAGTAATAGAGAGTGAGTACAATAAGAAACCAATCTTTCCCATCATGTATGAGCTCTCTTTCTCCAGCCAGTCTTCTAACACCTCCCAAAGTCAAACAACTTGTGAGTAGCTTGTTTGGCAGCTGGCTGAGCTGCTGCACACTTGCTGGAATAACTCACCCACAGATGTCTGTGCCTACTATCCTGGCAGTGGCCAGACTTTGGAGCACTCCCCACAGTTTGCAGCAAGAAGCAGCACTGCAACAAGGACTGACTCTTCTCCCACAGGCTTGATGTTTAATTCAGCCATACTACAGCCATTCTCTTTATACTCGAGGAGTGCTTACAGTGTTCTTAGAGCAGGATAAAATGGAAACCAATTTAGAAGTACTATTATTACATTAATGTATTGTGGAGACAATTAAAACAACTATGTTCTCTATTCAGTAGGAATAAATGGATTCTAGTTCTCTCTTAATCTACCAAATGAATCATGGTAAAGGAGGAATCACTTCCTTCCAGCCAGGACAGTTGATAATTGTTAAATGGGTTAGGTGTAAACACAGTAAATAAAGTCATCCAGCTACCTGCCATCATCTAAGCAGCAGTAGCTGAACTGGCTGTGGGCAGTGTATTGTGAGAGGGCTCAATAGCCCATCTAAGAGCTGAAAAATCAATCTTTAATCTAAATCAAATCAATAAGTATCTTCAAATAACACATAATTATAGAAAATTTACTTTTCCTTTGCAGTTATTTCATGCGCCATTGTGTTCAAGATATCTCTGTAGCAATGGTAGGCTGGATACATCTTTGACTTTGTGGAGTCAGGTGGCAGCTGCACCTCTGCCTTAGGTCAGATCTGCCACAGGACAGCCCTACATCTCTGTAGTGATTTTCAATGCCTTTCTTCCATGCTCAGACACCAGCTATGGAGCAGTGAATCACAGAGGTGTAACACAAATGTCACACATGCAAAAGATGCCAGTTCAGATGAGGCCACAAACCTTCCCCTGTGGTTAACTTAATACAGTTACTGCAATCTCTTCATTAATTATCAGATTTGTAGCTATATCCTTCTTGTAAGGTAGAAGAATGTACAGAGGAAAGATAGTAAAATATTTGAGGGGTAGCCAAATCCAGCATGACAATTTCCCTCAGAAAAAAATACACCTGTGTTTGTGAGAGCTTGTTATGGTGGTTGAGAAAAGTGTTTTGGCTTTATTTATTCTGCTGCTCTATCCATTGTGGAGCAGGTTGGCACCTGCCCTTCCACCCTAAGGAAAGGGCTAAGTACAATTGTGCTGCTCCCAGAAACCCCAGCAGGAAACTAACCTGTGCCAGCCCATTTTTTGTTGTAACTTATTTTCTCTCACTGGTCAGCAATTTGGAGGTCACTTGCATGGAAAAAGGAGAGAGCAGTTTATTGGCAGCTATTCTGCTGCCATGGTGATTCCTGGAGTACAGAGAATAGTACATGGAGGATACAAGGAGGTAGGAGTCATCATTTTCACACAGAACACAAAATAATAGAGGAAGAAAAGTAACAGGTCTGTAGGTCTGTAACAGCAAAAAATAAAACTCATTTTATATATCAAAGAAAAAGAAGGCAGGAAAAGAGATGCAGAGATAGGAAGGACAGGGATGCATGGCAAATTTCATCAAAATGGTTTAGTATCATTTTAAGAAGCTGTAATGAGACTGGGGAGATTTTTTTTCCTTCTTTTTCTCATAAATTCAAAGACAAAAAAATGCTGGTCAGCTCTAAGAAAGGGGCATCAGTCATGCAGGCATTTAGCCAACATCACCACTGGGCCCTATGAATGTCAGGTGCTGTTCAAAAAACTAATTAGTTTGTTTTCCTCCAACACTTTGTTGAAAGAATGTTTCATTACAATGCAAATGGTGTGAACTCACAACACAAGCTAACAGAATTCATTCAAAATATCCCATGTAGACCCTTATCATAACCTGCTGAACAATAAATGCTAAACTCACTTTAGAAGATAGAATTCGTACTGGTAGCAGGACGCTGACTGTCAGACAATTTACAGCTTTTATTGTTTCCGATACTTCGAGTCCCAAAGTAATTCATCTTGTTACCTCTGCTAACAATGGATTGGCACTTGCCACTGAAACGAGCTGGACTGATAGCTGAAAAGTAAACTTACTGCCTTTGTGAAAAAAATATTGAAACACATCCTACCACACATTTTTTTTCTGCTGCTGCAGCCTCCCTCTCCTTCCTGCCAGCAGCAAATACAGCAGGACCTGAGAGTAAGAACAGGTTCAGGAAAGCTGCAGCCACGTTCTCACTCCTGTGTCATCTTTCCTAATCCAATTACACATTAATTCAGCCTCTGTGCTGTACTTTCTTGCCCAATGACTTTCTCTCAACAGATTGCTGAGCTCTTTAATTCCTTTCTACTCCTGCCTTCATTTTGGCTGGATCAAGCCATTTCAAAAGTCAGACTGGATCAGCCCCTGCTTACCCATTAATCATTCATTAAGTCCACTGTATTCCTGGCCTTTCACTTGCTAAGTTCATTGACTGAAGCCATAGTGAAGCTCAGGTCCCAGACGGTGATGAGCGCTACCATGAGTGCTCCCCACCGAGGGTACCATTGGCATGAGGAGCTGATATTGGATGAACAGCACTTTATCACACAGCTGAACCACCAAGCCTACACTCTACACAGGCAGAGAAAAGACAAAACATCATGCCTTAGTGTGAGCTGCACAACAGGAATTACTGTTTTCCAGGTGAGAGGAAAAACACTAGGCTGGAGATGCAGCTGAAGGAGGTGAGAGTCTTGGCCAGGTGGAAAACATGCCCTTAATACAAGATGTGAATACAATCCTGACTGCTCAGCTATTCAGACCTGGAGGGTGGGCTTTCAGTACCAGGCTGCCTCAGTGCTTACAGCCGACAGAGTTTACACTAACCTTACAGGACCCAAAAAATCCAGCTCTGGAAAGCCATTGATGCTGAACAGAAAAGAGTTTCAATGCCAAACTGAACAAGAAGAAAGGGTATAGCTCCATTCCCTGGTGCCAGTCATGTTACTGACTCAGAAGTCTCAATGACTAAAACAGTAGTACTCAGAAGTACTAGAAGAGTAATAAGAGTAATCTTAATTCCACCATTTCTCCAGATGAAATTATCTTTCCCATTTTCACAGTAAGATCCAACTTAAAGTCTTACTTAATGCAGGATTCAAAGACTTTGCAGGCAGAAAGAAAAGAATACAAAGACTAACAAAATACAGTACTTTTTTAAGTGCAGTGATTTATTGCAAATAAAATTTGCAGATAAGCAGATGTGCTTTTAGATAGTAACAGTTTAGAGACCTTTAAAATAGTAATATTCACAGCGGAGTTTCTTATTTTGTTCTTAAATAATCTCAGCAATAGGTTAATAGACTTAACTTTGCCACTGGGAGGCATGCTCATATGTGTGCAAAATAAAATCTTTTACAGGACTGATGGCATAGCCGAGATGAAAATAGTAATTTATACCCACAGAGATTTTAACGACACAGAGATTAATTTTTAATATGAAATTATGATTGAAGAATCATCATTTAGAAACCTCTGTAAAAATCAAAATTTGCAGAAGAGCACTGTTTCGGGTATATCAAAGCATTCAATTTTTTATAATTTCTAAAAGTTTGATTGCTATTTAAGTAATTTTCCCTTAATGTCCTATGCTTTTTGAAGAACAATATTTACTTATTTCTGGTTAAAAAATTTTTGGTGCAATGTTTATTTCATTGAAATGCAAAATTTAATACAATGGATTTTTTACAATCTTTGAGCTTTACACTGTGATTGGAGGTTGGTTGAACTGATCACTGATTCATCAATCCTCTAAGCTGATATGTCATTGGTTTTGCCTGCTTCTAATTCGCACTACAGAGTCAATGGCCCCTTGAAATTTCTCCCACTGATTTATTTAGGTCCAAAGCCTGTGCTCAGATCTTGGTTAGACGATTCTGTGGCTCTCTTGCAGCCCATAATATTTTAATTTCTTCCACAAGTAATCAAGACTTGTGGGGAACTGCTGTACATCCCAGGATGAAAACTTGGGAATTGGAACAACTACTCTCAGGAGGCAATTGACTTCACATCTTCACGAAGAAACAATTTTTCATGAAGTTTCATTAAGAAACTTTCATTTGGATCCTCTGACAGAAATTTATGAGAATTACAAAAAGTGGCTGTTTTCTCTTTGCAAAACTTTTGACTTTGCAAAACAACATATCAAGGACAAAAGGAAGAGTAAATGAAACTGTGAAGGTGGGCATTGTGCAAATGGGACAAAGCATCTGTAAAAACATCCTTGCTGCAAAGTGTTTCATACACTGTACCAGTGTGAAGTTAAAGAGGGTCTATGCACCAATGAACCTGGATGGAAAACTAAACAGAGAAAAGGTCTACATTTAGCTTAAGTTCTTTAGAAATATTCACTCTGTTCTCTATATTTTAATATTCTGAAATTCTAAAACTGAAAATCAAACCAAAACAAAACAAAACAACAAAGCAAACCACTAGCTCACCAGAATGAAATTCAACTCACAACTAGGAATAGTGTTTGCTTTTAAATGTAATTGAAATAGGGACAAAGCAAAATTACAGAACAGCAAGGCATGCACCCACTGCATTTTCTCTGTGTGATACTGTTCCAAAAACTCAGTGATGCAAGATGCTCATACTGTGTAAAATATTAAATTATTCATTTGATTTGTATTTAATGGTTCCAAAAAACCCAAGCTGGTAAAACACAAACAACACTTAATGCACCTTTATTTTTATTCTTTTTATTTTTTTTTTTTTTCGCTTCAGAAGGCACTTATTCTTATACCTTCTGCATGCAGGCTAAATTATTTCCCTCAAGTTTTGTTTCTATCCAACATTAGTAGAAAGGTGTATAGTCTTCCATTCCCATGAGGCACATATGTTTTCACACCCCTCAAGCACATTGCTTCCAACTGCTTGCTAAGCAGACCCAATGAAACTGAGAATTCTTAAACAAAACACACATTCGCATGCCTCGTTTTCTTAGGTTTTCATTGCACCATTTGCTATTTAGAACTCCATCCTACTCCTATTGAAGTGAATAATGAAACTCCCATTGATTTCAATTTGAAAGCCTCTCAATAACATTAACATCTAACTGTTGAAAAAGGGAAAGCAGATCTGTGTAATGCTATCAACCAAAGGTGTGCTTCTGTATCTGCTCTACACTTCTGTATTGTGGAAGTTACTTCTTTGTCTGGAATATCTTCTACTTGCCATCATGTTTGCTTGCCTTTTGCACAGTGCTTCAAATTTTATCCAAGTCATTGTACTGATAGGTGTAAAATGAAATTTAAAATATGCATCCCACTTTTAAAATCTTGCAGGTCTAGTAGTTTGGTAGCAGAAGAAGAAGAGATGTCAATCTGGTCCACTTCTGTTGGTAGTAAATCTCAATGAACTCCAGCTGTTGAAGACGTAATTACCCCAAGCACTATGGCTGCTCTGTACATTCCTCTGAAGTGAAGGATGGTCTGGGAATGTTAATGCCACTTCCTCAGCTTCCATCAGCTGCACAAGCTCTTTCCCTCCTCCCAGTCCTAAACCCCTCTGTATCTCTGTCAGCAAAGCACATGCCACTACCCATTCCTTCTCTTCCCATCCCTTCAGAGCCTTGTTACCACTTGTTTAATAATCTGCTCCACTAACCTTCACCACCTCCCTCCTTTTCCATCCTTCATGCTTGAATGGTTTTATGGGTTCCAATTCATCTGAAGAAGATGTTGATGCCAGGGAAAATGTAACCATCAGGAAAGAGGCAGCCTGCACAATCACACTAAAACTTTTGCATCAGGCATTCAATCCCTGATGATCTGACTGAGATCTTTCAGAGTAGTGAACACTTCCACAAAGGTGGCTTCCAAACTTCAGTTCTGCTTTCCATCTTTCCCATATTTTATATTATTCCATGCTTTTAAATTGTGTATATTTCTGAAATCCCAAAACAAATACACCCAACCCTGTAACAATTTCTTTGGTAAAAATTCCTTTGAAAGAAATATCTTTTTGATAAATCACAGAGTATGGCTTACATATGTTAACAGACATATGTTTATAAGAATAACTAGATCTACTTGAATTATGTATTTTATTGTATTTGTTTAAAACAACGATAGCTAAAATTTATTTTTGTTTCTCTTTTTTGAGAAAATTGCATTTTGAAGCTCAACAATTTTCATATCCTCCCACCTCCTCAAGATATATTTAAGTAAATGTTACCAGTTTTGTTTTGAAGAAACATATTTCATCGAGGCTAAGTACAAGTTTTATATTTTTGTGTGGGTGATATGTACTTTAAGTAGCAGTGATTTTTCTCTTTTTGGTCTCACTGGCGCTAGTCTGTTAAAGTCAATGGAACTGTACTGGAGAGATACAGCCCCTTTTCAGGCAATTTTGAATTATTAAAAAAAGAAGAAACTCTTAGCATTGTAGCTGATTCTTGCTTGAATTAAAAAAACATTAACAAATAATTAAAAGTAAGCAGTGATGTTTTGAATAAGGATTTGAATTTTTTATTGCAGAATACATCCATCCACAGTGGAAAACAAGTATACTTTTATTTTATGTTTTTTTTTTTTTTTTTTTCAGCATTCATCATCTCCCCAGGAGATAGGCTTTCTTTCTTTTGAGTATAGACAAACCCTGGTCACCAGTTTCTTGTGGTGACAAGTTCATTGCAGAACAGAATCTTCTTTTTTTCCTAATACTTTCAAGAACAACTTGCAGAGTGACTTACTGCTCACCTTCACAGATGGTGGGAAAAAATGCCCAAAAGGAGCAATGAAGAAGTTATTTAACTTTCCTAATACTTTCAGCTAGATGGGTTTGGAGCATAGATATCATGTATTCCTCCAATGTTTTTATTCATTCCCTTTAGCACATTACTGGTTGTGGAGCCAAGAGGAGGTAGAATGAAAATCTCTTCATCTGCTTAGCCTATCATATAATATAGTTTTTTTCAGTGTATGTTTTCCAAGAATGAACACTTCTATTTTTTTTTTTTTTTTTAAATTTTAATTCTGTGAGATCTCATGCAATATTTAATAGGTTCTCAGAGGCAGAGCTTTGTCTCCTCCTTTCCAGATCAGAACAACAGTTTGGGCCACTTCTGACTAGATTCTAGCAGATGAGAATCTTCAGTACCAATACTGCCAGCAAGTCACAGACATACTGTGACACAAGCAGTCATATCAAATGACTGTGTATTTATGAAACTTCCTTCTAGTCATTGCCCAAGTAACCTTTGAACAAGATATCTATATAGATATATAGATATATACATAACTGCTTGTCAATATAACCATAGATTTTTCCAAAGAAAATTGCCTTTTTCTCATCTCATTATCATAATGAACCCTGTTATCTTCTCTAAATGCTCCTCCCCATTTTTCTCTGAAAAAAATATAGAAGGAAATTCCCAGCATCAGGGATGAAAAAAAAATCTCCATTCAATCATATATTATTGACAAAGGTGTTGTGATAAACAGATACCTTTTTCTCCATTTAAACTCAAAAATTTTCTCATGCAGTATCTGATTCTCAATAGCATTTTCCTGTTTGGGATTGATGATAATGGACTCATTGTATTTTATAGACTTGGGGAAAATAAACACAAGTGGAAGGTGAATAAAAGACTCGAAACTTCACTTCATGTAAGAAATAACACAAATATAAGAACCATTCAACAGTTCCTGAGTGTTTGTATATTGCACACAGGCTGACAAACTCATGCATTCAATATCCTTTTGAGGGGAGGGCCACTCACAGATGCCTCAGCTGTACTCTTATTATGCAAATGTATGTTGACATAAAGTTACCCAGACATCTGAGAACTGCATTACCCTAGTGATTCCCACAGCACTGCCTTAGATCCTACCCTTCTCTATTAATATCATTGTGCTTCCATTGTGGGAGGCTTTAGAGCATACTGATGCAAAAGAGCAGAATTTGCCCCTTAAAGTAACAGAGAGATTGACATATGTTTTCTCCATTCATTTGGCTAGCCTACAATAAAATGCCTGGTGCTCCATCAGAGTTTGTAATTGATTGGCCAGTAAACAGCTTGTTGATAATAACATATTCTTGCCATCTGATGTTTTGAACAATCCAGTAGCAATCTGCAGCAATGCTATTTACACTATGTTCCCTGCACTGGGCATGGATCCAACTTTTACCACCACCAAGAACAAAGAAGCAGGAGGTCTCTCATAACCTTCAGAAGTTTTTGTGAGTAATTTTAAGGTTTTCAGATACTATTTTGCTTCTAGCAGAGGATTTGAACATGGAAATATTTTTCATGTTCTTTGTTTTATATATCATATTATAATAGGGAAAGAAAGATGTTTTCATAATAGGTAAGCATTAAAAGGACATTGTCCTTGACTTCCTGCAAAGACAGAGGTTCAAGCAATGCTGAGAACGTCCCATTAGTCATGTTAGGTGACCTTGGACTGATCTTATAGGCTGTGTAATGAAGAGTCTCTCAAACCATGTGCTCTGCCTATTCAGACTGTCTGCATTATCTCCCTTTGGGATCCTCCTATGGAGTTGAGATCACCGGGGAGGGAGCTTGATGTATGCATATGTTTGTTTACACACATGCATACTAATATGCAGGCAGATTTCTGCCAGACCTGAGCTTGGAATCTAAAGGTCTTCTTTGCTCAGTGACCCCTTTTAGGTTTTGCTCTCTATCATCAAAAAATTTTAAATTATCTGCAAATAATGACATGCAAATAATACCACTAACAGAAGTCTTAGTGGAAGCAAATTCTCTCCCAGGGTCAGAAACATTACTCAACTCTCTATAAATGTTTAGTACAGGCACTGGGACTATAAATGCCAATGTGCTGAATTTTGAGACTGAGGAACATACCAGGATGGAGATATGTCCAGAGCAGAACATAAAGCTACTGGGCAACAGTCAGTTGCCTTCAAAGTAGTCTAAATTTAGGCAATTCCATTTCTATACAACAGCACAGCAGGGGTTGAGAGTATCTAAGCCTTGCACTTCAGTTTCAAACTACCCATTTCAAGTCCTCAGTTTCATTTTAACCATGAGCATATTTTCTTTAATAGAAGTGTATATTCCACATGTGATCATAAAGTTTAATAATGATCTCAAGTTGTGTCATTATCAATCAAATACCAGTGAATTTAACAGATTTATCTGACCTTTTTATAACATTGAAAATGAGACCTTTCCCCCTCCCAGTGTCAAAGATAATCCAATATTTGCTAAATGTGTATAGAATAACAAACAAAAAGACACAGCACTGATTTAACACCTACATTGCTTGTCTTTTAAAATATCCCCAGCTGTCCTGTTTCTTGTAGTTCCCTTTTAATTCTTTCAAGAAAGCTTAAGATCCCAATGTCATTGGTTGCTAGGTTTAAGTTCTTTGTGGTAGCAATAATGTCTTCTTGCTAAAGGAAATTAAATGTCTTCCATAAATTTCAAAAATATTTTCA
The DNA here is from genome assembly GCF_903797595.1 of Erithacus rubecula. Taxonomy (NCBI): domain Eukaryota; kingdom Metazoa; phylum Chordata; class Aves; order Passeriformes; family Muscicapidae; genus Erithacus; species Erithacus rubecula. Next base: position 65,591,023 of record NC_136658.1, read on the forward strand.
TAAAAAATTATTGTAATGAAACAGTAGTCATGCTGCATTTCAATGTGTTAAAAAATGTCAACTTTGACACACGCTTTCATAATTAAAAACTTTCAAGCAAATAAAAGACATTAGTATTTTACTTAGTAAGTTCTTCTTTGAAGATATTGCTTTAATCATGAAGATTTTTCACTTACACAGTCTTAGAATTAACACTGTTTATTTCAAACTATTTGTTTTATGAATACTTGCCTGAAGTTATCTCACAATTTAATCTCCAATGGAGCTTTTTATTCTTTGACAACACATTGGCTATGTACCAGTTTGGGTTTTTTTTATCCTTTTCACAGTTTCTTCAGCTCAGCTGTTCTATATAAGCTGCCAGCATTTTTAAATGGCTGCTTTCATTATTATTTAATGTGTGTTGGTTTCAGCAAATATTGTAACTACAACTGTTGCTTACTATGGGTCTGGTTTTTTCTCCTGTAGTCAGTCAACTGGCAACATTCCAGGCTCCTTTTTAATTTCCTATGACTAGAAAACTGTGCTTGCAAGGTCTACTTACTCTTTCAGATGTTTGACATCATTACTATTTAATATGCTCCTTCAAGAAATGCTCTTGCCACAGCATTTCCTGACAGCTTTGCAGTTCTGCTTCCTCATTAAATACAACTGTAATTGTGCTTAAAAAAAATACTTTGAACATAACTTTTTCCCACCAGCAATACTATAGAAGACTGACTTGCTACAGATTTGTTACCCCTGAGTTTCCTGACAACAACTGCACCTAATGTAGTTCTCAGAATTTTTGAGAAAATTTTCGTATTTATTCACCTAGGCAAGAAATAGGGATAATGCACCTCTGGTTCATGTATACTTTATCAGTTTCAAAAATGGAAGCATAGAGATGTTTCAAAAGCCACTGGAATCTTGCCCTAGTCATTTACACAATCCAAATTTAACTAATTCTTCCAATTCTATTTAGAATATTTAGATCTGCAAAGCCATGATAGAATTTTTACATGGCCTTTGAACTTTCATGATTTGTGGGGTTCTTTCTCATGATGACGAACACAATAAATAGGTGTCCCTATCAATAATGCACCAGGGAAATGCAAATCCTCATATTTCTTTAACTTTTCTGTTCACTTCCTAACCCTCTATTTAATCCCCTAGTTAATATATCTATACCTAGAAATTTCCCCACAGGCTTTTTAACAAAATTCTATTAGGGCATTCAGTTGTGAAAGAAACCCCTTCTTCATCTTCCTCTTCTTTGTTTCCTCTGCCTCACTCTCCTCATTCAGGACTAAACATACACTTAAAAACAATGAACCTTATTTTTCTAACATTTTCATTATAGTGTGAAGAAGGAAAAGGTATTTCTTAGCTGAGATGTTAAAAGCAAGGTGAACAGGAGGGTAGGAATTGCATGACAGCAGGAAAAAGAGCCTTGCAGGCTGATAAAATTGGAGAAGGTCCATCATTAGGCTACAGAGATGCAGAATTACTAGAAGGTATATGTGTTTTTTTAAAGCATTTTTTCAGCCATAAACAACATGAAATCCTTTTCTCTATGGTACTCTAAAGCTGTCTGTTATGTGCTGAAACTTCTAATCCCTAAACAGAAGAACTTCTACCATGGGGCAAAGATTTACCTCATGGGAGAAGCAACTTTCTGAGGGAAGGGTGGCAGTTTGAGACTGTGACCTGCCACAGGAACTGGGGCCCCATTAAACCAATAATATATTATTTGAAATGCAGGTTCTTGCCTTTTCTATGGTAAATATGATGACCTAATTTAAGATGGAACAGTATGTCCTATCAAATGCATTTTTTATCCTGTCTGTTCAGTTACTCCTCCTGCAGAGAGGATATGTGTATGAGAGAAAGAAAACAAACCACATGTAACATATAGTGCCAGAGTTGCTCAGCAAACTCCAAGAAGTTATTCAAACACTGTTATTTGATGGCCATACACAATTTTATTCAGAAACAGAAAGTAGGTCTTGGTAAACTTCAGAAGCACAGGCCTTCATGGTACCTCATTCAAGCATTTGCATTTTTACAATGAAAAATAAGTACTAATTGGCTACTGCATTTCAAGGTATTTTCTTTTTATCTTTATAATTGTACAATAGTTACAGTTTTGAATTCCATGAAGCTGCTTTCAAGTTGAAGTAAGAAATGGGTCATTTTGCATCAGGTAGCATCATAGTCCGAGTCATCAACTGTAACCTGCTGTTACAGTCTTATCATTATGCAAATTAACACAACAGACCATGAATTCAAAATTTTAAAAATTCTTATATCAGGAAAACATATTCAATCTGCATTTCCATCAGATATTTATCAGACTAAGTATCTACTGGAAGTGATTATTTGAATTATGCATAACTATTTCAATTTTTTTATATCTACATATCTCTCATAAAACAATTAAGTTCTACCTGTCTAAAAAAAGCCCTTTCCAACTCAATATGAAGATATAGAATAAGCAGATATTTACACACTAAGAACATGCAATTATTTATTTGCATTTTCCAATTTCAGTTCACTAAACATTGTCATATTTGCATTGAGAACAGAATTTCTTACAAATGTTTCTTTCAACTATGCTGTTTAGTTTTTAAAATCTGCTTCCATCTACAAAATTATCATCAAATTTGTTTACATCAAAACAGGAATTACATAAATTAAATTCCCAATGAGATCTACCTTAAAAGAATATTAAGGTTGAAAAGTCGAGTGCTCAAATGAAGAACTAACAAAATTAAGTATGCCTATATTACTCACATGCACATATATCTTCCATCCCTTGTGAATCTGCGGTGTTTCTATATTGTCTAAAAATACCTCCTCAAATCCATGCCCATTCAATGGTCAGGACTAGAAATAATTATAATGAAGTGGTTCCAGTTATGTATATGTAACACTGCAATTTTAATCCCATCTTAAATATGCAACACTTCTATATTCATCATCCAGTGCTTTATTTTTTTTACAGAACTCATCTTACAGCTAACTAAAAAAAGAAACCACCAAGTTAACCATAAGTTTTAACAAAGGAATTTGCTGCATCTGTGAGAAGTAGTCAATGGGATAAGGAGACAAAACATGACCAGGTAATTCTGATAAGAAGTTTCCATATTCCTTTTCCAATGTTGAAAGTTAAGGCTGTGCATAATAGTTTGGCTAGACTAAGAAGCAGAGACGATTTTTTTGTAAATAAGAGTTATGTTACAAACCAAAGTGAATGTCTTTTTTTCTGAGGAAATTAACACTGGAATTCAAGTGATCCACTCTAAATGCCAGGCCTATCACTTCTGGTAGATCTAAAATTAGGAGTGTGAAAAATATCTCTTGTACCTCCCTTGAGATTCTTAATGAGTCATTTTACTGATGCATTTTTTCTTGTGTTTACCTTGTCACTGTTTTCATTCATATTTACACCAAATATGCAAATGCAGTCCCAACACATTAAATAGCACATATATTTAGAATGTTAAACATACACTGTACATCAAAAAATGCTCTAGAGTTGCTCCCAACAGAGTTTTGCTATCTAAAGTTAATGAGTTTTAATGTACGATTTCCTTGTACCTTTCCTTTCTCTGCACATCAATCTGTTCATGGCATCTGTCAAGCATGCAATAACAGGGAAATATTCTCTGGGGCTGTCAGTGAAATGACACCTTTCTCCTTTACTGGAGTTTGAAAATAATGCCCATATTTTTCTGAAATTCTCCAGGCAATGTATGTCTGCCTTACAAATCCAACACCATCTGCCCAGGCAGATTCTCAGAGCCAGTGACACGTAAAAGATTCTATCTGATCTCTGATGTCAAAGATATTACATTAGGTTATCAAACTTCTGCTTAACTAAATGACTTACCTGCACACCTGACATTCAAATAAAATGGTTAAATAGAACTGTGACTAGGGTTAATTCACTGTATTATCACAATTAATTATTGTAAGCAAGGACTGTAATATATGAAGAAGGATGCAATTACATGTTCAAATAAAGGATGGAACACTTTTGCATTGAATCACTGCATGGCAGATGACCTTATTGAAGCTATATGGCTTTTGATTTAAGCAATCCTAAGACATTTAGAAGCACACATTGTATCTGTAGGCAACATACAGACCTTGCCCTGTGCTTACGTGCTTACCCTGCAATTAATCACTGCACAAGCAAGGCCCCACAGGTTTTCATTCTGAGGCTAACAAATGCTTTGTGGTTTCCTGAAACAAAAAATTCAGAAATACTCAAAATTAAGAATTTCATCCACTTCAGAACAAGGCTCAAGTGAGTTGGCCTCAATTTTTCATGTATGCAACTGTAAAATGAGCTATTTTCCCCATCTGTCTTAGTTGATGGAAAGATGTTTATCCATATTTATTTGTTTCTTCAGTAAATCATTCTTTAGGATTTCATGAGGAACCATTCTTAATTCTAATAAGCTAAATAAAAAATTTGAAGTAAAACAAGGACTGCAATTCAACATGAGGACAATGTAGATTTGCTTCTGATAGTCATATTTTCTCTCCAGGCCAATTATAAAAGTACCAATGTCAAGGCATCACCATTTACAGATGATATCAGAATTTTTACCCAAACAAATCTTCCTTCTTATTATCATTACCACGGCACCTTCAAGTATGAAGACTTCAAATGATTTCTCTCTAACCTGGTGATTTCATCTTCTGTAATTCCATTTCTTCAAACTAGCTCACCCTAATCCTTTAACAGATGTTAATGACAAAGAGAAAATGTATATTGAGTGAGAAGTACACTCACATTAAGAGAAAAACTCATTTTTTTACTATAGATTTCTTCCCCAAGGATATATTAAAAAGCATAATCAAAAAATAAATGAGGACATAACACTGATCTCTAGGAAAGAAGGAAATCATGGGAAGAAGATAACCATGTGCTTAAGCAACATTGTCTCCAACAGATTTGAAATGCACTGGCTAAGTGCCTTCCTGAAAAATGATGATTCAATTGGTGCCAGTGTGTCTAAATTTTATTAAAGTCACAGTAATGGGGGTACACTTTTATCACTTTTCTTGAATGTGGCACAACCTAATTTCAACATTTCATTTGATGAGGAAGAACATTTTCTATAGAGAGATTATTATTTTTCTGCAACATGAATCCTTTACTAGAAACAAAACAATTAACTTTAATTTTCTGAGCAATTCAAATTCATTGGAAGATTCAGGATATTTTCATGCTACATGTCTCTTTCACACCTTTATATGTCATATAAAAGCCTATTCTTTTTAATATAAATATTTAAGCTCAAAATGAATTTTAATGTTATTGAATACCAAATTAACTAGAAGAGCTAATTTGGTGGAAGTCTAGATCGGCTATTTTGATCAGCCACTTGTAAATCATTTTCAAAATATAATTTCTGAACTCACTACCAAAAAAGGTTTCAGCTTAGAACATTCCAGAACTTCCTTTCAGAGATAAATATGACCAGACAAGATTTTTTTACTAAGTGTACATCAGTCTACAAACATGAAAAAATAAAACCAGATATCTCTGCATATCTATGTCTAGATAAACGTGTCTGTGCAGCAAGGCTTCTTTTATTTCATTCAGAAGTAGCTGCTTTTGTTTCTGTAGTTCCTTCTAATCTTCCTTTTGTTTTACTGCTTAAAAAAAAAAAAATCTTCATTTTTATGCATCATAGTAGACAAAAAAAATATATTAAATCTGAGTTGTTCTGATGCTCTCAACAGCAGAGGAAGTGGCAAATCCTAATGACTGCTTTACAAAAACAGACCATTATGGCTTGTAACTAAACCAAGGAGGCCTTGGCCCCAACAGGGTTTAAGCTGAAAAGAATACTCATAGGGGAACAGCATTTCACCACTTCCCAAATACTTTTTTCAGAGAGTATCACAGTAGCCCCACCAATTCCTGCAACACGAAACAAGAAAAAAATAAATAAAAAAAATTGTACTATTCATCTAATGCAGTTTCATTTTGCAACTCTTTTTGCAAATAAGTTTCCATTTATTGCAGGTTTTACCAAGGAAAATCATTCAACCTCAGGCTAATAGTCTGTAACTGTGAGAGGTGCACTCCTCTGCTGACCCACCTTCCAAAATCCCTGCTTCTGGGACCTGGAAGCTGCCTCCCTGATCCAACACTGCAAGAAAGCAAACCATGTCAGCATAAGTCACTTAAAGAGCAACATCTGTGCTTGTCTTTCTTGTTGTCCTGTGGTACTTCAGACACGCTGAATAATTGAGCTTGCTGGACTTGTACCAAGTTATCTATCTCTGACGAGTGGTGTGCTGTAAATTCATATAGAAAACTATTATATTCCACTGAGCTGCTGCAGCTCCCTAGGTAAAACGGTAAATTTTCTGCAGATCTTCCTGTCAACTCCAACCTGAAGGTAGGATTTAGGGAGGTTACATTTCTCAGCAAAAAGGCAGCTGGAAGAGGCTTTTCAGCACCTCCCAGTATTTCCCTTTAGTAAAGAAAGGTGAGGGTTCTTTCAGCTCTTAAAGAAAAATAAAAATTGAACACATTTATTGTGGTTACATGACTTTGTTGTAACAGTTCCAGAAATGTTGTCTTGAGATCACTGCATTTTCAGAAGACCTGGAGAGCTGCTTCTTTGCATGGAATATAACAGCAATACCAGGTTTCAACAGCATTCCAGCCAGCAGTGAAATAATTTGGCAGATATTACCTTTACAGGCTCATTGTTTAATGTTTGTTCTTGTTCTTGCTCTTGTCTATGCTTTCAGCTGAACTCCTTTAAAAAAAAAACAAAACAACAAAACAGACAAAGGAGTATCAGTCTCTAAAATTAATATCTCTGAACACAAATAATTTTGGGGCAAAGAGTCAGACAATCTGCTACATTTTTTCCTAAAAGTTTACTGGGTGAATATGTGTATTCTATTTAGATTCAAACTGTTTTAAGGGATGGATTTTTTCTTATTCCCATTTATATTTTGCTCAACTGTAAGAAGCTCAGTAGATGAAAAATGATACATAAGGTCTGAAAGGTCCAAAGCCTGTGCTGAGTAAGCGTCATTCCAATCTGCTGCTAGAGCTAAGTGGTCAGGCACATGTTATTACAAAGTTCCTGATTCATCTCCTTTCATTAGAAAACTTCCAACAGCAGCAACAACAACAACAACATAAAAAAGAATCCTTTTAATACTTTTTCTGTTCTTTTCTTTTTTTTCCATACTAACACCTACTCTTGTGCTGCCAGTTCAGAAACTGCTTTTTCTGAGTCTGTTAGGGGTTTGCACTACTCCAAACCCAAAGCACTGGCACTTCAGAAAGTGATGTGAATAACTCACAGCATATTCGGTTTGACAACATAAAATAAAGGATTTGCCCCCCTGCTGTTATTGCCTAGAGGTGCTCTTGTAGAAAATAAAAATAGCTTCCAGGGGTAAAACTTTGAGGGGTACAATTACACCATTTGTGTAAAGGGAAAATCAGTGAAGGAAAATGGCATGAACTCTGCATTATCAGGGCTCTGAATTACCACCGTTTTTTTGAATTACATGGCCATCTGTCACAATCTTACTTGAGATGTCAGAGAAATGGCGGGAGCCTGTCCTAAAAATGGGATGAGTAGCATTTAAAATATTTCCTTACAGGTGGTCTTCACATCTGCCTGTAATGTTTTTAGACATAAATACTGTTGAAAAGTTATTAGATTTCCTTCTTCACAGTCTCATAAAGCAATCTGATAGATATCAAATTTACTTTTCAGTAAAATTATGCATGAATACCTTTGTTATTCAAGCAGAAGCATCATTAAATAATGCACTGGGAACTAATAAACTGAATAAAACCAACAAAATCAGGGTTTGCTTTCAAAGAGCACATTTAATCTGGAAGAAACTCTAATTGCATTACAGAGGTTACCCTTTTGTCTACCACTTGTCATAGAAATTTTTATGTCATGGATTTTAACACTCTTTCTCAGCATGCTATATGGATCATTCCAACAGCATACAATACCCAGGATTGAATTACTGAACTGCAGCTACCTCTTTAGCAAGATATAGTTATTCTTTAAAAAGACACACCAACACAATGCAAGCCTTACTGCAATTGGAAAGAAAATATAAATATAAATAAAATTCTAGTGAGAAGATCTTGGTTTTCTGTTTTTAACTGAGTACAACAGCAATCCTTTTCATTTATATAATTTCCTAGTAGTTGAACCATTTATGAAAAAAGGAGACTTCCCCAGCTCTAGGCCCTTGTCAATGAGCACGTCAATGGCAACAGGCTCAGCTTTAGTTTGGTTACTTTGCTCAAATGTGCCTTCTGATTTTCCTTCACACAACCTACCACAGCCTTGCTACTCATAAAACCACTTATGCTTATTTCTTCATCACATCTTCAGGGTTCTCTTTTTCTGTTCCTCAGATAATGTCATCTATCTTTTAAGTTCCTCAATCTGGTTGTGTACTTCTGGACCCCACTTCAGCCTCAGATATGGATTTGCAGCCCAAATACAAAACACCTCTCTCAAATCATTTTCCTTCTATTCCCTCCTGTATATTTGGCTCATCTAAGTTGTCCAAATATGAATTTCAATACACTTTGAAGACATGATACATCTGGTTGTCTGAAGAAGTATAACTCAGAATTGTAAGCCAATTAAGATACTAATGTTTCTAATCTTTTCCTCCTACTTGTTTCCTTCCATATGTGTGACTATATCATAAAACCTCAAGTGAAAGGGCTATGAGCCCTCTTCTTGGATGAAATTCCATCAAAAAATAAATATCTATCTGTCGCTCCATTTTACATATTATGACTGAGTAAAGTAAAAGAACAAGAAATAAAAAATATTATAAAGTTATTTTCCATTCCCTGAATGAACTTCTGATATCACACATGGGAGAGATTGGAGGCACAAGAGTGGCAGTGGTTAGGGAAAAGCAAGAACAGTATCTACCCAACTCCTTATTATAGCACCCAAAATTTAGAACTGATATAAAACTATTTGTAATTCTAACTCATTCTTAGCATTTTGATATACTGAATTCTGACAAGTAAGAGGAACAAAGGAGAAAACAAGGGATGCAGAATATTAAAAATACAGATTAGCTGTTGTCTCCACTACTTGTCCTATTTTCCTTTATTGCTTCTGTTTTACAACTTGTTTCCACTTTTTGGAATCACTTAGAGATTATTATGATAACTTCTAAATCATTTTACTTCAATTTGTCAGGCTTTGATAGTGGATAATTTTCAATGTGGCCAAGTGCCAGTCAGGGTTGAAAATTTTTTCTGTCCAGTATCAGTTTCAGAATGCAAACCAGGTCAATCTTTGTACAGCAAACTGGCAAAAGATGAGGAAAGGTTTTGTAAGAGGTTGTCTGATCAGAAACAGTTCCACAAGTGAATTTTTCCTCCTCAAACACCAAATGAAAACAGTTAATGATTTATTTCCTTTGTGTCATGTGGTGCCATTGTAAGATAGTTGTTGGTATATTAATTCCATCAGCTTCTTAGATTTATGCCTTGATGTATATTCAATCTCTTTTCTTAATACTTTTTTCCCTTCCTTTTTTTTGAGTGAATTTGTTTTTTTTGTCTTATGCTGTTTTTCCACCAGAGTTGCTTTTATATTGAGACCAAAGGGGCTTTTATTTTTTCTTTGCTTACAATTTTTATCGTGCAAATTTGAAGTTTGACAATAGTGGAGCAAGATAAGAGGCTTTCCCTAGAGCCTCTGCAAATCCTTTGCACAATACTTTGGAATTTAGACAAAATTGCTAAGCCTTTCAGATTGGTATCTATTTAGCCAATGAGAATTTGCATTGTGATCTTTGTTATAAAGAGCACCATGGGACAGCAAAAAAGTACTTCTAGATTATACTGGAAAAGTAAGGAGTAGAATTTTAAGATGCTTTAAATAACTTAAGGGCAGAACATGAAGCACTTAGTTTTATTGGTGAAGTACTAATCAGGTGAAAAAACCCAAGGAATTAAGTCTTAGAATTTGTGTAGTTATTCTCCAACATGACAAACACCTCCAAAATTCAGACCATATATTAGTTTCTGTTTTGCATCCAGTAGATGACACATGTAAGGCCCTAAATTTCATCTTGAATACAACACTGTAGAAAACTTTCTCCTTTAAGTGGATAGTTATAGTTTGCTACTTATTTTACCTAACTTGGGATACTTAGGACAATTCCAGTCTCTTCAGTCAATAGAGAGAGATTAACCTTCAGAGGTGACACATTATTTTTGATTTAAACAACAACTGACAGAAAACTTACCCTACATGCATAGTATTCACCCAATTCATCATGTATGGTATTCATCCAATGAATAATTAACTTAGTTTTCTTTTTTTAAAAAAAAATCTCTTATGAAGAAACATCTATTATCAGAAGTCTATTTCCAATATGTGATAAAACCAGGCTTTTAAACTACTCTGGCAAACTGAATACCTTTAATTTCTAAAGCCCTTTTTTTTTTTCTTCAAGATTTCTGTGAAACACATAGGTAATTTTTTATGATTCTTAAACAATTTCATGTTTTTATAAGAATTTGAATAATACCCTAGGAATGACATTTAAGATGCTCTCCACTTGAAGAGCTTCAGCAGCTTATTAATGACTTAGTGGATTGCCCTAAGGACAGTGAACTTAAATCAAATTACACAGGGTTATAGGAGTTATTACCTTTACAGAGATTCCAAAAATATGGGGCAGTAACTAGATTGGGCCATGTAGGTATGAATACCACCAGAAAAATACCCAAACAAAAACAAAAACATAATAATTGGAAATATTAATATCTAATCTTTAGAATTTTAACATTTTGAAGTATTAAAACCACAGTTTAATAGCTGTTTATTCTAAATAAAGTTTTAGGATCCAAACACAGAAATGGAACTTCAAATCCATGCATAGGATGGTCAATGGATGTCATTGTTTGATAGTACTACAAGATGATGAACGTAAATAATGAAAAACAAGTTCTATTGATATCAAAGAGTAAAAAAGAGCACAGGACTGAAATTCTGCTCTTTCCATGAGAGGAATTCAACCAAAAATTATAAAAATATGCTTATATTCATCTATATAATGAAATATAATCTTTTTATATGTTTGTGCACAAATAGATATGAAAAAATACAAAAATTGTACAAAAGTCATACAAACATCGGCAGCGCAGGATATCATGAAACATAAATATAGTGAAAAGCTCTGTTCCAATCCATAGATTTTGACAAATCATGTTATTAATATTAAAGTGTTTACACACATAATTCAAATTATATTTGAATGTATTTGATGTCATAGATAAGGAATAAAATATAATTTCTAAATGGTTTATGATGCCCCTTCCCATCCCCAATCTCTTTGAAAAACACCTTAGTTACAAGAACCTCTAATTTATATAATTTTATAGTGATATAATTACACAATAGACTAAGAAAAATATCATTTTGCGCCCCCCCCCCCCCCAATATCTCTCTATATATAAGTATCAAAATTGATGTAATCCTGCTTTAGGAAATCTTAGTTGCTGGAAAGAAAAAACAACTGCAAATGAAAGGAAGTCTAGATTAATTTTGTTCAGGGCTGTATAAATCCAACTCAGAGATCACATTTCTTAGGAATTTGTAGAGGTGCTGATTCTAAACAATTCTGCTCTATCTACTGATTCTAAGTGCAATTGCATGGCAAGCAGAAATTATGACATTCTCATAGTTAATTATATATGAGGGAAAAAAAAAAAAAAAAACACCACAAAATTTCAGCCCCTACAATTTGAAAATAAAGATATATGGGAGAGTCCAGAAAAAGCACAACAGGGGAAGAGCAGAATCTGCACAAAGGAGGAGCTGAAAAAGAAGAGGACACTATGCTAAATGTCAGAAGTTTATGACATTTTGAGAGTGAGCAGATATTCCTGAAGCACAAAAGAGCAGGAAGAATTTGTAGGGATTATGCAGCTCTGAAACAGAGTATATTTCTCACAGGTGAGAAAAAGTTTGGGAAAGGAAAAGAGCACATGAAAACAAATAAGGTTCAACTACAGCAGGAAGAGCAGAGAAAGGTTTACATGCAGCAGAGGAGAAAGAAAATGAGAGAAGTGAAAGTAGTTAGTAGCAGTAGAAACAGAAAAGTAAGGAGAGATGGATGAGAGATGAAAGAGAGAGATGGGAGGAAATGAAAGAAGTAATAGAAGGATGTGATTAGGAGAAAAAGTAGCACGATGAATTAGAAGAAACATACACTTAAGATGCAATTTGGAATTGTGGAAAGCTTTATGGAAGTACAGAGAGATGAGAATAATCAGTGGAGATAACAAGAACAGACCAAAAAAGTGAATGATCAAATGAATTGGATTAATTCAAGAGATAGAAGCAGCTAGATTGAAAGCAGAAAGCACTTTAGAACTGTTCTTCAAGGGATGAATTGCATTAAAGCCAATCCAGCACGGTATTTTCATAGGTATAGCCTGGCCCTAAATGTCTCCTTGGATGCAAAAGCAACACTCAGGGCAGTAACAAGACTTGAGGCTCCTCATCTCACACTCTTGTGTGTCATTCCCTAAGTCTTGTGACTGATAGACCTGAGACTCCACATCCAAGCCCCCTGATCCTCCATGCTCTACCTGAATGGCTCAGCTGCCCTCTCCACAGTGCCAGACCCTGTCTCTCCCAACGTCCAGAAGCAGACTGGCTGAAGGAAAGACATCTGTTCCCATGGTGGAAGCAGCCCCCCCACGACCACATAGCTCGTTTCCTCCTCCCACATGCCCTCCAGCATCTGCTGCTTCCAGAACCACAGCACCTGGGGAGGAAGGTAGAGCAGGAAGAATCATGGAGGGTTAGGACTCACCCTCTACCTTCTGAATGCAAAGTGCCTACAAATCTAAAGGCTGTGGGTATAAACTTCCATTCATCAACCACATTATTATACAAGCCACAGTGCTGCCCAGTGACAATTTAAATGAATCACCTGCAGGCTATGCACGTAGGATGATAGATTGTGGAGCAGGAGCAGGTAAAACACGTTGTAAGAAGAGCACAGAGAAATGGACCAGGGCTCTGAGGAGCACCCCAAGATGCAGAAAGACAGAGATGCCTCCATTTACATGCCCTTTGCCCAGACTGTGCAGAAAAGACTTCTCTCTTTGATATACCAGCTGTTAGCACAGGTGTATCAAGTGGGGCAAGGAGGAAATCAGAACAGCACAAATCAGGAAAAAAACAATCAGAGGAACCCACAAAAAAGCTCAAGCAAGAAGTAAATTAACTCTGTCTGATGATGGCTTCACACCTGTTGGACCACAGGAAAAACCACTCTGCTGTTGCCCTCAGAGGGACTCTGAATTTCCCCAAGGGAATAGACACCAACCTGAAAGGATTAAATGCAGCCCTCACCTTCTATCCGTTCCTTAGAATGCATTCTGGTTGCATATCCCAGGTGCAAAGCAGACACCAATTTGCTTTGAAATTTGTCCGTGATGTGTAGCTTCAAGTGGTGGCTCCACAGGCAGACGTGAGCGGCATCTCCTGTGACAGCAGGGCTGCCTGCCTTGCCCAGGACCTTGCTGAGGAGAGGGATAATGGGGTGCCTGGCCAGGAGAGTGTGAGATCTCCTTAAAGTCAGCGATATTCTTTTTGTCATTGATGAGGACGTAAGTGGGAGAACATGGATGTGGCTCACAATGACAATTGTCATGGGAAGTTAGAGGAAAACCAAGGTCTTTTACTAAGTAAAAGAAAAGGTAGCCTTGCCTGTCTTGTCACATTATCCTACTGGCATCAGATCTAACAACTCAGGCTAAAGCATGAGACCTTGGTAATAGACTTTTGCAACTATTTTGACAAAGAACTCTGCTCAAAGAAGTTAATAACAGAGCTTAGAAATTCTACAATAAAGTCCTTTATATTCCAAAACTTCAGCTCAAGAAAAGAAAATAACTTGACTTGAGAAAAAAACCCATTACAAGCTGCTATTAACTGGCATTTTACTGCACTGGGAGTGGGATGATACCAAACAAATGCACCAAGGAACACTTTTGTTCCAACAGACTCTGTATCTTAGATATAGCTGTAGTAATTAAGATTAGAAACTGTAAAGAAGAAGCAGATCACTAAACTGAATGACACCAAAGTAGAATTCTAACGTCAATTTGAAGTTAGTTGAAAAAGGCTTAGGGTAAGGTATGGCATTGTTTTCTTTTTTTTTTTTCTTTTTTTTTAAATCTCTCTGTGTGATAAATGAGGTGACAAAATAAAGCTAATTTATTTGTCAGAAAAGACTTCTGAATAATGAGAAAAATGGGTGTATATGTTTACTAGATTGCCCAATTTGATTTATCAAAAAATATGTAAATACTTTCTTTCTATGATCATCCTTTTGAGAGCTATGCATTGTGTAACTCTTCATTCCCAACAAATTATTAATAAAGTGATATAAAATAAATTGTTTAACTTTCAATTCAAAATTTCATGAACTTGTCAGGATTTCTTTAGGTAAGTAGTAGCTGAGTTACTCTGTCCTTTCAGGCTCTATGATAGAGCAATACATTCAAATCAACAATGATATTTCTGTTTTTTTGCGTGCTTCCATACTTTCAAAAAATCAACTGCTTATGTATCACAAGATTATATGTGTGTCCATAGCATTTTATAAACATAAATACATGTCTGGCTTAGTGAAGTGGATGCTAAAGGTGTCTGCCTTCTCCATCTGCCTTAGTCCACGACTCCTTCCTGCCCAGGCTGACATTTCCCTGTTTGCAGGTTTAGGAGAGCTTACCCCATACCCAGAGACTCACAGACACAGGCACAGCCCTGACACCCACCAGCAGTTGTGGGATGATACAGGTGCTCATCACAACCCCTGTGTCTGACTACAGCAGCAAGCGCAACATCCCACTCTCACTCCTGAGAGTGCTGAGGCACTCAGCAGCAGCTGCAGTTCTTGCAGCATGCATATATGTGTCATAAAGGGTGAGATCACCAAGGGAGAGAGTTGGGAAATCATCCATTAACAAGGCATATGAAAAGAGGACAGCTGGGTTCATCGGGTGCAGGGCTCAGCTAGACAAGAGTACTGACTGACCCCATTTACACATGATTGGCCCTTTTACACTGCTTTCTCTTTATCCATACTTGGTCCTTCTGGCTTCTCCCTCCTCTGCATACTTCCTCAACACTAGCTCCAATCTTGTATTCCCATCAAGCCTTTCCACTCTGGTTTGCATTTTCATCACTTGTGAAGTCACAGTTTGTCTGGAGCCCACCTTGACGGACCAGGTTTGTTTCTGGCTATTGTCTTTATTAATGCTAGTTGGTTTAGGGGTTTTTTTTTAGGGTGTCTGTTTTCTTCCCTTTCCTTTGCCTATCCTCTACAAAAAATAAACATTCTTACACATCAGATATCCATAACAATTAGTGTGAATTACAATGTGTGTTCTTACTGCAACCTACTGACCATGTGTCAGTCAAATTTGTGCCTTTTTTTTTTTTTTTTAATTTTTCCTTTGACCAGATATTCTCAAAAGAAGAGACACATTCTTTCCACATACCATTAGACTTCAAATTGACTAGGTCCAGGTGGATTCAAACTCAAAAGTATTTTTTTCTATGGCTTAAAAACTCAAAAGGAAGAAGAAAGAAACAGTCAGATAAATGTGTACTCTGGCTACCTGCACAGCAGAAATCAGTCTATTGAGAAATGTTCAGATACTGAAGAAGCTGAATAGCCTCTTTGCATTTCTTTTATATTGCTTTCACTCCACCACCTTGGCATATCAAGCTTGCTCTTTGCATAGTGAAATTTTCTGAAGTGCAGGCTAAAAAAGCCAATCAACTCCTCTTCTTTAGATTAAAAAAAAAAAAAAAATAAAAAGGGCAAATTCATTCCAGTTTGCTTTATGCATAAAACTATTCATAGAGTTCTAGTTAAGGGATTTTTGAAAGTTTACAAATCTCATTATCAGCAATGATTAAATGGACGCTTAACCCTGGAGATGAATTTGGGAAGAATGTTAAAGCAGTGGTATTTGCCTCTAGATATTCAAGCCTGGGTAACACAATTTGTATCCATTCTAAGCACTATCAAATGTAGGGCTTCTCTGCACCTAGTTCTTTCCTCCAGTGTTTCACCTGCAAATTATTTTTATCTTGGCAAATTACTTCTAAGGATTCAGCCAAGTTTTCCTTGCACACCCCAAATTAAGTCAGTTCCTCAAGTACATGGATGCAAAGGGAATATATTTTTTATCACACTAGTTTTGGTACTCTAGAATTCCTCAGAATATACTCAAAAGCTTTTCCATTTCTGAACAAAGAATTCCCTAAAATAATATGCAAAGAGTAACAGATGCAGTGTTCATTGGTCAAATAGCTTCCCCTTCACACCACAGAAGCCTGACTTGTATAAGTTTTTGAAAAATGGTTTGAAGAGACATGGTCTTTCAATCATGTTCATTGACTGAGCAAAGTTACTGTTATGACATTGCAAAAGACTAAACAACAACCAAAGCAATTATGTGCATGCCAGTTTGTGGATGAAATAGTGGAACAGCTGTTTCATGACTCGGGTCATAACTAATGGAAGACATAATTAACACTAGCTAACAGATTTTTAGAAAATGGGTGCTGTTAAACTAGTGTTTGACTATTAAATTGGAACTCCAGTTAGTAAAGAGAAGAGAATTACTACAATGTACTCAAGACCCTGTCTTTTGCTTTCTTTTTGCTTTCTTCCCTACCAAAAATAGCAAAAAAAAAAAGTTTAGTGCACAAAATTCTTTGGTTCATCTGTAATATTAATACAGAGGAGCCTTCATTTCTACAATGAAATTGGTTATACCAGTGGTCATTGGTGCAGCCTCAATAAGATGCATGCATATGAACTGGAGTCAAGGTCATGATTTTGTTCATGCCTTTTCCTTTAAGGCTATTTTAGTTTCCCTTTTCATGGAGAGAATTAAAAAAAAAAAAAAATTAAAAACAGGGTAGCATTAAACTTTCTATAGGCATGATTACATGAAAATGGAACATATTTGGACATCTTGTACTTCGATTCCATTAAAGTAAGGAAAAAAATAAACTTTTTAAGCACCAAAGTGCTTTCCTAATTCAGAAATATCACCAAGGAAACTTCTGACATATCTTGGATTTACCAATTCTAGGTGTGTATGCAAGTAGGACTTGCTTTGATTCCTACCATTTTATATCAATAAAAACAATCACAAAGTTCAGAAGCTACTGTGAACCATGAAAGATTTCTGCTGATCATTAAGTCTTGTAAAGAGAAAAAGAAGGAAATTGAGGCAGCTATTGCTCTATTGCAGTATTTCACCACATAAAACTGCAGATTTCCCCAAATCACATCGTTCACATTTTAGATTTTTTTTAGTTTTTGGTGGTTTTGGGGTTTTTTTTTACCTATTATGGAAATCAGAAAGCACTGGAAAAATGTTCAAAAATGTCCTCCAGAATTTCCATAAGGCACTTCAACCAGACTTTGCTATAACTGTGTCCCCAAAGAGCTGTTGTATCCTCTGAGTTTTATGTTGGTCTAAGAAAACCATATCATGTCTAGACAATCTATTTGACTCTGAAATATGCTTACTGTTCTGACACAGGTTGTCAAGCTGTGTCACGCCATCCACCTTGGCCAGGTGTAAAGTCAAATTCACAAATTGCATGGGAAGCAAAATAAAAATTAAAAATCTGAGTATGCTTAATTAAGTGGTCAAAAGATCATTTTGTGCTCTCTCTGAATTTCAAAACATCCTCCTTGATTTTCCAGAGCTTCAGACACATTCTGATCTCTAATGTAATAATTTGACCACTGTATTAGAAAGATATTTTTCTCTCATAAAACAAAACAAAACAAAAATTGTAAAATTATTTACATCCTAAACAAGACAAAAGATTTCTGTCAAAGCATCTGTAGATAATTACTACAGCTAAGAGAATACAGAAAATCTAACACCTACTTGCTTGTTTTGCATTGAAATTCTGCTAATTCTTCTGTGTAGCATAGATGTCCATGAAGCTGCTTGCATCTTGGTTTGAATCAATGTCTCTGCTGAAACTTCAGTCTCCAGAACAAGGTTGGAATGCAGAAGTGTTAAGAATAGGAAGCCACTCACCAAAAAATGAGTAGTTCAAGTGAGAAATTTGCTAACTTCTTTCATGATCATTTTGCATGTGCTGAACACAAACACCATTGGAAAATCAGAATCTAATTATTTTTCTTCAGTAAGGAAGAAATTTAAAAACTCAGTTATATTGTTTAAGTCACATGTGTACAAAACTCCGTGCAGTTATAATCACAGCTCCAGAAACTGAACACCTCATTCTCATTATTGCTTTTGTTCTTGTCTTTTTTTCCTTTGTAAATGTTCTCTAGATAGTACTATCATATTCATACTGAAGTGTCATCCTTCCTATCTTGCAGTGAGTCAAGAAATTTGCACTTAAGATGACTACCAGGCATAATTTACTCAAGAAGTGAAAGCTGGTTTTTATTCCAAAGGCACATCACCAACAGGAGAAAAGATTCTGGAAATTGTGTTGACTGAATAAAACAGATGCACAAACAAAAATAATTGAACTCACTTTCTCACAGTTGTCTTGACTCAAAGTAGACCATCTAAGTGCAAATTGAGCTTCTGCTGCAATAAAAATTCATATTTTCTTTTATCCTCCCACAGGATACTGCAATATAAGTATGATGCTGAAAAAGTTTGCAACAAATAATGCTTACTACACCCTCAACATCAGCATACTCCAGATGAATGGGCCAGACATCATCACTGAACTCAGGTTACAAATAGGTTAAAGATGCCAGAAAGACATCCTTGCTCCTGAATTCTCTCTTCCTATGTATGCACTGACTTTATATAGATATAGATATGTACACACAACATCCTTTTTGTTCTTATTCCTTTTCACTGAAGGCATAAGTAGTCTGCAAGATCAGAAGTCCAGAAGACCAAGATGTACCTCATGGGGCAGCAAAATCTCTCTGTGCAGTTTGAAAAACTACCAGTCCTTGTAATGAGCTTCATATCCAACCCAAAATTTTCACTTATGGGTGTTGAAACGTCAACATTCACCTTCCTATCTCAGTAACTCTGTGAGAAAAAAAGTCAAACTGCTGATAAAACCTGTGGATATGGATACTCACCAGTACATATCAACTTTTGTATACCACTGTCAGCAATTCATTTAAAACCATGATGTGATTTAGAATCAGATCTAGGTTTGAATTCCTGTTGGTACCTGTCTATCCATCCAGTGGC